>NC_055665.1:4705131-5015131 GCF_017976325.1 Chelmon rostratus | reverse complement strand
TCGGGCGCCAAAGAGACGGCGGCACTCTCACAGTGTGTCATGTTGCTATTTTAACTAATTCACTTTGGCATACAGTAATTGAAAGATGACGGCAGACTGTACTCCCTGAGAAAATGATAATTCACAAGTGGTTTCAATGGGAGGAAGTGTTCCGGAACAAAAGGCATTTTTATGATTTCGGTTGTGGGAAAATTGGCGTGCACGCAGAGGTCAGGCCCGTTTTAGCACGAGGTCACTCTCAGTGACTCGTTACGTACAGCTCATGTGGATTATTATTAATCTTTTCCTGACGAAGACACTGAAAAGATTAAACGAACAGATGATCTGAAACAACTAACTCTGATGCTGCGCTTCAAACGTGCTTCACTCTTTAAATTAACTGGTTTCTCAAAGAATGTAAAAAAATTAGACGGGAAATCTGTGAATTTAAAGAAACGATCCAAACTAAATGACGTGGGCTCTGTCACGCTGCACATTCAGCTTTATTTTCCGGACTAACTTTGCACACTCAGGTTTAATCTGCACTGTGAGAACTCTATCTCAGCTTAACTCTAATCTATTTTTATGTTATTTCTTAGCTAGCACAGTAGTTTCGATGCACATGTGTTTATATTTTTTAATAGTGTTTTTTTTACCCTCCTCATGTCACCATATGTCAGTTAGGTGGGTTTTGTGACCTGAACTGCTGCTGCTGCAATTTACCATATGGGATCAATGAAGTACTCTATCTACATCTATCTAAGTGTTTGTAGCACAAAGGTAGATTAAATTTGACCTCAAGTCTTCACGACTGCTCGATATTTTCATATTTACAAAGCGAGGATCGCAAACATTGTCGCAACATTGGCTCAGTCCCTGCAGGATCAAGCCGTCCTCGGGCTGCTGTGTTGCAGTATTTATATGGTTGATCCACCCACCAGCTCACAGCTGCAGGTCCTCAGTCATCAGGTGATTCAATTAGACAAAGCAAAGGATCAGTGAAATCTGCCAGAATCTGTAATATCAGACAAGTCATCACGAATGTGGAACTAAAAACAATCTGCTCGTTCGTGCTGTCGGGTAAACCTTCAGACTGCATGTAAAGCAAATAACTGATGAAGGTATGCACAGTCATCAGAGCAGAGATGTCACAATCGCAGCAGGTTCATCTGGAAATAAACACACATCAAGAGACCTGTGGCACCTAAAAATCAGATTTTCCAAACGCAGGTCAAAAGATCTGGCAAACAGTTCCAACATGTTTCCAGCATCAGGCAGCTTGTTTCAAGAATGATTTCAAAATAAAAGGAGAAAAACGCTTCTTTGGCCTTTTGCTTCAGTTAGAGTTATTTTCTGGTTTTGTTTTCTTTATTTTGTGTGTGTGTTTATTACGTGACACTACCACACATTCATGGTCCATTTTATTTCTGCATCCATAGTGTAGTTTGTTTCATTTTTCCTCCATTTGCCAGATTGACTGGAACGAATGAAGCGGTGACATGTGAAGCAGGTACCTTTGCCATGCTGACTGGATGCACGTGAGGCAGGAAGAGACGTGCATTGTTTTTCTACAAACCCATATGTGACCTAAGCGGTGACCGCGGCTCTGCATTATGTCCCGTCGTCATGGTGTGTATTTTTGGCCTGAAGTGATTTAATCTGTCTGATTGTCAGCTGAAAACTCAATTCTCTTGTGGTTTTGCTGTTGAAGTGATGCAGTATCCTCTCCGGCCATAAGAGGCTCTGCTGCTAATCCACCTGTGGCTCAGTGGTCTCGAACTCGAACCGACTGGGGTTCATCCAGCTTAATCCAGCTCTCTCCCCTCTTAATATTCCCCTCACATCGATAATATCACACCTTTTTCTACATTTCCTGATGCAGTAACTACAGCACACAACTACTTAACCTTAGATGAGCCGCATGGACTCAATATTGTTGGTAGAACTAGTTTCAGGTTCTGTGCACAGTTCAGCAGAACAAACTGCAAACTGCCCTCAAACTAGAGCCCTTGAAGATTTAAAAGCTTCTTTATCTGATGTTTTCTATGACTCCTTTCGCTTTTTATTAATTCCTTATTGTGTAATTATGTTTTTTTTTTTTCCCATTTGCTAGTTGTATTCTTGTGATTGTGTCTTCTTCTCTCTTGAAAAAGAGATCTTAATCTCAAGGAGACTGCCTGATTAAATAAAGATTGAATAAATAGATAGGAAAATCAAATTAAAGCTATATGGAGAGAGTTTTTAGGCTGCAGACATAAATCACATGACAACAGTCTCATGCATCTTTCTACACACAAGATTTAATGCGACACGGCCGATGTCAATGCAGATGTTGAAAATTTAAGATAAAGGTGTGCTGGATCGACCTGCGCTTGGTGCACAGCATGATTAAAGGTGGACTGATGTTGCATCCTGTTTCCATCCATTCATCCGGCAGCAGGTAGATGCTCATTTATGTATTGTAACAGTTAGGAAAAGGCATGGTACCACAGGATTTAACTTCTTTTCCCCTGAAATCAACCATTCATTAGCAATAAACAATTTCTCCTTGCTATGTAATTGGCATCACATTTGTCAAGATACAGTTAAAGAGACTGCTTAATTAATTAAACATGAAATAGCACCTTCCCCGAGTGTTTGAGAATACAGATGTAACCCTGTATTTTTTTTCTCCACATACACCAACACCTCCACCCCACCCTCCAAAAAAAAAAAAAAAAAAAAAAAATCCAGCACCAGATTTGATAAGATTTGTTCTCTTTATCACTTTAATTAGCACCTCCCTCCTGTCCCCTTTGCAAATGAGGGGTAGGTGGTGGTGGGGGGGGTATCTGGATTTGATGACTTAAAATGCACACAGCTAACGAGTTATTCATACCCTGCACAGCTGTTAAAGGCAATTTAACTGCTTCTTCTCCGTTCTCCCTTTTTTCTCTTGATGCTTGCTTGTCAAGGAGGGAAAGGTGGCAAGAGGCCTCGCGACTGCTCCATTATCCTGGAAGAGAAGCTCTCTGATTCAAACACGGCCACAATTTCCATCATTCACCTGTAACAGGAAAGATCTATAGCTATTCATACCGAAAACTTCTAAACATCTAGGCTGGAACTTATGAGAATTTTTATGCAACTCCGTCCCGGCTGTGAAGAAGTAGGTGCTACGTAGGCAAGTGTCAAAAAAAAAAAAAAAAAAAAAACACACCTGACTGCTTTAAAGCTGTTCCTGTTCAGAGCTATGAGCACATTTCTATGCATGCTGTATACTTGCGTGCTCCACCATTGCCCATCTGTCGCTGTGCAATTATGATCAGAGGAAAGAAGTGCCTGAATGAAATATCCGCACCTCAGCTCCCATGCAGATTGCCGACCAGGACGTGTCAACTTCTCCTGGATCAGCATCCCCATGATTGGAAGATCACAACTCACATCTACAAACACTGACACAGATGCGAGCACGCTTTACTTAAATCCACTGAATTAAGTTCAATAAGGTTCAAATATTGCAAAGGTTCTACGTGGTTTAAGGACATTTAGGAATATCAAAGACAAAGACTGAATAGGATTCCTCTCCTTCTTGTCTGGGAATTTTATTGGAAAGGCCCCAGTGTGTAAACCTCTGAGGGCAGGTTTGCGAAAAAGTCTAAAACTGCTGAATTTTGTGAAAACGCACATACATTCAATCCGCCAGTTTATCTGCCGGGATGCTTTCAGCTCTGCGGTTTCAAAAACAGCCTAAAACTGAATATATTATACACAATTCAGACCCATAAGTGGCGAGGCACTTTGACGAGCCGCCGGCCTGAAAATCTGTGATGCAACTTTGGCTGTTGAGTCTGTTTTGGTCAATGCATAAGTGGAACCATCGTGACGAGTGGCGTCTGCTGAGTGGTGTTGTTCATCGATGAGTTATTGCTTTAAAATGAAAGTGGTAAGACAGGTTTGGAAAAGGAAAATGGGTTCAATTAGTGCTTCAAATAACAAGAGGCCACTTCAGCTAAATTCCTAGAACATGAACAACAGGCTGCAGACTCAATAAATACAGATGAGTTGATTATCACTGTAATTTTTCCCTCTGCCTCTCACTGCAGGCTGCACAGTTTAGTGTATAATTCCTTACCATGAGACGAAAAGGCTACAAAACCAACATTTATTAATACTGTAGCCTAATATTCACAGGAAAATCTATTTCTCTGGTTTCAGACACACATTGGAGCGAATGGTCTGCAGGCTTTGGCACAAACTTTGAGGATAACAGAATTCTTTGGAAGCTCAGCAGGTCCATCTGTCCGTTTCACAACATTATGCTTGAGATGCTTGAATTGTAAACAGAGGTGGAAGGTCTGAGCGCTGTGGAGCCATGGCTGCGTTGTTGTGTCTGCCGCCCAAATTCAAACAAAAGCTGTTATGTCTGAGAGGTGTCGGCCCCCAACAGAAATATAAGACCTGGAATGTAAAACTCAGAGGCAGCTGAAGGCAGAGACTATGAGGTGATACCTGCACACTGCTCGAGCTGCAGGACTCACCTGACTGAAAACGTTCCTGCTAAAAATTAGAACATGTTAATAATCAGGATAAGACCGAATGCATGTGCCACTTTTTCCAGAAATCAGCATCCATATTCATGCGAGCGTGATGTTGCTGAATTAATGTGATCAGAAGGACGGTTTGAATCCCCCCCTGAGTTTGTTCATGTTTAATCTTGTCTCCTCAAATCCAGAAGGCAAAGAGCAAGAGAGGAGGGTGGAAAGCAACACAGTGATTAATGTTATTAATTTCCACACCTCTAACCTTCTGTTTCCGCTTCTGCACGTTTGGAGGTTGAGAAACTGTGTTTTTTTTTTTTTTTTCCTGAAAATGTTCGGCTTTTACCAAGCAGCTGAGCAGAGGAGAGAGAGGCAGAGAGAGAAGTTTCCGATTTACGTTGGGGTGATTCCTCAGAGATTGCTATCATTAGAATAACTTTATTAGGCTTTCTGCTGCATTTCCTGTTTGATTTACTGCGCAGTCCCAAGGGCTCATGGGTAGGCACTGAGGGCTCCCCTGCACGAGCCAGACCTGCCGATGTTGTGCCGCAGCAACCTGAGTGTAACGTCCCTATTAATCTGCAGCTAAACGTAGCAGAAACATAACGAAGGTGCTGCCCAATAAATCTCTTTAAGGCCTCTAGATGCAGCATGTGCTCTCTTTGGTACGTCAGTGTTTGTGTTTATAGAGCGATAACAACCACACGTGGTCCTGCACAGGATTCTGGGTATGTCCGCTGCCACATGAAACACATGCACCACGTCACATGGGAGGGGTGGAGTGTTTTTTTTTTTTTACCTGATACACAGTAGCAGCTGTAGCCTGCCAGCTTCACTGTGTACATACTGAGTTTTGCCAAGTGATAATGAAGTTATTTATAGTTTTATGTGTCAGCTATATCAACTGGTGCTTAATTACAGCCCTGATTCCAAAAAAAGTTGGGACGCTCTGTAAAACATAAAGAAAACAGACTGTTAAAACCTGCTAATCCTTTTTGACATCTGATTGGGTATGAAAGGAGCATCCTGGAAAGGCTCAGTCGTTCACAAGCAGGGATGGAGCGAGGTTCACCACTTTGTGAACACATGATTGGATAAAGGATGTTACTACATCGACTCAGGAACTTCAGAAAACCGTTTGTTTGCAGATGATTAGATTCTGTTTTTATGTACTTTTTTGGAGTCGGTTAACTGGAACTATCATGAACACACTGATTTGACCTCTGTTCAACGCATCTTCTCTGTCAGGTTTTGTTTGTGGAAGATTGAAGGCCTTCACCCCACGTATACGAACATTTTGAAAAACAGATACTCTGTCCACACAACCGAAAACGATTCCAAACACTCAAACAAGCATTCTGAACCAGTAGGTGGCGATAAAATCGACATCAACAATATGTCAAATACCAGAGAAGAACACTCCTTCGGCGATAGTAACTTATAAACACAAACTATTGTTATTTATTATTTGTTTATTTGTAGTGAACACCTTTCTGGCGCCGCTGCTGTTGTTTCAGATTCATTACACAAAGCAACAACGGGCAGACATGAATGAGGTGATGACATCACGTTTGCATGTGAACGAGAGGCGAAAACGTCGAGGAACATGTTCATACGTGTGGTTCAGGCCTGAAACTATGACAGCGAAGGTTGAAGCAGCTTTGTGTTGCTATCAGATCTTCTTTTACCAGGTCATAAAGTGCTATTCTTCATTCTACCACCAGATGGCACCAAACTAAGAAATTTTCAGATTTTGTACACTCGAAGTACGAAACATTTGTATGATTGCAACTAACAATGAGCCTCAGTGGATTTAAGTCCTATCTGTTTTATTGTTATTGTTATTTTAATAATAATATCAATAAGAGGTTTTCAACTGATTTTTGCACAAAAGTTGCAAGAGTGCAGTGATAATAAACAGGATCCCCTTTCAACACTAAAAGCTCAGAAAAGGCCTCTTGGGTAACAAATCACCAGCAAAAATTGCTCTCGCTCATATTTCAGTGTTTGTTTCATCATTTTGTCCATGTTTAAAACAAGCAATTCATTTTTTAAAGATAAAGCCAAATTAATGAACCCTAGATACACAGCCGGAAAAAACAAAGCGGAGAATGAACAGCTGTGGATCTTATAATTGATCACATATCATCAGGCACACAGTCCATCTACAACTGCTAAGATTCGTCTCTTATTTGGGATTCTCGAAACATTCATCCTCTTCATCACACTTTGGGATAAATGTTCCTCACAAGGACAACATGCTTGACATTTTAGATTTAACACTAAATTCTTTCTTCATCTCATGTTTTATGTCCTCTCAGATTTTCTGTCATACGGTACAAAGAGTTAGATAATCAATTCCTCCTCAGCTACCAGAAATAAAAATACACACCCTTGTTATTCTAAAAAAAAAAAAAAAAACTCAGTATTTTTGAAAGCTAGTTGTTGAATATTGTGTATTAGGCTGATGAGAGCTGATGCTGGCTTAAGTATCACATGTAATGGATTATACAACAGAAAACTGTGAGGGGCCGAGCCGAGTGGTGAGCCGTTCCTCTCCTGGTGAGACACTTGACAGTCTGGCAGAGCTACGAGTTTCAGACCACCTTTTCAGAGCCATTAAACGACGTAGAAAACAAGCTGGTATAAACTGAATATGATGCTCACTTGAAAATCTGCATTCATGAGACCCGAGCTTGTGTTTCTCCAGGATGCCTTCAAGTCGTCTGTGAAGTGTTAATGTGCACCGTTGACTGACACCTACGTGAGCACTCTGGAGGTTTGTGTTCAGTGGAGCATGTATACGTTCTTTAAATGTGTCCATCCTGCAGATGTGCATCCGAGCAATAAAAAATGCACATATTCAGATTAACTTACACCTATTAGAAGTGATAAATTGGGACGTTTCGTCAGCGTTGAGCCTGTTGTTCCAGCTGCGGAAAGTTACAAAGTATATTTACTGTACTTTTGAGGCACATTTTCATTCATTCAATTTCATGCTACTCCACTACAGCTCAAAGGGTGACACTGTACTTTTCACTACAGCTTCAGTTGCTAGCTACTTCACAGATCAAGATTTTGCAAACAAAACATGTTTATAAAATATCATGTATTTTAGATTAAACTACTCAGAAGTATATAAAACACTTAGAATTAGCTCCACTGCAACTAGCTACATTATAATAGTATTTCTGCATTAATGCATCAGTTTTAATAATGCAATTATTTAATATATAATGGTGCAACACTCACCTCTCAACATTACGAGTACTTTTATTTTTGCCACTTAAGTACATTTTGCAAATTATTCATGTCCTTGTATTGACAATAAATGATTTTTTTAAAGCAGCTTGTAATTAAGTATTTTATATTGCAGTACTGCTGAATGCAGCCTGCAACAATCATTTTCATGAATATGAAACAAAGCTAACAGTTATATGTTTTTTGAATTCTTATTAACTAAATTATTTCACTTTAAATGCAACCTATTAATGGAATTGCATTAACTTCAATGGACTGCAGGTCCTCTGGCTATTCCTGGTCACATTTGGTTGCCTCCTCTGTCAGTTAAACATCATCAAAGAACATGTCAGTAAATCTCACCGAGTTAAAATTAACCTTTCATTTGGCAGTTCGACCTCAGTAGCTCCACCCAACCCTCAGCAAACCATGTGCGTCAACTGGAACCTTCATGTGGAAACTTTATTTGCTATGACATTGAGGATTTCCACAAATATCACAAGCAGATACTGTATCTGCTGGGCCTTTTTTCCAAAAGCGGCGCACCACAGCGTGACGTGAGCGCTTTCTGGGAAACTTGTGCAGCGTAGCCTGCTAATTTTGAAAAATAAGCAACAGCATGAGAAGGCCGGGATAACAGAGTCGATGATTCATCAGTCACCATTCTTGTCGTGATTATGATTTCTATTTTGACATCTGGGGAAAGTCTTTGAAGTGTGTTTGATACCGTGGAGAGCCTGCGAACAGCCTAATGGAGACGGAGTTTTAAAAACTGTTCTGTGCCTGCAAGTCTTCTCTGAGCAATCACCCATGACACCCACCCGTGGTGAAACTCCAGTGCTCAGCACAGAACTGGAGCTGTCTGGTTAGGAGACAGCGATTATGATCCTTTTCAGCTTGTGATCCATTAAAATGAATCCACGTCTGCTGAAAACTCTTCTGCAGCTGTATGCGGACGCTGGGTTTTTGTCCTCCCAACCCCTTTTTAGAGATATTTTCCTTAATTATTCAATTTAAAAGTTTTTTAAAATTCCCTTTTCCCCGTAGAAATCATTTCAGAAATATTCTTGTGACCACCTCCAAGATCGACAACCACAGTTATAGAAAAGTATTAGCCATCTGTGTGGAAAAACCTTTTGTAAGGCGGAGGCAAATATGGCTGATCCTTAAGAAAACAGTGATAATGAGGAGGAGAATTAGCCGGAGTTCCTGTTGTTTGTCGGTGCCTTCACCTCTGTTTGTCAGTGAGTAAGTCGCTTGTAATGTCAAAATCAGGAAATAATGAAGCTTAATGGTGCCTGTGTTTCTTTTTTTTACCTCTTGACACGTGTCGGTGCACCTCCTGATCTCCACCTCTAACCAAACGATGAGCCCCCACCACCACCACCACCACCACCAGCGGAGAACGTTTGACAAGTCTGTATGATCTGTTTTATGTGATTTTCTTTTCCTTTGAACACACACAATGTTACACTCTGGCTTTTTATTCATGAAAAAAAAGAGCAGAACATCAAGGGAACGCCGGCCAAGGCTGGCTGGCACATATAGCAGGGTGTTAACAGGTGAGGGTAATTTCCTAAAGGTGCAGACACCTGGCCTCACCTGGGGTTCACAGCAAGGTAAGGACACCTGTGCTGTTTTATATCTTTACTCCCTGCAGAGGGCTTTGCTATTACAGGTGTTCACACCTAACATTTATTTATTTCAGATTTCACAGGTGCTTCAGATACACTCAGCAGTAGAAGAGCTCAGGTACAGTCGGTTTGAGAGGAAGAGGCACGACAGAACGTTGATTTCAATTTTGTACGGCGAGCTCTTGCACAAACTTCAAATATATTTACAATAATAAACAATCAATGATTCATAAGATGTGATATGTACAGTTATTACAAATAACGTGTTCAGTGACTGCAGCTGAAGGAGTCGGTAACTGGAGCCGATGATCTCTTAGCAGTAGATTTAAAAACAATTCACATCGTTTCGTCTTTCGTTCGCAGAGGAGAAAATCCCACTCTGGCGTCAAAAGAGTCTGGTCAAGTTAATGCCAAGAAATCTGTGGTACAATACAAACAGTTTAATTGTGTAATTAACAATCAATAACCACTTCTAGTTAGAACATTTCTGCAGAAAGGAACCGAGAAACACTTATAAAACAGTCAGTCGTAACAAAATAACTGGTGTTCTCATTGAAATAAACTCATTAAAAAATGAAACACTTTTATACAGAATATTTATACAGGAATAGCTTTTTGAATTGGATTGTTAACCAAAGGAAGACACATCGCAGACATCGATTTTCACACAGATTGCATATGTTTTTCTTTCTAAGGTGTTCTATAGGTTAGTCATTTTACCTAAGCTTATTTGCATGATAGTAAAAATTGCATACAACATTAATTGTGAAGCTTGTAGCATGAGTTGGTTGACGTACAGCACTTTTTATAGGCAACCTTTAAAGCACATTTCTCCATTTAAAACGTTTAAGACACTTTTTGTTTTTACTGCCCATCGAAATTACATTTATAAATAGAAAAAAGATCGGTGGAATTTTAAAAAAGCTCTACGCAACATAAACTTAAAAAAAAAAAAGTAATTACATCAGAAACACTGCATGAACTGCAAATAAATAATGTTGGACAACATAAACATGGTGTAATTCACATTTCTAACTGTGGCGATTCAGAAAGTTACAGTGACAAAGGTTTTGCAAAATAATCTAACATCGGCAGTGCCGTATAGTACAAGGCATTTGTTGGCATAGTTTCTTTAAGACTGTATTTTTTTTACAGTTACAATATAATGTCTATATATATATATTTATATTTCCTCCCTAACAAATAATATGTAAAGACTGAGCTATTCTCGGAGATTCACCTGGGCTGGGTGATCGCGTTCCAGAGGTTGGAGTGATCCATAATCACATTATGCGCTTTTTAAAAGAATATCTGATCTGCCAGCAGGCTCCAGACTCGATACCTCATAATTAAGGCCTTGTCAACCACTTGGTCCTTGATTTCATTTGCTATTTTTTTTAAAAAATCCAGTTAAACATCACGTACGTAAACACCTATCAAAGTCCTAGCAAACTCCAGGGGGACTTTTTTTCTTTTTAAATATAATCAGTAGCTCAAAAAGATAAAGTAAGTCAGTGTAAAACAACAGACAGAGTGCAGTCAGCAAATATCCACGGCAACATACTTAGAATAATTTTTTGTGCAGATTATTTAAATGATGCATCAGTCTTTACAGTGAATAATACAAGTTTTACAAAATCCAAAAAGTAGTACTTGAGTCTGAAATGGGCTCTCCAGTGTGTGAACACTCACTTCACATAGCCTGTCAGTCTGCAACTGATATATATAAACACTCCTCATATAGTCCAGGCGCAGTACTGATTAAAAACACTACTTTTCTGTATTTGCGTGTGTGGTGGGTCTGTGTCGGCCGGAGCGTTACGTTTAGCACAGTCATCAGTCTGCGTGTGTGCACAAAGAAAAGTCGTTTGGACGGTGGGGGGGGGGTCCTACTCCTTGGCCTCGTGTTCCAACTCTGACTGGGCCTCGGCGCCTCGGGCCAGCTGTTCTTCCATCTTGATGGAGAAGATGGTGCTGTTGGTCTGCGTGCTCTCGTCCAGCTCCTTCAGCAGCTCTCCGCTCTCCCTGAAGTCCGTCAGCTCCTCCTCGAAGGCCGAGCTGCTGCTGCTGCTGCTGGTGTTGGTGTTGGCGGTGGCTGCGGTGCCGTTGTTGTTGTTGTTGATATTGGGCTCCTTGAGCGCCTTGGCTGGGTGATTGACATAGAAGCGCTGGTTCTGGAAGAACTTGATGATGGTGAGCTTGGGCAGGTCCAGCTGTGCCGACAGGGTGTGGATGGCCTCCTCGTCGGGGTACAGGCCTACGTCCTGGATGAAGCTCTGCAGGATGCCCAGAGCCTCCAGGGAGATCTTCCCTCCGCAGGTGCGGGACTTGATGCTCCCTAGGCGGCTGCCCTCGTCCTCCATCTCGGCCGGAGAGGCGGTGGAGGGCTGGCGAGGTGGCAACCGGGGGCCGGTGGTTGGCTGCTGTTGCTGCAAAGGCTGCTGGGACAAAAGGGGTTGGGAGGGTTGCTGGAGGGACAGGGAGGGCTGGTGCTGCTGCTGCGACTGGGGTGGCTGAGCCTGCAGTGGGGAAAAAAAAGGGGACGAGAAAAGAGACGGGGATGTTATCAGTGAACACTTATCGGCGCCTTAATAAGGCCTTTCATTAAAATCAATTGAGTTGTGAGGAAAAATGGGCCCGCTGTGTATAGAACAGGCTCTTGGTTGAAGGAATTTTCCATGTAATATCTCATTGAATGTAATCAGTTCTGCAGATATGATTTTTTTCCCTTTTTTGGTAGTGGGAGATAGTGTCTCTCATTGTGGGGGTAGAGGCAACAGCAACACACTGGCAGACACACACACACACACACACACACACACATACAAACTCAAAAGACACAATCAGCCCTACACACAGTGGGAAACTGGCCGCTCTATTATAGCTTCTGCTGCTTATCAGGCTCTATTGCCAGGCAGTGATAAACAAGCTCCCTGTGCACAATTCGTGTTGCGATGGTCTGGCTGATTTGCTGCAGTGTGAGAATGCTATCGATGGCTTTCACTCTGCCGTCAGAAGCCCGTTAGTGTAAACACATGACACATTACTCGTAAAATGTCTCATTGTGTGGTTGGAGAGGGAGTGAGTGGGCAACTCGTGGTCCCTATTGACCCCGCAAAATGGGTGCTCTTTTATTTTCATTTCTGAGTCAGACACTGTAGAATAGGTGTTTCATAATCAAGTTTGCAAAACAGCACTTTGCAGGGACTTTGTTTGCCAGCTGCATAAATGCACCCAAAGATGTGATTTTACCGTTCCAATATTCTGAGCTATGATAGTTCTTGTTGAGCAAATGGGAGCTAATTTGGCTAATGTATCGTGTTAGTAAAGGACCGGCACAAAATATTTAAACACTAGTCTCTTATGGACAGTGTGGAACTGCACCATTAAATCAGCAATAATTCTATTTTATCAAATCTACAACCATTTTTGTTTGCATGCAAAGTGCACAAAATTCCCTCTTTCCATATCTGCTGCTGGATAACATTCGTAAAAGAATTATTTACTGTATATCCAGCGAACGGCAGCCTTTGTGAAACACTGGCCATGTCTCCGAGTAACCAAATAACTAATCAACCACTCGGCTGTGGCTCAGACTTTTAATAGAGGTATTATTGTACTTCATTAAGATATTTGGACCGCTATCCGAGCCTGTGTGTTATTCTGTATTCATCTGCCAGATGTCTTTCATAAAGCAGCTCTTTTAAATAAGTTCAGGCTAATGATATCTTAGAAAATGGCTTTCGCTGAGAAGCAGGAACTTTTAAGTGTTGCTGTGTTTCTAATTAACGAGAATTCATAAAACTCCAAAGTGTTGTTTATTACAAATTCCTGGAAAATTAGTTAAGATTAAATAAACGAGGGGAAAATGATGTTTTTTACTTATTTGTTTTCGATATGAAACTTCATAGAAAGTAAGAAAATATGCACAAATACAGTCAGCAGAGTTTTATTAGGAGAGCGTTTGTTTCTGTGTCTCATTATCATCAGCATTTCATCCACAGGTTATTTTCACATCAGATCAATTGATCATTTATAAAGTTTTTAAAAGAGAGAGAAAAATCCTGATCGCAACAGCCTAAATCTAAAGTTTACGTCCTCAAATAAGACAAAGGAAGCAGCAAATTAACAATCAATCAGTTTGGAAAAAGCAAATGTTTGGCATTTTGTCAAAGCAGTCGCTGATTTACTCTGCGCTCATCAACTAATCGATTAATCGATTAGGTGGCACACACACACACTATGTTCTGAGCGTGTTTGCAGAGGCAGAGTCAGGACACCTGCGGTCACGCTCACCTGTAGCTGGTCAGTGGAGATGTGCATCAGGTGCGACGGCCGCTCGTTGTGGTGCTGCTGCCCGGCGCTGCTCTCCTGCTCGTAGATGGCGTCGCGTTCCACCTGGGGGAGGCTCAGGAAGCGGCGGATCATGGAGAGGTTCTCCCACAGCGTCCGGTTCTCCGGGGAGGGATCCTCCTTCCAACGCAGCAGCTCGCAGAGCCAGCCCTGAAGGGAGGATTATAGAGGGAGAGAGGGAGAGAGAGAGAGGGGGGGGCAGGTCAGTAAAGCATGGTGTTCAGACTCAAATGTGAGGCCTAATTTTAGGCCCCAGAGTACAGAACACAGTGGACCAGTTTTATAGTGTTTTACCAAAGAGGAGAACCAGATCATTAAATCTGCTTCTTTGGAGTTAAAATAGACATGAGTAACAGGAAGATCTGCACACCTGAAAGCATCAAAGTAGCGAGAAGAAAAAGATCCAAAGTAACACCATTTCAAATGATTTAAGTAATTAAAATGAATGAAAAAACTGTTTTGCAAAAACACGTTCCAGTACTAAAATAAACCCACATAAAAATAACACACACACACACACACAAAACAGCGCATTGTTTCACAATAGCTGCGCCTGCAGTTGGTATGTTCTCCTGCCACAGCCGAAGATGAAGATGTGAATTAGCCAAGGTCAAGCAACACAGCAGGAAGGGACGATTTAACGTGACGAGAAACACACACTCGCACATTGTGCGGCGCTCCCGGGAGGAAGACGGGGACTCCCATGTTTGAATCACTCCAGCAGAGGGCCATGGAAGACAGAGCTGAGGAACTGCACAATCCCAAGTGCTTTATTTCATCAGCACAATGGGAGCACAATGAGTGTGACCTGAGTGAACGATTCAATATGACACCGAAGGACAAAAGGTAGCGTGAACTCACTTGTACTTTTATATATTATTTTTATGCAGTAAAAGCCGCACAGAATCACACATGTGACAAGTACAACTGAGGTATCAAGATATGATCATACTGTGTTTATGTTTTACAGAATATTATTGTTTAAAATAACAGTCCAAACCAAACTGTAATTAAAAACTATCAAAATGCTGATGGTTTCGTTTTATATGTGTAAAAAGCTGTTTCTAGTGTAAAACCTCCCATTACAACGCAGTTAATATCACTTTTGAACATCAATTCAAGATAAATTTAGATCACGTTTTGCATATGTTGGCACAGTATATGAGAAAATATTCAGAATATGTTGATTTGAATGGAGCAGAAGCGATTAGTCAACCAAAAGATAATTTTGGTAATCGACTTTTTCAGTGGACTGAGGTCAGGACTGGGATCAAGTTTAGATGAGCGCTAACTGTTGTGGATGAGAGGACTATAAGACAGAGTTAGATGTTATGGAATGAATACAATGAACAGATGAATGAACTTCTCACAGTTGCTGGAAGTCAAATCACGACTGTGCAGACAGAAGGGCTCTGCAGGGGCCTAAACCTCAGCAGGCCAGTGTGTGTGTGTGTGTGTGTGTGTGAGAGAGAGAGAGGGTGGTGGGACATAACACACTGCGGTGGGAGAGCGAGGAGAAGTGTCGGTGGGTGGGGGGGTGAAGTTGTAGTGAATCTACAAGAGAGCTGTAAAGGGACAGGAGTGGATGAAGAAGGAGGGACGGTCGGGGAGTGAAACCAGCGAGGAGGAAACGCGGCGTCAAAGAGGAGCAGCGAGGTGTGTGAGTGTGTGTGTGTGTGTTACAGAGGGCTACTCGCTCAGCCGGGTCTGTCCTGGCAGCGTGACAGAGCGGCGCTGTAATCTCCCGGCCAGTGCGCGGCAGCACCTTTCATTTCCACAGGATTACACCGCGCTGCTGGTCCGCACACAGACACACACACACACACACAGACACACACACACATGCATGCATGCACACAGAGGGCAGAGCCACGCCGCCACACTGCATGCAAGAGATAACTCAGCAGTTTGGTTGTCCCCTGTTCCAACTCCTCCCATAAGCCACATCAAACCCAGGAGGGGTTTTGGAGGAAGCCGAGAGGGGGAGAACGAGAGAGAGAGACGCATAAAGAGGGAGAAAGAGAGAGAGAGAGAGGGAGGAGGGCGGGTAGAGGGGGCCATAAAGCCTGCGTGCCCACCTTGTTCCTTTGCCACGTTTATTGTTGCGTTTTTAATTTGCATGCAGAGGGATTTGGACGGCGCTCCAGTTGGGCTGTCTGTGGTTTCAGCTGATTCGGTAGTGAGGGAGAACACACACACACACACACACACACACACACACACACACACACACACACATCACAAAACACAAACAGACGCACACAAACCACCACACACCATCTTGTCAAAGCCAGAGAAACAGTACCCCGGCCCAACGATGGAGTAATCCAACTCAAACACTCCCCAAACCAGCAGGATTAAACCCAAAGTAGCAGAGCCAATCAAACAAAGGCACGACGTGAACTCCATTTCAATGCCAGGAAGTCCATTTGATGAAATAAAGTACAGAGAGTTTATTAGTTCACAAGTGTGAATGTTCGTTTGTGTGGCTTTTTTCTTTTTTTTTTTGTAACTTTGCTGCCTGCATTTCGACAGTTTTCAGAGCTGATATTGAGCTTTTACAGAAGAACGTGAGCTAAACGTTATGTGACGCACGTCAAACGGCAGCTAGGGCCGCTCCCGGCCAGCACTGTGGACAGTGGACAGTCAGCATTTTCCATGGCACTTTCAAGAGCTTTGTTTGTGTTTGTCTAATTGCATTGCTTCCACAGGCCAGGCAGAGGGAGCGGGGATGAAGGCGGGAGAGGCGGAGATGGTGAGAAATAGAAAGAGAGAGAGTGAGGGAAGTTAGCGATTTGACGGCCTTTTTGCCAGCAAACTTTAAAAAAAAAATAAGTGAAAAAAGGGGCATAATGAATGCATGAAACATTTTTTTTTCTACAATGCAGAGAAGCATGGAGTTTATTTCATTTAAAACGTATAAATATCAATATTCTTTACTAAGAATAACTAAACCATCAAGATTTTCTGTTCAGCATTCAGCATTATCATACTGTTGCAAATCTGTTTTCCCCTTTTTATTGTTTAACACAATTTGTTGAGCCTCTCCACCGCAGCTGACAAGCACCAAGCGCTCTTGATTGGATCATGTAACTTGCTGCCCCTGCTGCTAAAGTGTTCCAACACGGTCCAGAAAACAAAAATCTAGGGCTCTTCAATCCAGTGTACTCTGTGTTTTGTTGAAGATCATTAAGGGCTCTCTATAAATAAATAGAACAGGTAGCGCGGAGCAGGCCTAGCTGTCAGCCAACACAGAATACAGTTCACACTCTCTGTGCTCCACTACAACTCCTGTTCAGTCCTGCTTCAAACATCATAGCCTCAGAGCACTGCAGACAGGAAGTCTGTGACTGATGAGATGAGACACATCAGAAACTTTGCTTTATATATATATATATATATATATATATATATATATATATGTATATATGAATGCAGGAATGTAAGGTTAAATCTCACACCTCTCATCAAACCTCACTAAACAAAACCACAGGCAGCCATTTCCAGCAAACCATCTCAGACAAGCCGGCAGACAGCCAGAGTAAATGAGAGTCTGGCTAAGAGGAGAACAGCGGACTTATATTGGTCAGGATACTCGTGTTGCTCTGTGTCTGCTGGATGACACAGTAGACAACTGTTTGCTAACACGTTAGCCATAACAACTTCATAAGCCGATGGTGTATGAGCACTATTCTGTCAGTTTAGTGGTCAGATCACTTAAATTATTCTATTTTTTTTTTCTTACCGCTAAATGTTAACTGTGGTGAAAAGCCCTTCAACACAGTCTGAATTAGTCAACTGTCAAAAATTAATCTTCAACAATTTTGATTCTTCAGCAAGAATATCACTGGAAATGGAGCATTTTTGAATTTTGGACTGTTGATCGGACAAAATGAGGGATTTGAAAACGTCAGTTTGAGATTTAGGAAGTTCTGATCAGCATTTCTCTCTATTTTTTATATTTCTATAGACAAAATTATTATCAATCAATCAAGTCAAATAATTGACAGAAAAATTGATAGGAAAAATTATTGTAATGGAAAAATTATCATAATTCTGACGTTTTATAGACTGTCCAATTAATGGATTAATTATAGTTGCTAAATGCACATCCACATCCACAGCAGATGACATTCACTCATGTATCAGTGTGCACCTGGTAGAAAATTATCCTGCAACTGCTAATAGGTCTGCAAGTATAACAGCGATGGTATTAGAGATCATCTAGTGCTTATTTTTTAACAAAGAGCCATCAGTTGCTACACACAACAGTGTTGTGGCAGATTACAGCACATCAATGTATTTTCCCCAACCTAGATTAACTTAGACCCTGTTTCTGTTTGGCATTGATGTGTTTTAGGAGATCTGATCGCATGCAGACAACTCCGTTCACACCAAGCATTACAGTGCGTCTCCAATAAACCACCAATAAACCTGTACATCATTTCCATTCACAAAGGCTGTGTTGTTGTTTTTAACCGGTGGCTGAACAGTAGGCGCCAACATGCTGGGATAAACAGATGCACAAAGAAAGACATAATTTAATGTATGACATTTGCCAAATTTCTAAGAAGGCCCAAATACTTCGTCATGTATTTGTGATGGACAGAGTTTCACAAAGTTTATAAAGTTTCTCCTAAATCTCACAAAATTGCACAATTTTTCAAGGGAGTCTGGGGACCTGAAGGTATGGCTTACTGAGAAATCTGACATGTTCACCACCAATAAAACGCTGTCGTCTTTCATATATTTAGTGTAAATGGTGAACCCAGTTAAAAAGGCAGCTAAATGTTGGCAGGAAAGGTTTATTTTTAAACACAGAGTAGCCGACAGCTCACGGCAAACAATCATACAAGGAAAGAAACGTCTTAATATGTTGCATTTAAAGTCTGATTTACAAGAAGTTTCACACACGAATGATTGCGAATTTGCTGTCGCCGTAAGTTTCTCTTCACTCAACAACTCTCCAGATTGCACGTTTTTGTTTTTCCAGGATATTGTGGCGAGTAATTCAGTGGTGAAATCAGTTGAAACAGTGTGTCCACAAACATCTGCTGCATATCTTGGCAGGTAAGCGTCACAGTGAACCAATTGGAAATCAGACAGCGTGTTTCATGTGTACTTACATGTACACACTGCTAAAAGAGTGTGACCATATGTGGCCCAGACTGCCTCTGAATCTGGTCTGAACGACTGGATCTCAATGGGTCCTCAATACAGACGTGGGTGTGTTCATGCCTGTACTTAAGGTCGTCCACTTGTGATGTGGTGTGAGGTGTAAACAGGCCCTTAGAACCCACAAAGTAGAAAACCAGTTTATTCATGATGCTAAATAGACCTCTCAGTTGAAATCAGATGCTGCAAACAGGTTCATCGAAGCAATAAGCACTGACAGCCATAGGATTATCTTGCTATGTTGGCACACACCTGTGACAATATTACACAATAATCCGCTGCCTCGAGGTCGTCGTTGCTTCATTATTAATTAGTTTAAAAACAGCAGGACTAGCAATCGAGAGCCACCAGCCTCTTCTTGTTTTACAGCAGACACAGATCTGACCAGAGGCTCATGAGGCTCTGGGGTCACAAGGTGCCAAATTAAAAGGGTAATAAACTCTTCAGCGGGCTATTGTATAGTCCTGGTATAAATAGCAAACGGGTGTTCTGATAAAAATATTTTCCTCGCAACACAATAGTTGAATTCATGCGTGAGATTCACCCAGCTATGCAATGTGGTACACCGTGTATGTGAGTGCTGCAGTCACAAGCTGCCAATAAGAGCATAGGCCTGCTCTGTCAGAGAACAGCATGGTATTCACCGCCCAACCTACCCACCCATTCACCCATTCAGCACCAAACTACCACTGCTAACGCCCCCAACATGGAGGCTCAGAGGAACACAAATGAACAACTGGCATTGCTGTGAGACAGGGGCAGCAGACAGACAGACTGACAGACAGAGGGACAGACAGGTCCGTCACACGGCTTGGCCGACACCTTCCCCATAATCTCATTTGCTTGTTATCAGCCTCATCAGGCTGACCTCGGCCACCGCAAAAATAAATAAATAAAATAAACCAACAGATGTCCATCAATTTTCCATTTGAGGTTTTTTTCCCCCTCCTACCTCGGATTACCGCCTGACCAAAAATAACGCCGCAGTTTCAACCCCAGGAACAGACTGAGTGAGTCTATCCAGTGCTATTCGGATTTGGACAAAAAAAAAAAAAAGAGGCCTCGATGACACATCAAATAGTGAAGGAAAAAAAAAACACAGATGAAGAAATGATTGCCGTCATTGTCGTGGCGGGCTGGTTGGAGGACAGGACTGTTTCGGAGGCAGCCAGACAAACCTCTTCTGTGTCTGAACAAGAGAGACAGCTAAAAGTAGGGGGAAGACAATGCATTATTGTCTTTCCTCCTCCTTGAACCTGGCAGAGGCCCAGCACTGGCAGACAACACTGTGCAGATAAATGCAGCCGATAACATGTTCCTCCTCCCTGAGCAAGCCAAACTGGCGGCTGCACGTGCACGATCGCCGCCGCGCAAGGTGATGTGCGCTGTGTTGTAAAAACATGACGCCATTGGTGGACGCCCATCTGCTGACGACAGTGGAGTGTTGAAAGGTTCCTGATGCTCGGGCATATGTGGATCTCCCGCAACAATAAGCAATAATTGACTGCACCATTCAGGGCCAGACTTTTCAGGGGAGAATAAGTCTTCATAGAACAGCTCGGAACAATCTTTGGCATACTGTGAGGAAGATAGGGCGATGAAAATGGGGTCAACGGCCTTATTTGAACTGCAATGGCAACTGGAGGGACAGTAAAAAAGTACTCATTGTACCCTGCAGTAACACCACAAAGTCCTATTTATTTGTCTATTTGTGTGTTTATTCAATTTCTCCTTTAGCGTCTACGCAGTCGGTGAAAGCTGTTTGCTCATCATGCTGTGCAGCAATTCCTTTATACACTGTGTGTTACAGGGATATCGTGAGCAGCGGAGTGAGCTAATACCTGGTGCCATTTGTACCAAGAGATAATGGGTCAGGTGAGCAAGGGCCCAAACTCCCACCCCAAAAAGTCTATTTAATGAAGGGACAAGTGTTATCCACATTCATGCTCCTCTGTGTGGTGTTGTGTTGGCCCGACCATCGATGCTTAAAGCGTAGGAGTTAATTTATGTTTCCATGTAGGATTTAACCCCTTGATTATTGTGGCACCGCTGCAACACTAGATAAATAACGATGGCTATGTTGTGCATTCATTATATACCCCAAGTAATCACGTTTGTATTGTTTTATTGACTCCGCGATAGGGAGATGATCACTGCGAGGGTAGGGTTTGCACTAAAAATGACTGCTAGCAAGATCTTAACATACGAATTTGCCACACTACAAAGAAGAGGAAGATTACTGATCTGTGCATTCATTATATATCCAAAGTAATCGTGTTTCTTTCATTCACTTAGAGCGCAGTGAGGGGAAGGTTTGTGCTGGATATGGCTTGGCTAGATCACAAAATACTCATTTATGTAGCGTTATAGAGAACAAGATTACTAAGCGTTCGTCAACATGCTCCATGTACATCTATGTGTTTTTAAGGAGGACCATGTCAATGCTCCGGGACATCTGAAACAGCTCAGTGCAGAAGCATAACTCCAAACCAGTGACCCAGCTCAGCCCAAGCTCACCTCTCTAACAGCTTCGCCAAATACTCGACTGGAAGTCAACGACAGAAAAGAGCTCACAACACAATAAAGGGTTTGCACACATTGAATAGCATGGCTGGAAAGAAAAATAGAATTTAAAAAAATGTTGAGCTCCTTTATACAAATAAATTTTTCTAGAAATATGTTCTTTGTTCACACGGTTCTTCACAAATGGTGACCCAAGAGTGGAATTTATTGTTAGGCCGCATTTTTAGTTCCTTTATCTATTTACCCCGCCGATTCCAACCCACATGCTGGTCCTAAGCGTTCATGGAAAGCATGCTGCAAAACAGATGGATCAAATGGACGCCTTTTTGAAATGACAGATAGGCCCTAAGGACGGTTGGATCTGCGACCACAGTAATGGGTGATGAAATTTCTGGTTCTCATATGTACCAACGATGAAGCTGCGTCTCTCTTAAGGAAAGCTTATGAGGATTAAAAACTGAGTCACCTATATCATTTGAAACTTGCCATTAAAAAAAAACACCATTTTTTTTTTGTCATTAAATAACGACTCTGATGTCTTGTCAGAGTGGATGCCTTCCAGATTGTGGTTGCCAGATTGTGTCACTATCCTCTTATGTGAGGATGTCAGAGGCTGAGCTTCAGGAGAGAAATTTGCCAGTGTGAATCATACATGCCAAACAATTAATCTCTATTTGAGCCGCGACATGGAGAAGTCTTAGCCAAACAGTGAACGTTTTCTGAAGAGGGGTCGCGACCTCTCCAGATACAATAAGCGAGTTGACAACAATAACAGACTGACAGCTAGCACGACACACATTGTGGAGGCAAGGCATGACTGTGCAGGAAATGGCCCTCTCTGTGTCAGCACTCGCTCCCAGAAACAATACCGACCAGTTTTGTGTGGCGGTTTACGTCATGGCTGCCGAACCAATAAAGTGTGCAGGGAATTTTCAAGCAACCAAATAGAGGCAGATGGAGCATAAAGAATAGCCAAAGGCAAATGACCAGTCCATCTAAAATGGAGCACATTAAACATCTGTGTGGTTACAGTGTTTTTTTTCTTTTCCTTTAACTGCACGTTTTGTTCTTTTGCAGCAAAGTTGTTCTTCACACGCAGCTGCACACAACACAGTAACAGTAATATAACCTGGGAGTTCCCCGGTGCATGTGTTGGATTCTCAGCAGCCTTGCTCAAGAGCAGGACAGGAGAGGCAAGTTCGAATATCTACAAAATAAATGGCGAGAATGTTTGAATACGTTCCGCGTTTGTCCACAATACTATTTGCAGGCAGCACATTTTATCTCTTAAGAATGTAAAAATTCTCTTTCAATTTCAATTGATATCACATTTTTGTGAAATTGCATTGCCTTTGTCCACTAAAGCACTTCAGATTGTTCATGTGTACAAAATGGCTGAAAATCAAGTCACTGATGATGCTACAGTACATGTGCCTCTTTGTATCAAATATTAGTATTGCTGAAATTGCACCATAATCCAGTTTAGCCTGGTGGTGGGCTGATATTTGGGTACCAGCACTGTCTGCACGGCACACTGAATGTTCAAACACTGTTCTCCCACCACAAATTTACCTCTTGTTTATAATCTTCTCTGTTCAATACTGTCGAGGCAGATGGAGGATGAATGCACAGAAGACAACAAACACACTGAAGATGAACCGGAGATAAACAACGACGGCAGCAACATTACAAACACAGAAAGCACCTACATGGAGTCTGATTCCATCAATTATAAGAGCTTGATTGAGATTTAATTCAAAGCTTGGGTTTAATTGCTAATATCAAAGCACAATTAAGCTGATAAATCATGACTGATCTTATTGAATTAGGGATTGAAATAGCGGAGAACCTGCAAATTGTCTGTGTCAGCTAAATAAGTGTTCTTAATTGGCCTACAAGTTTGCTTCAGATACTAATGAAACTGAACAAATTTTCAAACCCAAAAAGTGTTCTGAAATAGAAGTCTTCGTATGCAGTTGTTTATTCAGTGCTATGGTTCAACCTGGAAACTCATCTTGAACTTAAAATAGAGTATTTACACAAGTGGCAACAAAGTAAACACAAAATCTCAAATGTCTCTCTGTACGTGGCTGAAAAGGCAACTTGTACGTCCTCCTTCTAGCTCAATTTATGCGGCATATCGTAAAAATAGTGAGCGCAGAACAGACAGAGTGATGAGGATGGAAGAGTCGGCCTCCCCTTAGAGAGAGAGAGAGAGAGAGATTAGGACACAGAGAAGAGATTGTGAAAGACAGAGAGAGAAAGAGAGAGCAAATAATGCTAGCAAAACCAAGTGCACACAAGCACCAGCACGAGTACTTGGATAGGTCCTAATATCTCCCCATGCAATTCCCCCTCACTCAGTCACACACACTCCTGCATGCACACACACTCACACACACTCTCTCTCTCTCTCTCAGACTGCATCTGCCGGAGCTAGTGGCTGTAGTTAAATTGAAATATTTCCCGGCGTGTGTCAGAAGCATGCAGAATGATAATTATGACAGATCTGATTAGGCGGGCCGAGTCGGGCGGCTCCGGGCTGCAGGTGCGACCTTGTGCATTCCTGAGTGTGTAAATAAAATTAATTACAAGCGTAGGGGGCGCGCAGCGCGTGACATCAGCGCGCACAGGGGGGACTCCCACGGGGGGCACCCTAATGGAATATTTTCCCCGAGTCTAATAATACAGTTGGTATTGACTTGAGGTAATTAGGGGGATCATTAAAGCGCTTTTCCCGGCGTATTTGCCTGCCTGATCAGATTAGTGAGAATGGGCCTCAGAACAAGCCCTGTGTGGTCTGTCAGGAGAAGTGGAGACAGTGGGAGAGGGTTAGCTTGCGAACATTTGGAGCGAGGAAAGAGCTAGCAAAATGCTGTGCCTGTCAGTGGGACAGGGGTAGCATTCGCTAACAAGCTAGCACAGGCTAAATAGTGAGGTGGCTTGTAGGATAAGCACTGGTTAGGCCTTGAACTATTCATTGAGGTCTAGAGAACTATTAGAGAAGAGTCTGTTCAGTTAACTAGCAAGCTGGCTAACACCTGCTCCACAGTTGAAAACATTCGTCATATAATAATGCATCAGAGGTGATGACGAAGACACAATTCGGAGTCCTGACAGTCGGGGCAGACTCCTAGTTTGGACTGCAGGCTGGGAGGCAGGCGAGGAGGAGGGAGTGGGTTGTGCAATTGGAGACAGATGGGGTGAGAGGTGGCATGTAAGGCGTAAGTGAGAGAGATGGCAAGAGAGACACTAAGTGCTCTGGGCATGCTCAGTGAGACCCTGGGCTCCTGCTAAGAGGAGGAGGGTTCGATGAAACAAGCAGCGGAGAGAAAACAGGCTGGTGGGAATTCCACTGTCCATTACACAATAAGAGAAAGGCTCATTTCAGAGGGAGGGGAAGACTTACCGTTTGCAAGATAATTCATTCGCTAAATTAATTATTCAGACAGCTGGGTCTCCAGTTCAAGAAATTGTGTCTTTAATAATAGAGAAGATCTGGCCTAGCCTGTTTCCCATGGCAACCTAATAACCAAGCAGGCACAGGAGATAAATAAATAAATCAATTAATAAACAGTCACGGCCCTTTTAGATCCCTTGGGGTTGTGATGTGCTCGCTCTGATCTGGCTAATTTGAGGGAGAGAGAGGTGTGGAGAACAAAAAATGAAGACATCTTGATACCTGCCCCGCCACAGCGAACAAAGTCCAACTCATGAAAAGTGGAGCAAAATTCGAGTCGCTCCATCACATCGCCGCTAGCAATTCCTGATATTGAAACGTATCTGATAACATCGTCGCTGTATCAATTTGACTATCCTAAGGTGCCATTTAATGCCGTTTGTACAGAACTCGTCATGCAAAACATGACTTCTAACAGGCTGACCCCGAGCGGCTTCTCAGTAACAGGCAAACCTCTGAACGGCCGCGATCTAGAAACAGACACCCAAAAGGTCAGCCATCTGCCCCTCTTGTTAAGCAGCCATTGGATGGAGCAGAGTGAGAGAAGTGGGGTGTGTGTGTGTGTGTGTGTGATGTGTGTGTGTTGTTGTTCTGCTCTGGTTAGGTGGGTCATGTGCCAGATATCTGAGAATAAAGCGAAGAAAAGCGTTCGAGCCCCCGTAAACCATGAGCGACCACGAAGCAGATTTCACATGTAACAGGGAATTAGTCATCTTCCAAACATGAAGTAGCTACAGTTATTCTGTCACTCTACTCATATCAGCATCCCCCACCCACCTCCACCCACTCCCCCACCTTTCCAGACCAACAAGGCACCATCACCACCCTCACAACCCCCCACCCTCCACTCCAGGGACTGCCGTGCCAGGCGGGCGCAGGGTGACAGATGGCATACACCAACCTCCCCCCTCACTCTCCCCCGACTGCACCAGCCCCCCTGCCCGGCCCCCCCGGTGGCGCAGCGGCGGACCAGATCAGTGCCATTCTGTCTCATTAGAGCCTGGCTAATTAGCGTAGCCTCTTCCAGGGGAGAATGAGCGAGTGAGAGAGAGGCAGAGAGAGAAAGAGCGATGAGGAGAGAGGGCGGTGTTGGTGGCGGTGACGGGGGTCTGTACTCTTCTGGTCATTGAGGAGTCGGAGGGCTTTGAGCCCTGCAGTGCGCCGGGCTCCCAGGGTGCTTGTTTTATGACAGCAGGGACTCTGATTCTATCCGTTGCGCAATTCCTCTCAGGAAGTGTCGGGGATGTTTAGACATAAAAGTCATGTCAAAGGAATGCCCCCAACCTGCTCCACCCCACCCTCAGCTAACCTCCCGTCGCTCAACTGAACGCTAGCCGTCCCCTCTGCCAGGCTAGCCAACACAGCAAGCCTCCCCTGCTAATGTGAATGAAAACAAAGCACAGTAGCTTGCTGGAGAGAGCTCTAGCCCTGTTGGGCCAGCTAATAATGCTGATATCAACTCGGCTATCCAGATCATAGCCTGCACCTCTGCAGGCTAAGATGAAATGGGCCGTTTGGCGAATATAGCTACTTCTGGCAGTGTCATCCCTGGACGTGAACCAGTAGCACGCAGATGTTTTCTCCAAGCCTGACATCTCCTGAAGCTAAATGGAGATGGAGCATTCCTGGAGCATTTGATCAGTTTGAATCACTGAGGAATGGATTATGAATAATGGTTCTGATTTTATCAAAGAGTAAATGTAATATCTGTCCTAATAAATCAGAATGGCTGCATGGATTACTTAAAAAAAATACGTATGCCCAGACTTGAAGTGAATGGCGACCATTAATCTGATAAAGTAATATGGCTTGGGAGATTCACTGCTCTATAGTTACTATGCTGAATATGTGGCAGTAAAAGAGTGATTGAAATGCAACATTGAATATGTGAGAGAGGAGGGGCAGTTAAAGGGTGGCTGAGGCCTGCTGTGGTTACGAGCCCTAAGAGAGGACAGGATGGCTGCGTTCCAGGAACCCCCCAAACACGCACACACCAACAGACGCAAACATGCACGCTGAAATGTGCCTGCACATAAACCATATTTGATGCACAGAAACTACACATTTATATACAGTATATGCACACACTCATCGTGCACCGACGAGTAAACTCCTGTTTACTCCTTTTTTTTTCCCCTTAGAGGAAGACTACTGCCTATGACCTCCTTCAACTCCACATCTCTTATTGCTCTCCTTTCAGATCTCCACGCCCTTCTTCTTCCCTTCTCACTGTATCATCTGTCCGCCTGTGAATGAGGCAAATATGCTGCACACTAATTCTAAATGCACTAAGACCCTCTACATAGTCCACATGTGCCCGCACATATGCAGGACTGATACCAACGGATCCTGGTCACCTGATCCTGTGCTTGCGTCAGCATGCTGGGAAATCCTAAGCTGAGCTGAAGAGGCGGAGGTTGAACTGCACACCAAGCTGCCAGGATGGTGCCAGGCTCAGTGATGAGGCCTCTTCCCCGCCCTCCCCCCACGATTATTTCCCTGGACCCCATATGGGCATCCTGCCAGTCCAGCCCATCCTCCATCCTCATCACCAACCATATCGACACTGCACTCCCAACCTCAGTACCAGCAGTCTCTGCTGGCAGAGGGTAGCGGGGTAGTGGTTGTTTTCTTCCTGCAAGGCTGCAAACCTCTCTGGACTTCAGCTGCCATTTACAACATGTCATTTAAATAGATATTTTGCTTCTCTGCCTGGCTGACACACTATAGAGACCCTCATGAACAATGAACAGCGACGTGCTCAGCACCCAGTGTCCTTGTGAAAATTTCCTTTCCCAACAAAAATCTTCTGGTCACATTTAGTAATAATTTCTTTAGTTCCAGCCGTGGCACAGATTCCTTCATGGAGCAAGCAGAAATGAGAAGCTCACCTGTGCAGCAATTGAATATTAATGAAATGACATGTCTAATATCAGGTACCTTAAACCAGCATCACCTCACCTACCTCAGGCTGTTGTTAATAGTGCCAACACAAAAAACTGCTGCTGTTGTTTAAGGTTGAAACTAATGGTTATTTCTATTATTGATTAATCTACAGGTTATTTTCTTGATTAACTGGTTTGTCAATAAAATGTCAGGAAATTGTGATAAATAGATAATAAATCAGAATTTCCTGCAGGTTGAAAATTCAAACTGCTTGTTAAAATAAATAAGTTATTGTCTTGTCTGACCCAAACGTGTCCAATAGAAATAAAACAGCAACTGAGAAACAATGACAACAGCTGCAAACGCTCACGTTTAAGAAGCTGGAACCAGCAAAGCTAAAGTGACTCAAATGTTTGATTGATTTAGCAAAACAGTTCTAGATGAATTTTATGCTGATCAAGTAATAAATTAATTAACAGGTAATTGCTGCAGCTCTACTGCTGTCAACGAAATATAACATGGGAGTCATACGGCCCCTGTTATATTTATGATAGGTACAAAAGATACAACACTGAGGGAGACATTTCCACCCATGTTGTTGGACTGATGTGAATTCTGGGAACTAAAATGCAGTAGAATTGTCTGCCCACGGCAAAATAAGTAAAAGTACAATCTCTCACGTTAAATAGAAAAGCAAAAAGGCAAATGCTGGATTTTAGAAGATTTGTGTGTTAACAGCAACTGAAAAGTGGGTGCAAGTCCCTGATTTTCACAGTTCAGGGGTCCTGATGGGGAGGAACGGGCCTGGCCTTGCGGTGCCGGTAGCTGTGGCGATGCCGGCTGGGTAGTAAGGGAGGAGACCAGCTGCCCGGGGAGCGCCCATTACGAGATGGAGCCAGAGATAAGTGCTCTCCCAGGCCCCCTTTCACAGGCATAATTAGCACACTTCTTATCTGCTGCTCAATTCACATTCACACCCGCCTGCCATGAATGGAACGTGAAAGAGAGGCAGAAATCGGGGGAATGAGAGAGGTAGAGGGGCAAGACAGAAAGATGGGAGTGAGGTGGAGAAGGCAGGGTGGAAACCGGTTCCCAGACAAACCTTCATTTGAGAAGAGAGAGACATGTGCGAGTTAATGCTCCGACCGCCTCGCTCTCCCCCTTTCTCTTTCTCCATCCTTCCAAAGAGTCTTTGAACTCCTTAACAAAAACAGTGGTTTGTGCATCAAACTGCAATTTGGTAAAACAAAGCTATCTGGGGGTATAATCATCCTAATCAGCAAGAAAAAAATAAAGCCTTTGCAGATATTTCTAGATTATTCCGCCCTTGGTGATCTATTTCTCCCCCCATCTTCTTCATCAAGCACAATTGTGGAAATCTTCCCCACTCTGCCTCCGACAGACACACGAAAACCTTTAATAATAAGTCCTTAGTGCTACATTTTTTGAATTACTTTTAATAAAGAGTTAAACTGGTGGTGTGTGTTTTTCCCCTGTTTCCAGCACACACAAGCTTGCACTGTGTGAGCGCCCTGCTCTCTGGGAGAAGATAACAGGGGCCCCATCGTCTTACTGAGCGCAGCTAATATAAACAGGTTTGTTTGGTGTTGAAACAGTGTCGGCTGCTAAACTCCAAACCCACAATAGAGAGGACATGTGTCATTATGTCGATAAATCATCGCAGTGATGCACAAGGTTTGTTGGGGTTGGACAGGTTTCTGCTTCTTTGCCTTTATCTGTATGATGGTATGTGCATCTAGTATCTATGTATAGGCTGCTTGTGTGTGTGTGTGTGTGTGTGTGTGAGTGTGTGGACAGTCATGAGCGAGTATCTGTGCAGGTCAGAAATTCAGGTTTGGCTAATGGCTCGTCAGTACTGCAGTAAGAGCTACTTTACAAAGTAATATCACGTAAAATGAGTAACAGCTTTCATACATTATGCTACTCTTTATGCAGAAGTACGTAAACGACATCCTTGTTTTTTGTTTCATGATATTTTTTTAACTTCACTGATGAATAAAGAAAGAAAGCTCTTTGTATTTTGTAACTCAAGCTTGAACCAAAATGGTCAATTAAGTTTTCTGGAGGGAGACAATAACGAGAACGCCAACAGAAAACAAAAAAAAAATGTTTGGATATATTGGCATCCGAGCTTTGGACAAGCAGCAAACGTTTCTCCGTCTTGTTTTGTTTCGTGAGGCGTTCAGTGTGTTTTAGTACCTGGCTCTTAGAAGCAGCCACCTTTGCGAACAGCGCCTGGGAGACTTTGGCCCTCTTCATCTCCTGCTGGATCTCATCGTAGATGGAGGAGTTGATGTTGAGGATGCAGCTCTCGGTTTTGCCGTTCCACTCGCTGGGCAGAGGCGACGGTTTGACCTGGTTAAAGGAGTGAATACAAGGGAAATTATGAAAAATCCCACACAAAATCAGACACATTTTCCATTTCAAACTCTAATACTTGGTCAGATGTTGAATTCTCCCAGTTACACTAGTTGTGTGCATGAACTGGGTCATCTGAAGATTATCTATTTTAATGTTATATGATAAGAGTCATGAGTGACGGTTGGTACACTAAATACCTTGCATGTACATTTTTCACTTTATTTTTCCAGACTTTTTTTTACACAAAATTAGGTTAAAAACACCAACAAACCTCTATTTGGCCCGAATCTAGCTATCAACATTAGATGTAATTAAAAAAAACTTTGTAAGAGTGTGTTATTACTATTTTCTATATGTATCTTTAGCAATTTTTGGAAGTTTAACTCATCAAATTGCTAATATTAGCCTTGAACTTGAAATATAAATTCAAGTCACACCTGTTACTGTTTCTTGCTACACAAACATGCACATACTGAAACAGCAACGAATTGCATGTTGGGAAACGACAAGCTCTCGCGTGTGTATTGTCTATAAGATTGTGCGCATTCAGATTGATGGTTTTGGTGGTAGAGGAGAGAGGTGGGTGGAGTTATTTGCTCACAGGGGAAATGCCCACGGGGATTCGGGGATTCCAGTCCTCGGGCCTTAGGCTGTTGGAGTCTTCCCTCCGGGGCTGCAGTGTCGGGAACACAACACAACGGTACTTATTCAGGCTCACATGAGAAAAAATAAAGGTAATCTGGCTAAACACAAGCATACACACACACACACACACACACGCGCGCATGCATGCACCCATCTCTCTCACACACACACACACACACACACACGCATGCACCCATCTCTCACACACACACACGGCTCCAGCGTTACTTTGCTCAAAAACACTTAGATGTGTTGTATGAAATGTTATTATTCTTATGTCAAGCTGGTGATTAAAAAATAAATGCAAGTCAAGTGAAATCAAATCATCTTCATTCAGCGGCTTGTTGCATCTTGACAAAAATCCTTTGACAAGGTAACAAGTATCCTAATAAAAGCATTACCCAAGAACCATTAGCATATGAATCATTCCATACGAGCCCTTTTGAAAAGAGGCATCGACAGGGTTGGGTGTGAGTACAAGTGCACGGCATTCAAGTAAACCATAATAACACCAACAGCTACTAAATCATGATACAGCCTGTGTTCAAAAACATATATATTCAAGTACTGGTCTAGACACCTAATACGAGCTCCTGTAGGTGTTAAAAACATAATCGTGAAATTTGTGGTGAAACTGGAATGTCGGAGCATTTCATCCTTTGGGCCTTTCATCCTGTTTTTTTTTTAAACGCCAGCCCGACGTGGGCTCGTCAGTCTGAGCGGTAGGTTACCATGTCAAGCTAATTGTTAAGGCTGGGACGTGCACTAACTGGCTTTGGGGGAGTTGAGCCGACCCATCAGCACACGTGAGAGAAACATACCTCTGCATCTGTTTTTACGAGGCCAATAAAAACCCTCCTCTGTCTCTGGCTCAATTGCCACCCTGGCTGATTTATGTGCCTGAATTCACACCGCATTGCTCCATAGGAGAGGCTGGCAGATGGCCAGGTGTACGAGTGCGCGAACGCGTGTGTGTTTGCGGCCGTGCGTGCGAGAATCGCCCTGTGCAGGAACAGGTCTGCGTGATAAATGTCAATGGGTTTAAGTCACACAGGTGAAGTATATTGTGCCTTAAGATATTCTATTGGTGTGCCAACACTATTCTGATGTGATGTGAAAATAAAAACCACAAACCAGAGGCTTTGAGTTTTGGGTCATGTTTGAAATGGTTACAGATTGTATGCAACGTAGTAGTCATTGTGTTTATTGTTCAGCTTGCAAGTCTATTTCTGTTTTGTTATGCACCTCCACAGCTCTGTAAGCTGGTCTCAGATGTGCTAAAAGGCCCTCAGTACATTCACTCTAATTCAACTAATGTGATTATTGAAAATCTAAAAACCCGTAGTTCCAAATCCCTATCTCTGCTTCTGGGTTGTTAATAAAAACATTAACAGTGGGCTATTATGCCAAACAAAATGTGCAAAAGTCCACTCTGTAACTCTGAATCTCTGTGCTGCACTGACACAGCCTCTGATTGTAAAGATGAGCTGTGAACTGCTAAGCGGCCCTGCTAAAGTTCAGCACCGCTGCTTCAGAATGCAACTGCCATCATGCTGAGCCCTTTCAGGGGGAGGCTCCATTTTGGAGATGGGTGGGCATGTGCCTGTCTTTCTTTCCTCCTCGCCTAAATAAAAGCCAAATCTTCGCCGAGGACTGGACAGAGGAAGCCTTTGTCCGCACCTCTCACCTCCCAGATGCAGCTGACCGCACTTCAAATGGGCTTAAGTGGTAGAAAGTTGCCACATACCTTTCAAATGAGGGACACTGATTTGCAGTGAGGGTAGGAAGTTGTGCTGTGGTATGCAGGGACAGACTAAACGATGTTTGATCTTTCGTGGAGCTTGTCATCACTGAGTGAGCTTTATTTTGAAAATGGGAGGGCTGTTAATGCTGCCTAATGCATGGTAAAAGGTCAAAATTAGCACAAAAAATTATCCATCATTTGTGCACCATTCTCACCTGTGTGGTGAGGGCGGGGATGATGCAGAGCTCATTTACATGCAGGGAGAATGTAAAGTATGTTCTCTAGTGCACACGTTGACAGACCAAATGGGCTTTTATTCATTCCACGTGTTTCCAGACAGGTTGTAGCCTGATACAATGGAGGGGAATGTGAGGTGTGTGACAAAACAGCGTGCTCGGGTGGTGCTTGTACGCATGCTTGCTGACGTCACATGTAAACAAAGAGCGCTAATGAGTGCAGTGCATGAGTGTGTCTGTGTTTGTCAAGTAGAAATGTGTGTAAATCCACACAAAACGTAGATACATGCTGTTTACGCGCTAACAGACATGGGACGTCAGGGAAAAACACCTCTTGCAGAGCCTTTCGGATCGGGCTGACGTCACTGGGTTCGTTAAACATGTCTAGCATCAGTCCGTGACGCCATCACAACCAGCAAATCAAGCTCATTAAAAACACTCCAAGCCTGCTTTCGCGCCTGCAAACCTTGACTGCACCGAAACACATTCACACAATACCAAGAATACCTGGAAACAGCCAGCTAAACAGTTCACAGGGCTAGAAATAATCACACATCTGTTTTTCTGTGATGAATGAATGCAGCCTTTGTCATCTCTCGTTTTGCTGCATGCTTTCTGAACTATGTCTGCACTTTTCCTCCATCCAATAAAGAAACTATAACTGCTGCTATCAGAACGTTTTTTCACAAACGTCTGACTTTGTGCAGAAAGTCTTGTTAGTTAAACAAATATTTCTCTGTATCAGTGCAGCTCTGAGGAGAGAAATTATCTCATGAACCCTAAATGGGCAAAGCCAATAACACAATTTTTTATTGTCCATGTTAGCTAGCAGGCAAACTAGATATGGTATGCGGTGGCCTAGGTTTGGATTTGGCTTCCTTTCGAAGCTACACTCAGGGTCCCACTACAGCTGACGTGCACCCCTCAGAAAAAGAACTACACATCTGGGCCGCCTGATGAACTGTGATTGGTCATCTGGGGCTGTTTTCTGTTTTTACCATGTTTTCCACCACTAATGGGAGAACATGAACAAAAGCTAATCTTTTCCTTTTCCGTAACGGCAGACAAATTTGTACTGAGTGATTTGGAAAAGCCACTTCTTCTCCCCATTGTTCTCTTTTAAAGAGTGAATAAAACAATGTAAATATGATTACTTAAGGTGCATAATTGATGCTCAGCACTGGGTTACGATGCATGACACGTTCATCTAATGCTGCAGTGGTGCTACAACAATCGATTGGTCAAACCATAAATCAGATCCAATGCTGTGGGCATCTACAGCAGCACCGCCTTGATGGAGAAGTATAAATCTGCTTTCACCCCGTGACTTTAAATTACAACGCTACTGTGAACGAACCTTTTGAAGGTTTATAGAGCAGCTCTGCTTCAAGGAAATGTTTGTAAAATTAAAACTCTAGTCTACTAATTAAGTCCTACTGAGTAACATTAAGATAACAATCATCTATCTGCATTATAAACACATGGATACCACAGGAAAAGATGCACAATAAAATCAAATCTCTGGTACCTGTACAGGTCGACTGGGTGGAGTGCTGATGAGTGGAGCGGCGCCCATCGCCGAGGCTGCCGTCAGGCTGCGCTCCCTCTCCTCCTGATAGATGCGATCTCGCTCGGCCTCCGGCAGCTGCAGGAAGTTCTGCATGGCGCGCAGGTTGACCAGCAGCGACTGGGACGCCGTTTTAGGGTCCTCCTCCTTGCGTAGAATCTCGGACAGCAAGCCCTGCGCGACGGGGCGGAAAGGAGAGACGGAGAAAGCAAAGAAAGATGGAGAGGAGGTGATGGAGCGAGCGGAGGGAGAATGGAAGAAAATGAGACCAGAGCTCCCGGAGAGGGAAAACAGTTGGGTGGTGGGGGTCAGGATGGCAAGCAAGAAGGGAATTATCACATTAGAGGACTCTTAAATAAGACAGTTAAGTAGAGCCGTGAGTGTAAATGGAGACTCTAATGACCATGGAGATGTGACACTCTTATACCCACTTAAACTGTAAACTAATTCTACTTTTTAGTTACTCCATTTAGACTGCAGATTTTTACTCCACACAGCGTTAAGGATGGGGTCACAGGCTTTTCCTGTGTCGCCTCACTATGACAGCGCCTCCACACTCCCCTCAGCCTGAGCTTTCTCTACAGTGGGCAGTGGCCATATCCTCAGGGCTCTCTGCGGAGCTTCAGTCCTGAAGTAAAAAACTGATTGTGTTCATCGATATTCATTGTTGGGTGACAAAACAACTTCACTGAAACTTTTGTGTGGCCTTTAAACCCATCACCCTTTCCTTGTGTTATTTTGCAGATCTTGGACATATTCTTGGGGCCGTATGTTGCTTTGGATAAGAGCTGCATCTACTCGCCTGAAATATGAAAGTCTTGTACGGCGGGCAATCAGCGTATCCTCTGTTTACTTTTCAATAGCGCTCAATTCCGTCATTATGAGACGGCGATGACTCCATTATCAGAGACGTGTGATTGGGCCTTTTCATCAGCTCTTGGCCACACACTGTGCAAGCCATCGCTCCGCTTCTCTCACCATCAATAGGTGTGATTTTGTAATAAAACAAGGTGATGGGGAAAACATGCTCATGCTTCTTATTTTTTTGGAACATGCAAGTCCTCTCTGGGAACGAGCAGAGCTGCAAATATGTGCTCGGTGTCGTTTATCTGGCTATTAAAATGTGTACAACTATGTGTCATGTTTAATAAGGTATGTCTGCGGTAGCCAGACAAGTGTGAACAGATACTCAAATGAAACCCGACTCTGAGTGACGTTTTTACAGCGAAAGGGGACCGAGCACTTAATGTACACAAGCATTCAGGGGATCGTTTAGTGGCATATCTCATTACTGTTGGTCCTGTGCGTCTCTGTGCGTCGGTGTCTTCATTCTTCAGCGTGTGCGTGCTTAAATCCTTCATCTCTTTATCTCTTTGGTCAATCGTTTTATTTTTTTTTTAAAAAGCCTCAGTCCCTTCCCCCCACCTCATCTGATTCACCTCCTGCATCGACAGCGGGCCCTTCATGTCACGACTCGACACCACTCCCCCCTTTATCAACACAAAAAAAAAGTAAAAAAACTCAAGCCTAATAAATAATCCTCCAAAGGGGAACTCTCCAATGGCACGTTGGGCTAATTCCTCATATCAGCCACAGATAAGACTCTGTTTGTGTGGGAGCATGCCAATCTGTACAAAACACCACTGTCTGACTCTATCATAGAGCACACACACACACACACATTTATTTTTTGGGTGGGGTTTAGGGGGTGGGGTTGCCGTACGTTTTACTTCTAATAGATCCTTATCAGTTTCTGTTTTCTCCCTTTTTCATACACAGCGACTTCAAAGCAAATGGAGTCGTAATGAGGTTTGCTGTCACCTCCTTCCACCCCCCCCCAATACAGACGGTACATCTTAGACATTATCACTGCCTTCTGTGTGGGTGCGTTTGTGTGGGTATGTGTGTGCACGGCCTCTGACTATGAAGTGAAACCGCATATTTTGGCACGAAAAGAACGCACGCCATGACCGAGCCTGGGTCTTTCACATGGCCGGCTGCCAGCTGTCTTGAAGTACAGTAGAGGTGCTACATTACTGGAGAGAGAATCATGAATGAGATATAAACTGTGGAAATAACCAAATTCAAACACCAGGCCCTTCTTAGCAAATCTAAACTGTTTTACGACTTGCCTGGGGTCCGTTTCACAAAGCAGGTTCAACAAACTCTGAGTGTAACCCTGAACTCTGAGTTGATCTACTCTGAGATAGGAAACTCTGAGTTTTCGATTCCACAACAGCAGATTTGAGTTAGTTTGATTAACTCAGAGTAGGTTCACCTCGAGTTAAGCGCGTGCACCGCAACTTTAAAAAGACAGCATCAATGGAACCCCGATTTAAGGATTCACCATGGCAACGGGGAAGCGGAAGGCTGCGTACTTCACGCCACTGGAAATTAGACATTTTAATGCGCTCATACAGCGAATATGAACACGTTTTTAGACGGAAGTCCAACACCGCTGCAGCTGCGAAGGAGAGGGAGACGGCGTGGGAGAACATTGCTGCTCGGGTCAATGCTTGAGTATAAATGTAGTCCTTTGAAATCACAATAATATTACAGGGCAAAACTGCTTGAATGGTTGCCTATTAATTTATTTCATTTAGGTGCAATCCCGCGGGGGAGAAGCGCACTTGGCAGCAGCTTAAAATGAAATATAAAAACATGGTTGAAACAGGTAAGACCTCGGCATGATCTCATGGAGGTAGCTACCTCATTTTGATCATGTTTTACATTGTAAAGTAAATATTAAGTGGCTCCCTTTCATTGTAAAATTGGTTATATTGTGTTCATATAATGTTTTGTTTTTTGTTAACGAATGAAATAAAATTTAAAAATGAAAAAAGTGTTCTCATCTATATCATGTTATGTTAAATAATTAAGCCTATATTTAAACTAACACAGACTTTTACTCAGCTAACAGAAAGAAGGCAGATGCACGAAGAACGGGTGGTGGCCTAAAACCGATAATTGTCTGGAAAAGCAAGAACATCGTGGTCTGATAACTATCTCCCGACGAATATTTAATTCTCTGCGCAGTATCGCTGCACCTTCATCCACGGGATCATGATCAAAAGACGTTAACATGCCATGTTAACGAAAAAAGTCACCACCTACTGTGCCTAATGGACTTCCCACTGACTGATATTTTTAATGATTTTTTTTTAATAACAGACGGCAGAACTATGCCAAAACTCGTCTGCCGACTGAATGAATGAATGAGGAAATGAATGCGGTGTGTGGTTGAAAGAGGGCGGAGACACAGAGAAACTCGAGGTTTCTTGAGTAAAACCTGGTCCCGACCAGGTTAGGTTCATAGAGTCAGTTACTGCGGTAACTGACTCAGAGTTTAACTTACCTCTGTCTGTGAAACAGGCTTGAGTTACCCCTCTTTCTCTGGTTTGACTTACCTTCCTATGTGAAACGGAAAACTCAGAGTTTCCCTCATTTCAGGGTTAACATACTCGGAGTTTTCAGTAAACCTGCTTTGTGAAACGGACCTCTGATGTGGTGTATTTATGGTGCGTGTGTTGAATCTTAGAGGGACACACTTGAAGTGTTTTGTGCAGTTTGGTTTCAAACATGGGATTGCTGAAAAATTTCAGATGATATTTTTGGATGGACGCTCCCTGTGACTTCAGTGCTGCAGCATGATGTTACCACCAAATATTCACCGTTTTCCAGGAACTTCAAGCGCTCGTTTTATGAGTTCTGTTTGTATTCTAAACATTTTATTACCCTGCTAATATGAGTCAGACTGGGGCATAAAGTTAAAGATAATAAATGAAATTAAAACAAAACTACACAAAAAATAAATTAAATACTTTATCAACTTTAAATGATGCAGCAAATGCTGGATGCTTTCCATGATTATAAAAGTTAAATACCAATGTACATAAAACAATTCCTGCATTTATTAAAGCTGATCTTTATGTATTAAATGAAACTGTCTGCCAGTGTGATTGATATTAAAGTCCATGACAAACATCCATTGACAGGGATTATTATTTAATTTGGCTAAATCATGGTGGCAGTGATGGAGCGTTTTAGTTGTTGGTCTGTGTTATTCTAGCCCATCCCTCCTCACCTGGGTTCTGTTGAAGGCCACGCGGGCGAAGACGGCCTGTGAGATGCCGGCCCGCTTCAGCTCGTCCCTCACCCACTGGTAAATCTCTGAGGACACCTCCGTGTTGGATGCCACCTGTGGCTCCAGGGGCTTGTTGTGGGAGCTGCGGTTGACAGGTGGGTGGTTGAGGTACTGCTGCGACAGGGACTGCTGCGCCAGCAGCCGGTTCACCGCATACTGCTGGTTGAGGATCTGTGCCATCACAAGCTGCTGGTTGACCAGCTGGGGGCTGATGGGCGTGGACACCAGGCCCGGGTGGTGCAGGCCGGGAAGCTGGGGCTGTCGGCCACCAGCCTGGCCGCCGTGTGGAGGTGGAGCGTGAGACAGCGGGGGCACCGGCGAGGAAGGAGTCTGCTCTGCTGTGCTTCCCGGGATGGGCTGCTGCTGCTGCGAGAAGCCCAGGTGGTTGTGGTTGTGGTTAGAGCCGGGTGGAGAGAGGTCGGACAGGCCATCTATCTCTAGAGCAGGAGGGAAAAAGGCGAGCAAAAAGAGGGAGAAAGTGGAGGACAGAGGGGACAGAAGGAAAGAAAAGACAGGGTCAGTTCTTGATTTAAAGTCTGTCTTTAACACCACAAAGGAAACAGGAGAGGAGAAATTAGAAGAGAGGAACAACAAAACTACAAACGCTGGGGAATCTGGAAAAGTTAAACCTTCAGTTCGAAATTAGGACATCAGTTTAATGGCACTGCAGAAACTGTCCCTAATCAGAGGAAATCAAACAGATCTGTAATGCATCAGATCAAACTTAAGCCTCCCTGGTTACTTTTATGACCCATGGGACAGGAAGACATTTCTGCAGCCAGCACATGCTCAACCAAACTAACAGAAAGATGCAGGAGTGTCTCTTCCATAACCAGTACCCTCTGCAGGCCCCTTCTTCCCTGATTGGATATGAAACAGCTGATCAGCCAGCGAGTGGTTAAAAAAAAAAAGATGGAGACGCAGATAAAAGAGCTTCATTGTGTTTGACCTGCGTCTTCCACAGCCCATGCCTTCGAAATTAAGTTCAGAACGTCTGTGGCCTCATCATGTGAAACAAAATCTTGGAGAAACAGTGGAGTGTGTGTACGTGTAGGTACAGGATTAATATGTGTGTGAGTGTGTGTGTGTGTGTGTGTGTCCACAAAGGCAGAGGCAATGCTGATAAATCTGATTCTTTACATCCTTAATTCTAAAATAAGGAACACAAGCTAGCCAATATGACATTTTTAGAGGAGGATGGTCGGAATATAAATAGAAGGAGCAGTGAACGGAGACACAAGGAGTACATCGGCGGACACGGTGTGTAACCTGGGAAACGGCCTTATTATCAAAATCAGACTCAACTTGAACTGTGAGACCAAAAAAAAAAAATAAACCCATGTGCCGTCATTTAATGGCATTTTGGAGATTTTTGCAGCATCTCTTGCTTTGGGAATCTTTAAGTCCATAATGGCTGCAAGGGAATATTTTAAGACAGGTTTAAATTATGTGCTTAGAGGATGAAAACAATGATTTAACATTCAAAGTACTACCCACAGCGAAGTGAATGAGCATTTGGAGCAGCTGAATGTTTTCAGGTTTACGCCTCTCTTTAAGGAATTCGCATATGCCGAGGCTTTTTGCGTGCCGAGTGAGTGAGTGAGGGGGCAGCGTTTAAGAATTCATACGGAAGGCAACATTAACACCTTAGAAGTGTGCTGCGGCCTCCACATCCCACAGAAAGGCGTCGTATGAGATTGTGAAAAGAGTAAATTGCTGTTATGGGGAAGAGGCGATGGAGGGGGGGGGGGGTCTTCAACAAGCTGAATTTTTTTTTTCACCAGATGAAAGATTAAGTGCATGGATGTTTTCCAAAAATACCCACAATAATCGTGTGTTTGAGCTGCCTGTTTCTTAACTGTCAGCAAGCACAAAACACCCGGCCAAGACGGGTCTATTGAGCGTTTGTCGAAAACAAATGATGTGGGGGGAAAAAAACAAAACAAAAAAATCTTGGTAATAATCACATCTCTTCCCATAATCCCTGGCATTCCCTGGCTCTGATGGTATGGCGTGTCTATTCACTCATATGTGAATGTGTGTGTGTGTGTGTGCGTGCATATGCTCGCTCGCACAGACTGCTGGGGGGCATGCTCACAACACACAAACACACAAGCACACGGAGGCATTTCCATGCAAATTGAAAAGAGAAGGGGTGACAGAAGAGCATGGCAGGCCCTGGGAGAAAAAGGCTGCCACAGAAGCGGGAGTCCTCGTGTGGAATCCTGCCACAAAAGAGCCCCGGATTAAACACACAATGGGAATGGGATGTGGGTTGAGGGAGGGAGGGAGTGTGTGTGTGTGAGAGAGAGAGAGAGAGAGGGAATGAGAAAGAGAGACATACAAAGTGACCCAACTCTCTCTGCTGCGTTGGCTCCCCTGCACTAGTGTTGCCACGTCAAACGGAGGGACCCGGCGCTCGCTGGAGGCCGGTAACGCCACTTCAGCTGGCGGAGCAGCAGAGCAGCGTGCCAGAACCTGTGACCAGGTACTTGCTGACTTCAGGCTCAAACCGCAGCGTGGTGAAGTAAATGCAGAGTCACATTTGACGCCACTGGCAAAACAGTGCCACTCTCGAACTTGGCATTTCACCACTCGTGGCCACGTGCAGCGAACAGCAGCCCGTGATGAGTGGCGAGGTTGGGGGGAGTTCCCGCGGGCATGCGGCGGGCACCTGAAATCTTGCTGCTCGGGTTTTGTGTCTGAGGTTTGGCTAACATGACACGAGGGTGCTAGAGTTTGTATGAACGTGTGTCAGCACAGCTTGAGATGTTATCGCTGCTTATGTGGATGTACATTGGTGGTTTTGCTCTTATCAGGACTTGATGTTCACAGAGAAAGCGACACGAAAAAGAAACCTTTAAACTAGCAGTCTAGCAGTTTATGTCACCTTAAAGTCAGAAGGAAATAGAGTTTTAATGGACTCTAGCTGTAAAGGGACATCATGGGAAGGATGTCGCCATGCTGTTTGGTTGTAGGTTGAGACGAGAAGGTTGAAGGAGGGATTGGTGCCAAATTCCAAAGCATGGGCTAATTAAGTGAAAGTCATTTATCATTTTAATTTGACTTTACTGCTATTTGGTTTTCAGATTAAGATTAAGATGTTAATTACGATTCAGTTTAGGCAACACAGTCATTTAACTTGAAGCAGTACGGTTGGGTATTAAGGAAGGTATGTAGCTCCTAGACAGATCAGTGTGTGTGCGCTTATGTACTCTTGTCTCACATCTAGCAAAATCTGTTCACACAGGCACATTATGGCGACAAAAACCTGGTCGCCACAAAGTAAAGCTCATCATTTCAGGGTTGTTAGGTTGCTTGTTTTTTCCTTAAATTAGGGTTTGGGGTTGGGTAAAAGTTACAGGAACAGCTCGGTTTGTGTGTATTGGTCATGGTTGAGGTGTCATTTTAAATCAAGGGATTCATTCATGTTAAAGGCAAAATGAAATAACCAAAGGTGTGTTTGTGTGTGTGCCCATGCTGCGACATACCTAGTGCATTGGCACGCGGGCTCTCACGGAGGACACACGTCCCCAGGTAGCCCTCCAGCTGGGAGGGTTGGCGCATGCCTACACAGTCGGATGGAGGGGGCAGGGCACGCACATGCACACACACACACAAACGGCATACGGTGTAGAGTTGTGAGGAGAGAAACACAAGGTTAAGGCTTTCTAGAGTACTTCTCTCCCGGTCCAGCTAAGCAGGAATATGCCATTTAAAAACAGCAGCATCACTAAGGCCATACTGGCAGCTGCAGCAGCCCCATTTTTGAGGAAAATAAAGCCAGAGAGAAAACAGTTATGACAGAAAATGTGTAGGAGTATGCAAGAGAATACACAAGTACAGCAGGTCTGAAGTAAATAATGTTCCCAGCGTATGTTGCCACTTTAACAGAAGAAAAAACATCAGATAAGATATGATCACAACACGCTATTTGCATGGAGGCTGTGAAAACATTTTGATATAATATCTCATCTGTCATCACTGCGAGCAGTAGCACACTGGCAAAGGAAAAAGATTGTTCAACAGATTGTTAAAGCTAATATCTCAACATTACACCGCCTTATGAGCCTTGCAACAGAGTGGTGTTCTGCTTAATCAAAAGGCATAAAAATATACAGGAATTCTATCTCCAGCGAGGGTGCTACTAGTATCATATAACCTCATTTCCTGGTGGGTCAAAGGGGATTTTTTTTTTGAGATAATAAAAAGCATGCGTTGTTAGAGGGTTGGTAAGAAAATCTAATTGAATTTCAGACTAGGCGGTGGCTGGTTGAAGTCTTCGCTGCCTTTTGTTCGTGGAAAACTGAAGCGTTATACTCGCGCACAAACAAAAAATAAAACAGTCAGAGGCCCTCAATTTGGCTCCTGCATTAGTTTTGGTTAAAGGAATAATGGATAATTCAGAGATAGCTCTGTGTTCAGATGCAAAACAGTGTGGAGTAATCCTGAATTATTAGATAACAAGATAAAAATGTATTTCAGCTTCATGCAACGGCGGGAAGACAAAGAGACGGTTGGTTAGAGAACATATTGTAATGGCGACTGGTGTGTATGTGTGTGAACGTGTGTGTGTGTGTGTGTGTGTGTGTGCAAAGAGACAAAAGTGTGAGCGCCATACTTTGCGCCCCTCCGTTTTGCTTACCCATCATATCTTTTGTCTTCTTGAAATGTTTATACCAGCGCCCAAATTCCTGACACTTCGCCGCCGACACATTTGCATAGTAAGTGCTGTTCACAATGGAGGAAATCATACTCTGAAAGAGAGAGATTGATTGAGAGGGAGAGAGAACGAGGGAGAGACTTTAGATTCTCATTGTGGAAAATGCAGACATAATATTAAAGCTTGTGAAACATGCAGTAACACTGTAGCTTGTCAAAACAAATAAAAGATAGGGACACGGTAAAACCCAGCACTAAAAAAAGCCAAATGAAAAGCATCATGCAGAAATTTTGGATCCCCTCCTCGAAAGGTAAAACAAATGAAATTAAACAAGGTTTTATTTGTTCTTCTTTATCAAATGCCGTTGAGTTTGTCTGAACATTTTGTTTTATTTCAGAGTGGGTAAATTAGAAGGTCAACTGAGTTCTGAGTCTGTTGACATGACGAGCAGGTGGCAGGGAGGATATATACCGCCGAAAAGAAAGAAGGTAGCAGCTTATTGAATATCAGCATCTGGGGAGCTGGCCGATGTAAACAGATAAACCACTGTTATTCTGCAACTCTTTATACAATCTGTTAAAGACAACAACTTCAAGCAGATTCGCGGGCCGCACTGAGCGTGTTGCTCTCCGACGCACGTGTGCTCCCACCTCCCCCTTTACAGTCGACTCTTTGCCCCCTCTACATTTACTTCAACCGCCCTCCTTCACCTCAGAAAAAACAAAGAGGCAATATTTTTTTCCCTTCTAGTTTCATTAAAATGAATGTTTTTACACCTTGCCGGCCTCCGGGCAAATAGCGAGGTTGGTGCAGGAGAAATTGTTTTTGATTGTTATAAATATTCAAAAGAACCAAACCATCTGTTTTCAAATTACAGGTTTGCCATCTTTATCATTTCTTTATAATGTATGCGCTTGGAGGATGGCGGGGGAACCTTCTGGCAGAGCAGCATGGCAGTGTGAGCACAATGAACTGGTACATGATGATTCTGGCTCTCTGGCTCCAGCTTTTCTGCACAAAAGGAGGGTAAAGGATGGCAGCTGCGCCGTCAGAAAGGTCGATCTAACTCTGAACTCCTGACCTCGCCATTAAAGCCGTATGCACCTCATGCAGCGGCCTGACTCCAGTCTGAACATCCCACGAACAACCAGAACACACCAAAAACACAAATAGAGGAAGAGGGATACAAGTTTCCTTCATCAAACTGTAGTCGGCTTTGAGCTTTATTTTAGCTTCATGTGACAAAACATTTCTATTGGACGTCTGGGACCAATAACATCACACAGGAGTTTATAAAAGCCGGAGTTCTCAAAGACATTGACTGAGCTAGATGCCAAGTCTCGCAATAGTACTAAAATGCAACTTAGGGGGAAACAAAAGCAATTAAATGTTGAGCGAGAGTTCACTAATATGTGTCGCAGTTCTTTACACCTTAACAGAAGTCATAAACTTACAGTCACCACTACTCACCGTGGACTCTCATCCTACCTGCTCGTACCAGGTAGAGTCAACTGTGGTTGCACTTTGTCACATCCACTTAGCTGCCTCTTTTTTCAAAGTCAAATCTAAGTGAGGCGAGAGTCACGCTGCACACTGCAGACGGGTGTGAATTTGTGCCAGCCACACTGTGGTGCATCGTGCCGGCATGATGAAAAACAAGGAGGGTGAAGAGGCCTGCAGTTGGACTTGCGTGGTATAACAAAGCAGTCTTTTATAGACGCGCTGAAAAGCCGTCATTCAATGAAAACGCTGATAGAGTTCAGGTTAGGGTTAGGAAGTCAGAATTGCCCTTTTAATGGGTCATACATATATGCATGAAGCAGCTACTTCTTTTAGCGATATTAGCATTAGTAAATAGCAAACTGCAAGTTCAACCTTCTCTGGCCCTTAAATGAATTCCTTATGATGTGCAAAAGCCAGTGTAAATCACAATGAATGGTGTTGACAATGCTGTGACAATTAGCTGAGCAGCACAACACACATTCCAGTTTAACCTGGTTCCAGTAGCCAATTCCCAAGCCGAAGCTCTATCTGAAAACCATAAATTTAAAGTAAGAAGAATTCTGCTTTAAGTCGTGGGATAATGAACTCCTCTCCTCCAGCCTGACATGTTTTATTTACAGTATATCTGGGCTAAGGCGGCTCCAGGCAACAAACAAGAGGCCTGCAGAAGACGGTGTGCCTTCTCTCTCTCTCTCTCTATCTCTCTCACTCCCTCTTTCTCCGCCATCTTTGACACAGATGTTCTAATAAACGCTCCTCATTAATCAGCCCTCTCCCTCAATACATCACTCTACCTCTCACAGGGGGCCCTGCGTGTATGTGCGAACGAAACAATGCGCGCACACACACCTATTCTCTCCCTCGCTCTCCCCACAGCTCTGTCACACACACACGCATACGCACTAAGTGAAATCAAGCAGATAACCAGAGCCTCTGCTGCCACTGCGGTGCCAGCGGGAGGGCTGTGCTAGGGCTTGTCAACAGGTAGCATGGCTCTGTGTGTGTGTGGGTGTGTGTGTGTGCATGAGCATGTGTGTGGACCCTTTAAGTGATAGCCATCTGCAGCACAGAGAGCTTATCAGCAAGACCAGGAAGTGGCACTGGGCTACTATCGGTCCCCAACATCTACTCCACTCCCCATCATGGGAGACAGGAAGAGAGAGAAGGAGAGAGTGGGTGTGTGTGTGTGTGTGTGTGTGTGTGTAAGAGAATGGCGGTGCAGCAGGCAGGTACTGGAGGCACCCAGCTGCCAGCGTTAAGAGTGTGGTGCACACACTGGCAAATGCAAACACACACAAAGTACAACCCCTGCAGACAAACACACACGGAGCAGTTACACAAATGCACACACACGCACACAATTAAATACACACACATTCCAACTTAGCCTGCTGTCTTGATGGCTGATGCCTCCCCACAATCTAACACACACACACACACACACACACACACACACACATACACACACTGGCAACCAGGTTACGCCTATGGCAGCCAAGGTGGTGAAGACCTGCAAAGATGGCATTCTGATGACTATTTGCTGCTACGCAACACAGCAGCTGGTGCATCAGGGGCCGCTCAGTGAGAGTGAGCAGGGGGTGGGCAAGAAGAGGTGGTGGCAATGGGGAAGAGTCGGAGGGGGGGGGGTCTCGTTTGTTGCCATAGTTTCTGCGTACATGGGCAAGGGGGTTGCTAAGCTTGATAGCAACCGCAGAGAAAATACAAGCCTGATTAGCTGATTGAGGCAGAATCAGGAGAAGTTTTATTTTGGAGAGCAGAGCTGTTAGCTGTGAATCTTTAAACTTGCTTCAAATGTGTGCAGGTCAGAATCGGGTCCTCCAGCGGAGCGACAATGGCCATGAGTGAATACATTTTCTCTCTCCGAGTTTCCTCGTGTCATTTGTAGGCCAAACACACAAAGCGTGACTCCCCGCGACAAAAGAATGAAACTAAATGTTTGACAAGACCCAGACAAAAGCAGCATTTCACAAAATAACCCCCCACCGCCCTCCCTTCCCTGCTCTACCACCCCTCCTCCCCGTCTCTCTTCAGAGCTCTGTTCAGAGGTGAGCTAATTCTCTTTCACTCGCTTGCTGTGATTCTCTCATCTGTTAACCTTTCTTTTCGGTTCGGGATTACGCAGCAGAATATCAAGGAAACACTAATCCTTACAAGGTGCCAATCTTCTCTTCCCTCCTACTACGCCCCCTTCCCCTCCCACTCATTTCACTTTTTTGGTCAACTCAGAAACCTCAGAGGGAGGCCGGCTTCTCACCTTCTCATCGGACTACATGCGGGCGGTGACATTGCTAATCACAGGGCAGGGAACGGCGCGTATCGATGCGGCGTGGGGGCAGCCCTCGGACGTGACGACCACTCTACTGAACCAGTTGGGTTTAGGAGGAACAAGCCACCGCTCTATGGGTGTAGCAGGCCACATTAAACCCCACAGAGTAACAGATGTCAAACACCATCATGGCAGCCATGTTTGAACAAGGCAGATACAGATACATGAAGAGACTGCAGAGCAAAGCTGCCAGTTTCTCTTTACATAAGATTTAAAAAAAAAAAATACTAGTATTTTGAAGTGTGCTGCCTTAAAAACAGACATAGCAATAAATAAATTGAATAATGTCTAGACAAAATGTAATAAATACAAAATAATTCTTTAAAATTAAGGCTTCTATTTGGCTCAAAAACTATAAAAACAGAGTTTATATGTGGTATGTGATATCAGATATCACTGGTTTCACTTGTACAGTTAAGCATTATTCTGATTAAGGCTATTTATTACCAGGGATGCACAACAATGAGAACAGGAGAGAAAGAAGAAACTACACTACAGTGAAAAGGAAGAAAAGAAATAACATGTTTGCAGAGACCGAGGCTACCGAGAATCTGCAATGGCTGGCAAGATTTTCTGCATGACAGTAAACGCAAGACCATTTAATGCCATTAAGATCTGAATATGGGACAAACTCAGCTGTTAAAATACACACAAGAAAGAAAGACAGAGATTCAGTTCGAGATATTTACAGCACCTTCTTTCACCCTCACTGGAAAGCTAAAACAACCTCCAGTTTAATTTGAGACTAGTGTGTATGTGAAAATAGCAAATGTGTGTCTGAGGAAAAGTGTGTGTGTGTGGCTGCGTTAGATCCTCCGAGCTCGCGTGTGCTCTCTTCTGAGCCGTCTTCACATATGGACCGTAAACAGGGTGATTACCAGACCGGGCTGGGCTCCGCCTGAACGCCACCCAGGGACTCTTTACATCATCAGCGCACTGCTCATGCCCGGCTAAACACACAAACACACACACACACACACTGAGAGCAGCCACTCACACACACACATGCACGCACACACGCAGCACAAATGAGGGTCTCCAGGTGACCATACGGTGGCCTAGGAGGAGAGCTGGCTTCACACTGAAGGCACCTACGCACAAGCTTGGATCTAAACACACACACAAGCCAAACACAAATAACACTTTCACGTGCACGTCCTGTACGTTGATATACATTTCACAAACATACTCAGGCAAACACACACAGAAGCGCACACCCCTCGCACTGCAACACACACACACACATTATTGCCGCCTGTGAGAGATATACTGCCATTTCATTCCATTCACTCCAGAGCTGCCGCCATGATATACTGACTACACTGCCTGTTAATACAATATCTGCACTGGTGCTTTCTATCCAACCTCGTAGCTGACAAAAAAACCCCACAGAATATAACACCTAACATGTGAGCGTACGTATCTGCAGCCCCGATGCCATAAAATGTTGAGAATTAACTAAATGAGGAAAAACAGAACAAAACAATCCAGATCGTTCTGGGTTTGGGCCAATGTTTATCTAACAATAACCATACGTTCAACAACACCTCTGCTTTTTGGCTGCCGTTACACACAAGTCTGTGTGTGTGTGTGTGTGTGTGTGTGTGTGTCGGGGGCGTGAAAAGGAACAACAACACAAAAAAAAAAATCATGCAAACAAATAACAATAGCCATTGATTTGGATTTTCAATGCCGATTCTCTTTCCCACTTGATCAAACTCAGGGCATTTGATAAGTAAAGGATAAAAGGCGGAGGTGATGGAGATAGGGGTGTTTGTTTTGTTGTGCAGCATGGTATTGGGGGGGTGGGGTTGGGCGTTAAACCTTTTTTTTTTTTTTTTTTTTTTTTTTTGGAATAAGCAGACTGGGCTTCAGCACCTGTGATAAGGGACATTCTTTAGCCAGAGAGCTCTGATTCATGTCTTTGAGTAACTCCTTGAGGGCGTTTCTTACTGTAGAGTGGCTCCATTGCTCGGGCGGCAGGTCCTCCAGCTTAGGACAACTGAGGAGAGAGAGAGGGAGAGAGAGAGAAAGAGAGAGAGAGGAGACATACGGGGGTGTGGGGTGGAGGGGGACAGGGAACATAAGATAGGGAGGGGAAAGAGGGAGGAGGGGGGAGGGAAGGGGTAGATAGGGATGTAGAGGGAGAGGGGGGAGAGAGGGGTGAGGGGAGAGCATGAGAAACAATTCAGATGGAGAAGAGACTGAGATATAAAGGAAAGCCAGCAGCCCTGATGGTATCTTCAATGAAACGATAAAATACACAAGCCACAAATTCAGCAACACAATATCAAAATTGTTTAATCTGATTGTAAGGGTTGGACATGTCCCTGATATACGGAGCAAAGGGGTCCAACAGCAATCTTTGAATCTGGAAATAAATTTGACCCAAACACAACTGAGGCGACTGAGGGAAGTTATTCTGCAGCATCCAGCCTGAAACACTTCCTCATCCAGCATCAGTTATTTCAAAAGCATATTACATACTTAAACAATGCATGTAAATGTAGATTATTTATTATTGATTAATCTGATGATTATTTCTAATGTGTCAAGTAACTGTTTAGTTCCTTATAGAAAACAGTGAAAAAAGACGATCACAAGTTGCCAAAATGTCTTAAAATTGCTTGTTTTTGTCCAACCAGTAAAGAATTAAATGTTTAATGATATAAATCAGAGAAAAACAGTAAAGTCCTCACATGTGAGAAGCTGAAACTAGTGACTGTTGGGCATTTTAACGTCATTAAAAGATGGGCAAAATTGTGAATACACATTCTATCAATCGACTGATCGATGATGGTTTCAGCGATACTCTGAAAGTACTCTGGTAAAAAATGACTTCGCCCAAAACAGAGGCTTAACACAGGGTTGCAATATTAGCCAAAGCCTGTTTAAAATACATATTGATGAATCGGCCAAATCTCTGGAACAATCAGATAGGCAGAGCGGTAGAGACAGAGCGAGGAAAGCAGAGGGGAAGAGCGCCGAACACACATGGGCTCCCGCTCTTTTTTCCTGCTGCAAGCGCCCCTCCAAGACAGACAGATTTCATTTGGCGCATCAAGCAGATGCATCTGGAGATTGCTCTGTCTCTCTCTCTCTCTCTCTCTCTCTCTCTCCCCCCCCGCTCTGCCTGCCTCGCTCCCTCTCCCTCTTTCATATTCTCCCTCTCTCTCCCTCTTTCTCTCTCTCCTGATTGTTCTGATTAGTTAATTACTTTATACAACACATCTGCTGGATTGATGCATGAATTATACATCAGCTGCATGTGGCGACTATTATTTCGTGTTACTTCTACCTTCCTGGCTCGTTGTGCTCGGCAAAACAATTTAAGGTGTTACTGGCTAGATTTCTGCGGCAGTCAGGGCTGGGGTGGGGTGGGGTTGGGGGGGATGAAGGGATGGCGGGGCGGGGAGAGAAAAGGGGAAAAACAAATACAAAACAATAACAATACTGACAACAATATGCAGCAAAATCAAAATAGATTTATATATCAAATAGATTGGCTTTGACGTGAGCTGGTGCTAGAGTTGCGTGCCTCAGGGATTCGGCTCTACCTGAGGAACACTCTGATTTCGGGGGGTTTGAAAATGAGAAATGTATTTACGCGGTGGGTGGGAGCGTGGAGGAATCGAACTGAGCGCCAGTCACAGCGCCCAGTTCGCTCTGGATGAACACTTCACGTGTGCAAGACATATGTTCGATGTGTTTCGCGTTGCACGTGTCGCTGAATTACTTTTCGTTAAACCTGCCGTGACACTTCACAAGTGAGAGATGAGAGACTGAGCGAGGGATGATGAGTGTATAAGTGCACAGGACGCTGTGTGTGTGTGTGTGTGCAAGCGTGTGTGTGTGTCCATAAATCTGCCAGTCGGTGTGTTGGAAACATTACGAGCAAGGAGATAACACTGGAAGAGAAAAGGATGCGTGCAACGGTCGAGGCTAACATCTGCTTGTAAGAAAACACACAGCCTCGCACACACACGCACGCAAACAATGGATTTTCCAGAACACCTTAAACTGCTCCAGCAGCCAGAGAGCCTCTGGGGAGAAGGAAGTGAACAAGAGGAGGGAAGGGGGGAGAGGCAGAAAGGGGTAGTGGGGAAAGACAGCTATCCATGCATTCAGGGCGAGCATGCCGGATATACACACAACCTTCTGCATTCTGGCTGGTGGACGAGTTCACGTCAGTGAGCGTGTGTATGTGTATGTGTGAGCACTTGACTGGTGGAGGCGGGTGGTGGCGGAGGGGGGGAGACAGAAGGAGAGGGGAGAGAGAGGGAAGAGAGAGGAAGAGGCAGAGTGAGGTAGAAAAAGAGTAGGAACAGCAGCTGGCACAAGCCTCCACACCAGCGCCACCCGGCTGTTTTTGTGTGTGTGCGTGTGTGTGTGTGAACACACATGAGCCCGCTTGCATCCATGTCTATAAATGCTCGTATGCCCTCCCTGTGTGTATAAATACAACGAAGCCTCACTCCTACAGAGTAGCATTTAGCATACAATATGGTGAGTGACGGCACAAGACAGCTAGCAGTACGGTGTGGAAGGTTTTAGCTTGTTAGTCCTCTTTATTATATGTGATGTGGATGTAGAAGAAACATATTTCACTTAAAATAGCCAGTGCAGGCAGCTTTATTTATGGAACTATTTCAGGTGGACAACCTCATATTCATCTTCTGTGGAGTCATTTTTAGCCGTGAGCAGTCTCCAGTTGCCCACCACATTTTTTTTTTTTTTTCATGAAAAGAGCTAACGTAGCGCTCGGTTCAAAAACTGTGACTTTATTATTGTATATCACTTTAGCGATCTCCAATGCAAACATGCCACTGTTATCTGCACATCACTTACCAGTTAAATGCAGAGCAGCTACGAGAGATAAATCTACTTGATCACTCATCACAGTGTAAGCTGAACTGTTAGCATGGACTCAAGGGTGATTTTGGTATCTGTGTTCCCATCACTTAACGGTTAAATTGACAAATAAACCAGTCTCTGTGGTTCTTTAGCACCATGAAATGAGGAAGTTTTCAGTATTCAAATGGGTTTTTCCCATTTCCCGGGAAAGGTCAGTCTGTTGTGTGTGAGCAATGTTGCTATTCTCAGTATCAAACATGCAGAGGGCATCGGCTGATTGGCACCTGCCTCTGGGCATACGATACGTGCTGTGTGTGAGTGTTGGAAGCAAAGACCAGCAGGTAAAACCTGCCTCTATATGTATGAAAGAAATCCAACACTAGTGTGCTGTGCATGTGTGTTTGTTTTAGGTTATGACACTGCACTTGTGTGGGTGGTAGGCATGTAAAAAAAAAAAAAAAAGTTGCATCATCTACACACATTTTAGAGGAAACGACCTGCCTGTGTGTGCGTGCGTTCTTACCTGTGCAGCTGGATCTTAAGCGTGACCACGTGGTAGACGTCCTGCAGCATGTCAGCCACTGTAGCATCCGGTGCGTCTGTCACGTATGACAGGGGGACGGGGTTCCACTTCCCCACCTGAATCATACCTGGGCGATGCAACGTGCACACATATGCACACACATGGGTGAAGGTGGACACGTGGGAATCACGACACACAAAAGCACCACGATGGAGACAAGAGCGAACATGAAAGCGAGAGAGAACATCAGCACAAAGTTCACGATAGCATCTCAGTTCACGGAGTCGGCTTATTTAAAACAGTAACACGTTATGCACGGTATGAATTAAGCCACGTGGTGCCACTCTAGACGCATTTTGGTGCCGTAAACACTCTTCGTATACTTTATTTGTAACTGAAATCAAAATAATAATGTAAGAATTTAAAAAAAGCTACAGCCCACGCAACAGGATGTAAGCTTACGGGCGAGGGCGAGTACTTAAATGTGTGTGTGTGTGTGTGTGTGTGTAAGTGTGATGGACAGGCTATAATAAAAGAGCATGCTAAGAGGCACCTTGAAACAGCCACCCTCGGCCTGCGTGTGCTCAAGTGCAATTAGCAGACCCTTTCCTTCACCTGCCCCTCCCACCTACTGAGTCACTGAGTGTATGTGTGTATAAATATATACAGTACAAGTGTGTGTGTGTGTGTGTGTGTGCGCTACTTGATTATATGCATGGTATGTGAATGTGCATATAAAAATTTCTGTGTGTAAGCCTGTGTGTTTAGAGTTTGTGTGAACAAGCAAACATCTGTGTGTGAGTGTGTGTGTGAGTGTGTGTGTGTGTGTGACCCCTGAGAGCGTCTCCTGTCTGGGATCAGTGTCAGGATGTGTTACTGTGGCTTCAGATCTACTGGCGGTATGCTATAATGGTCACAGGGTGTGTGCAGCATGTGTGTGTGAGGCAAAACACCGTAAAGAAGAATTAATGAGCTTCAAAGAGATAAAGCAAGAAAAATAAGTGCGAGGACAGAGAGGAAAGCGATGAGTCGGGGAGGGGTTACCTTTGGCCTGGGCCGCTGAGCTGTGGGAGTAGCCCAGCGACAGCAGGGCCATCTCGATGAGCTGGTTGAAGAGCATGTCCTTGCGCACCAGGACGAACTCGGCGTGCTCCTCCTTGCTGTCAAAATCCATGGGATTCTCGTAGTGCTCGACCACACAGAACACAGGCAGCATGTTGCCTGCGGGCACAGAGGCACAACTTAGAACCGGAGGACTTCCTCACATGACAACTTTAACCTTCAGTGTTGTGCGTTTGTGGAGGCACAAGATTAATATTTAGCACCGATGATTAAGTTACACCGAGGGTGAGCGTCAAAGGATTATGAGTGAGTGGAAGTTCTGGACAGAGAATAACTGAGGGGAGAGCGTGGACCAGAAAGGGATTTCTCATCTTTTATAGGCCAATTTCTTCACCTCTTTGTCTCAGTGCCAAACTCTCACATCAACACCAGGAATCAAATACTCCCTAGGTGCACAATAACCTGCCGAATTTCACAAACTGAATTTGTTCGACTTCTTTTGGCAGAACAAAGTCTCTCTTTTGTCATGTAATTTTCACAATCCTGAGTTTGTCAAAGATGGTTTTTCCATCTGTAATCCCGATTTTTTTTTTATCAGCTCTTTGAGGATTTCTTCCTGCGGTCTTAGGTTCCCCTTTCCGGTTTCAAGATGATGGCAGAATATGACAGAGATGCTGCACTAGTTTGAGTGTTTGAGTTTAATAAGCAAATACATATTCCATAAGAAAGAACGATAATCTTCAGCTCGATGTGAACAAACATGGAGCAGACACAGAAATCCTTCAGCTCAAACGTCTCTTCCTTTTGGCACAATAAACTTTTTATTCACTATCAAGGATCTGGGCTCACATTAGCCTTCCTTCTGCCTGCCAACCCAAAATCATCTTCCCATGATGCAGCGCTTCAAATCCCGAGCCACCTCTGTGCCCTGAGGTTTACTAGTCTGTGTCAACAGTGGCTCTGCTTTTAGGTGGAATGAGCAATCCTTGTCCAAAGACTGCCGAATGTTCAAGGGACCCACTGTGCAAATATCATCCGATATGCCATTTTTTCTAAAATAACATCCCTGAAATTTCAGAAAGTTTAAGGGCAGGGGAACAACGTGGCCTTTTGAAGTCTCTGTCTGAATGAAAACAACAGCACAAATCTCTAATTTGACGAAGAAGGACTCTACAGCTCACTGTACATTGTTTGTGAGGTGCCCCGATGCCCTACTTTCTACGTACGTCTCCACTGTACTGTCATCTGAACACATTTCTGTACATTTATTGTTCTTGCCGATTAAAATGAATCACGTTCTAATATTTTCCAATCCCAGGCATTCCAGAAGATGCACACAGCTCTGGCAAAACAATCAATAAGCCGACAGATGCCAGGGAATGTGCTGAAAGAGCTGCTTTTCTCCTCCCCTGATTTTAATAGATAAAGATCTAACAATAAAGACTGCTGTGTAGGTTCATTTGGGGGATCAATACTGGCTTTGTTTCCAGGGAGCCCAGAGAGGGCTGCGGTAAATATTGTTTCGGGCTCGGACACAATGCCCACTGTGGGCCCTCTGCGAAGCCTCCGCCGCGGACCGCCCGCCTCCCTCGGCTGCTTCAGCCTTTACCCAGGAAGAAACCAAAAAAACTAAATGAAACAAACCGACGAGCGGGAAGGGGAGGGCGACGAGGAGGCTTGGAGGAACAAACGTCGTAGGAGGCCAAGAGAAGTAGAGATGATGAAGGTGAAAAATTAGGCTCTCTCTGCTGGAGTGCGACACGTAGATTAAAGGAGCAAATAAGAGAAACGGCCCATCCGAGGACACTCACACAGCCGCATTCCAAGAGTTCCCGAGTCCCTGTTGCCCAAAGAAAACCAAACCAGCCAAACAAACAAACAGACGAGCCTTAGCTGCCAAGTGCCATTACAACTCCAAACCGGCAGGTTTGGAAACTCATTTCCGACCCACTGAAAAAAAAAAAAGACAAAAAAACAAAAAAAAACAAAACCATAATCATAAAAAGGTTCATGTTTTGGATAGCTATGCCCGCCGCGTTTTTCACGAGACGACACCAGTTATATTAAAAAGATATGTCATAATCTCAAAGTAAAGGCTCCCTTTAAACAGGAATGGCTCTTAAAGGACCGAAACTTTCCCTTAATAAGCAAATGTCGGAGCAGGAGGGCTGCGGTTGGTGAGAGGAGCCGTGACACAGCGCGATGCAGAGCGACACAGGAATAATTCTCACAGTGCTCTTCTATTAGCTATTGTCTGGGCAAATAAGTGGGAGTGTGTGCTGTGTGTGTGTGTGTGTGTGTGCAGAGATGACTAAAGATGCATTGTAAAAAGGTTTAAGAGTTTTGGAGAGCATGCAGGGGGTGGCGGTGGTGGGTGGAAGGTGGTGTGTATGTGTGTGGGAGGGGGGCTATTTAAACTGCACTTAAATAGCTTTCCTCTATTTACGTGGTTTATTCTTCTCTTACTTGTGCAAAAAGTTAGTTCAACTATATTTGTGTCCAAATCAGTTTGTACAGACTCAGGCTGCAACTAATGTATAATTCCTTTATTGATTATCTAATCAATTATTTAACAAATTAATTAATCTTTCAGTCCAAAAGGGCTAAAATTAATATTATTCTCATTATTTTCTCGAATAATAGTCAATAAAATGTCAGAAAATTGTGAAAAATGTTCATGAGAATTTCCCAAAGCTGAAAATGTCACCTTAAAATTTACTTTTTCTTCCACTGACAGTTTAAAAATCTAAAATATTCACTTTTCTGTCACATATAGACAAAGAAAAGCAGCAAATCAGAGAATCTGAGAAGCAAATGTTTGGTATGTTTGCTTGAAAATTTTAATTTAGTGTCAAATTCATCCACTAATCATTTCAGCTCTATCAAAACCAGAGAGAGATGTCGGTCCCAGAATCTGAAATGAAGTCTTCAAATTGCTTTGTCCAATAAAGGATTCATTTAAAATCAAATGAAATATCATGAGAAAATCGGAAAACCTTCAAATTTGAGATGCGTAAAGCTGCAAATTCTTGGTATTTTCTCTTACTGGATTACAAACATTAAATCAAACTAAATTCTTGCTGATTAACACACACACACACACACACACACACACACACTCTCATTCTTACCTCTCTTGTGGCAGGTCTTCAGCAGGTGGCTGGTGGGCTTGTACGGGACCCCGGCGAGCTTGGCCCCGGTGCTGCCCAGCCTGGCCCGGCCCAGGGGGCTGCCGTTCTGCTCCAGCCGGGGCAGCTTGGCCGGCGGGGCCTTGGCCTCTGCCATGCTGTTGACCAGCTCGGAGTTCTCCTTGCCCAAACACGTCTCGCTGAGATGTTCCATCATTCTCAGCACCTCTGCTCACTATCACCTGGGGAGACACACAGAACGATCCGGCTGTCAGCGGAGATGTGTGCGCGGCATAAAAGAAAGAACGTCTGAAAGGTGGTACGGGGGGCGATGAACACAAAATCTTCTGTGTTGATGTCACTGACATGTGAAGACGTGAGGGGACATTTTTATAGAGCGTGCTTTAAGTAAGTGAAACCTCTGAGAACAGACCCATTACGGCAATAACTGTCAATTCGCTTCAGTTATGTCGGCTCAGGCCACGGTGACGTTTTCGTGCTGCTGTAATGTTCCCATTTTTCAACACATGTATTATGTATGGGTGTCCCGCTAGAGATTCCCATGCGAGAGGGGGCAAACAAGCCCCGGTTTTAGTGCAAACACATTAATTTGCTGGGAGATTCCACTTGAATGAATACAGTGCAGTTCAAGGAACAAGGTTGTGCTGCGGCACACGCAGAGAGGGGAGACGAACGCAACTCGGTTTCTGAGTCACTCGGCGTGGCTTCACATTCGTGACGCAGCTCGGAGGGAAAAGGAGGCCAAAGGCCGCAACGTCGTTTTGCTGTGACAGACGCGCACGCCATCAGCTACACGGCTTTACAGGTGTGAACTTTATTTTTAGACCGTGCAAGTGCAGGGAGGTATTCACGGCACAGTCCACAACTTTGGCTGCAGGAAAACTTGAAATCGAGCAGTTGCTGACTCACGCGGACGGCCGTCAAAAGTTGAGAATGAAGAGACGAGGGAGAAATAAGAGAGGGAGGGAAGATGGAGTCTGTGGCAGCTTTAACCACAGGTGCTTTAGTGCACGGCTACAGAGGCGCTGAGGCTGAAGCACACGATTCAGACAGCATTCGAAGTGTGTGGGTAAACTTTAAGGTTTGATCAGTCTAATATGGGACATGCTCGTCTATGAAACTGCAATGATAAAGTAATGACAGGTTATTCTGCACGCAGGTTAACGCGCTGAGCTGATGAACATGGACAGGAATGCGGCTGTCAAAGAGTGAAAAGGGCAAAAACATCCACCCCCCCACACAAAACACCATCAACTCCACCATTCTTAACATGCAATGAGGCAACTAATTCCCCACAAATAAGGGGGCCAAAGGAATCCAGACCCGGATCCAGGTCAGGATTTTTAAATGACCTTAAAACACAGGAAAACAGGAGCAATAGTTCAAATGGACACATTGCCTCGAAAAGGGGGGAGTTAAGGGAGGACAAGTTGAGAGGAAAAAAAAATCTGCCGAACCAACCTGAAACGCAGCACTTCAGCACTGGGGAGCATAAAACGCCGCCTGGAAAACGCGTCTTCTTCAAGTTTGGCCAGGGTAGAAAAGAAAAAGAAACCCCCCCAAAACAACTCCCGGCTCCTCTCCTGTTACCTCTCTCTACGTGTGCATGACAGCCAGCGGCGCTTTAAAAAAATAATAATAATAAAAATGAATCAGTGTTTAAAAAGACGCTTTCTCCTGCTATTCTTCGCGGAGGACTGACAGGCGGTGCGGAAAAACAACAACGCGGGTCTGTGCGAGAGACGACGCGGGCGAGATGGACCGAGATAGGCGAACATTGGTAAGCGGTAATGTGTGTGTGTGTGTGTGAGAGCGTGTGTGTGTGTGTGTGTGTGTGTCCGTGTAGCCCCAACGGTAGCTAATTCCGTCCAACAGGAGGGAAAAAAACGCCGAGCGAAGCCGTTAGGAGCAGCGACATTTAGCACAAAGTGAGCGGCTAGCCGCGTCCGTCGCTTACAAGTGAAGGCGACTTCTGCTTTAGTTCGCACCACAACATCCGAATCGCTTTAGCGGCAGGCGGGCAGCCGTACAGCACAGTTAGCCCCCGCCAGCACGCACCGACAGCACCTCGGACACAGTTGTAGTGATAATAACCGCCGCCGAGACCTAACAAACCCCTCGCTGTGTGCGTGTGTTCGCGAAGGGACGCGGAAAAAAATAGCTTAACGTCGGTTTAGCTAGTGCTGTCTGTGGATGTGACCGCCGGCAGAGGCTGACTGAGAGAGAGAAATGCTGATAACCGACAGTGAGAGCTCGGCTGTCGAGGCGATGTGGAGACGATATGCGGACAGTCGACACAGGTTCGCAAAATAAAACAAGGAGAGGGGGGTCAAAAAGTGCGGTTTACTTTCCGATGTCGAGCGTAAATAAGGCTGGCTGTGGACGCGCAGGAGGGCTGCCGGCGGTAGTGAGAGTAGGAGGTGTCCTGTTGGTTGGGGATTGGCGTCCGGACGGAGCTCCTCTTTCTTTCTTTCTATCTCCCTCTCTGTCTCTCCCCCTCTCACTCCGTCTCTCCCTCTCTCTGTCCCCATTAAATTATTAGTTGTATTGACTCATCACTCCCCCCTCTCCTCTCCTCGCTGCTGGTGCTGCCGCCGCTTGTGCCTTCCCTTTCTCCTCCTCATTTCAAATGGCGTGCAGAGAGGGGGCAAAAAAAAGAAAAAAGAAAGGAAAAAATAGAAGATAGGAGGTGTGTGTGTGTGTGTGTGTGGAAATGTGTGTGCGTGAGGGGGGGTGTGAGGAGGAGAGAAATAATCCCCTTTCAAAAAAAAAACATGATTCCTCCGCACCTCAGGCCGAAAGTCCTGGCGGAGACAAATAAAGTGGAGAAAGTGGGCAGGGAGAAAAAATACACACACACACACACATAAACACACATGTATGCACACGCTGTCACACACACGCGCGCGCGCACACATACACACACGCACACACCAGAGACGAACGGTGGTGCGATTTCCGGCTGTGCGCGCAGGAATTTTTAATCAGCTTGATTAGAGTGAGGCGGTCCTGCATTTATTACCGGGTACACACAGATGCTCGCGCGCACGCACACACACACACACACACACACACACACACACACACTGGATACCTTAATTTATGATGCGTTTTTAATTTACTTTTCCACAATGCATCGTTTCTGTTTTACAAAATATTCAACATTCAGTGATGTGCAGGAGTTAAGGTGACTATTTGACCTCCAGGCAGCGGCAGTCACTCTGAGGGAAACCAACATCACTATAAACTAAAGGGAACCCAAAAACACACGCAGAAAAGCTAAAAACCTCCTTTAACTTGCATCTTCTTTAAAAGATGTGGATTTTTGCATGTGCAATCGCAATAGAGGTTCATCTCGAGGCTCTTTTAGCTCATCAAAAGTTTGTCATAGATTTACTTCTTAATATTTCTGCTCTGAATTGATATCAGAAATCACAAAGCCTTTCAAGAGATCTTTATTCAAATGGAAAAAGTATATGACTCCCAGTTAATGTTCATTCTTAGACACTGACTATGACGCAAAAAATAAATATCTATTTATTCAAGTGGGTATTTATTTATACCCTGAACTCTGAATTTACACAATAAATATTTTTGGCATTAAAAAGTAGGAAGGCTCTATTGTTCCGCACACTAAAGGCGGAGCGCTACGTCCGTTGTTGTAGCTTGGTGGTTTGTCAGCAGACAGAACTCAGTGTCAAGTTGAGAGATATTTAGTTGTTGCATGAATAAAACACTTGTATTCTTGCATGATATAATCTCTAAACAAAGAAAAATGAAATATATTTTCAAAAAGGTGTTTTTCCTCTTTCATTGTTCTATCATTTAGGTCAGTTTGTGTGGATCTTTGCTAGAAAAGCAGTGTAATCTCCACATACTACAAATAAAAAAAGTGATTTTTGGTGGGTTGTCCCGTAGATGCGCATATATTCTTGTCAGTAAACATCAAGGAAAGTTGGCAGGCATTTCCCATCTCAACATTTAGCTTTTGCACTGTCATTATTCTGCTATTATCTCACAAAATTTACCTCCATGCCAGGCTATGTCAAACATGATTATACCAAAATATTAGACAAGCTAATCTCTGTTGATATTGTCAACAAAACCCTGAACTGTCAAAGTGGAGGAACAACTGAAAAGGAGGAATGTTTAGAGGCTGGAGAGGCACACAATCTCTGCAAACAATAGCAAGCTGGAAGGTTTTCTCAAGTTGATGTGAGAGCTATTGTTATTATTTTGTAATTATTTCATGAACCTTTCCCTGCTGGCGGGCTTTGTTGCTCTGGAGCAAACGGCAAAAATATCAGACAAGGTAATCTCTGTTGATATTGTCAATAAAGGCCTGATATGGTGTTTGTCCCCAACCTTAAGGTGGCCTAATAATAACTGCTTCACTTTGACTTTATGAGCAAAGGCCAGACTAATATCTGGTGGACACACACACACACACACACACTCTCTCACACACACGCGCTCACAGAGCTGACAATAAATGTGTACCAATGCTGTCTGCAAGTGTGAGGTGTAGATGCATTTAGCTCTCATTTCACCATCTTTAGGTCCTATGAAGAGGCAGAGGGGTGAGTGTGTGTGAGGCACAGTTCATTGTGGAGACCACAGGGGTTTTTACACACATGTGAAATATAGTAATACTGATAGTACATAAATAGAATGTAGGATGAATGCAGTAGAAGGTGAAACTAAAGAAGTATTCATTCATTTATCACCACTGTGAGGCAGATGGAACATTAAGCTTTTTTTTTTTTCTTTTACGAGGTACAGAAGAAGCGGGGTGGGACGATATGATCCGACTCGTCAGGCCAATATCCACATCAAAGAGAAATGTACAAGCGTGCATGTCCACGTTGCGTCAGAACAAAAACAGGAAACCAACAGAAAACAGGAAGCGCGTACACCTATCACAACGGCAAAGCCAGAGGTTGCGAGCCGACTGTGGAGGTCAGGTGCATGAGAAATGCTACATAACATTACGTGCTTACTATTAAATCTTCGCAGGGCTCATAAACTCCCCCTGTGTGAAATCATAAATACAGTAATGGTACATCCTCTCACACAAAGCTGTTGTTTCATAAACAATGCAACACTGCAGACGTGAGCTCCTCAGCTTAGCCTGACGGTAACCACAGTCAGGTGACGGCGACAGTGGAGGAAACTCTACGGAACAAATGTGAAGAAAGTCTTTCAGGTTTATGGGAGGTGTTAACAGCTCGCTTTTAGGGGAAAGAATAGCGGAGTCCTTTTAAAAGAAGGCCAGAAGCTGGCGCAGATCAGCCGATGGAAGAAGTGATGCTGCGTGGTGTCACCGCACAGTAGAAACAGTACAGTTACACCTCCCATTCAACCCCTGGTTGTGAAACCAAATCATTGTTCCACCCACCGATGTGGGGTCAAAAGTTTGCTCTATTCAAAACACATTTGTGTCCAAAAAGGCTGCATTAGGAATTCACCGCAGAAGGCCAGCAGAGAGGCTTTTAACGGAAAAATACAATGTGAAACTCACCTTTCGAACCTGAGATGGAACAATGTCTTGCAATATTGCCGCCGAGTTAGCACAAGGTGTAAGTTTTGAGGGGGTGGCTGCACTTTAAAAGGGTCCCACGGCTGTGGTTTTTCAACAGGAAGCATAACAGTTGTTGAAACTGTTTGTGCAAGACCCCGACATGCGCGAATTCGTGAGCAGAGGCTGCTGCACAGATTCAGCGATCAATTCTTATCTTAACCATTCTCGGGGTTTCAGTGAGCTGCCAACAGTGTGTACTAAACACAGCTGCGGTGTGCAGTGTGGTTAAATGGCTCTGCTATGTGTCTGAATAAAGGACCCAAACTGTGGAGTAATTACTATATTTTCAGAGATTCATTCCAACATGAGATATTATTCAGCTTCTGAAAATGTGACAGAGATTTCCACAAAGTCACTGAAGACATGAAAGAAAAATTGCCGAATGAATCATATTGAAGTTGCTGTCTATCTTGAGCTCTTTGCTACATGATAGGTAAGAGGATGAAATTGTCCTGCAAATATGTTTTTTTAATCATTTTTAAATAATAAAGAGTGAATATCCGGCAATAATTCGTCTCTGGAATAGATGTGCTGCATTTTAAAGGGTTTAATTCTTGCAGAATGTGCCGACTCTGGAGGTTCATTGGTGTCACTGTGTTACATGACGTGCACAGACAGGCTGCAGCCCCCCCCCCAACACCCCAAACCCTCTCCTCAGCAGATCACTCCGCATCACTTAGACCTGCGCGGCACCGCTGCACAGCATTCTGCATGTTGACATGTTTTCCACGTTGACATGTTTTACATGATGTTCGCCGCAGCTCCCGTCTCTCCCTCCCTCTCTCTCTCTCTGCTCCCCCCCCCACCCTACCCCTTGGCCACAGTTAGCAGTGTTCGGAAAACAGGAGCGACGGTGAAAGCGAGCCATTGTCGGCAAATGCTCTTTTCTATCTGGCATGACGCAAGCAGCCGCAGTCATTTCCACTGTGATTGTCGGGCACCATCAGAGAGCATCGATAACCCCTGCCAGGCCTTGGCACCGCCAACAGGTGCCGGCACTGCCAGCTAGGTTGGCACCGACGTGGCTGTGAAAACCCTCTGACATCCAGAAGGGCACAGATTTGCACTGAATGCACCACTGAATCAACACTGCTGATTATCAATTAACATATACCGTTTTGTATCGCACAGAATAGAGGGAAAAAATGGGTTTTGAAATACAGAAAGCCTGTTTAAAAATACTAGCCGTGTGCTGTTATAATCATGTGCTGAATACAGATTTAGCTCTGTTCAAGGTGGGTTTTTACAAGCCTGTGTGGCTTTGTGTAGGGGAGATACAGCACGTGGTGCGCTGTGCACGTGCACAAGTGGAATTGTTCAGGCAAGATTTTGTGCCTGTTGGCTGCATTTGTAAAGAAAAAAAATGAAAATGACATGAGAGACATGACAGACTGGATGCTAAACAGCAACAAAGACACCTCATTTAAATGTCAGGAGTCATAGCATTACACCGCAGATACATTTCACCTGCACTCTGTGTATTACCACAGGTACTGTATGTTTTCACCATAACACAATTATCAAAACTATCACATCTGGCCTGCTGCTTTTTAAACCGCATATTTATGTCTCAGGAGGAATTAAATGTTATGTCTTTGTCGTTAAAAAGACACTAATAATCAACACACAAAGGGGGGAAATATGAATAAGAAAATGTATCATTGTTGGCTCAACATCAAGAAGCGTCTTTATTTACTGTGTCAGGCGAAGCCGGCGTCATCACTTACTGTACGTAGGTGTTGTGATGTCTTCATGCTCGCCACTTGTGTTGCTTCTAATGGGCATTAATACGATTATTTGGATTACTAATACAAATTAGTCTGCGCATCCAGTCTGGGCAAACACAAACAGCACAGGGGGGGAAGCACTGTCACTGGTTTGACTTTGAGCTCTTTCTGCAAGTGTCTGCCACAATAAAAACACACACATAAACATAATGGTATTATTAGAGGCTGCAAAGCTTTTTAATAATCTGTCGGGGAGCGTGTCACAACACGCCCGCATCACTGTGGGTGCACGCATGAAACCCAGCGAGACAAGATATCACGTACGGTGAAAAAAATGAAAAGCAGGGTGGTGTGCAGTGGATGCCGGGCAAAACCAACAAGCAGCCGAACGAGTGGCAAAAAGCGAAATCAACCTCTCGTCTAAACAAAAGCGCTGAATAGATGCAGACGGAGATTATTTTACGTTAACAACTGCTGCTTTAATTTATTTAATCGTGAATGAATTCACACAAAAGGGAGGGTTTTGACTTTTGGCTCGTAGAAGTTGTCCAGTGCCGTTGGCGCTGATTATGCGGACAAATGGGTTTCAGACTCAAAACTAAACCAACAGACGCCCTATGAAAACAAAATATGACCTCTTCTGCCAAAAAACAATATAGAAAGTGTAGAAAATTTGAAAGCTAACAAGCGTGTCGTCATTTTGTCGGCGCAGGTCTCACTTTGTTCTTTGTCTTCTCAGAAATGCAGTCGTGTTGACACTTTTTTTTTTTCTAAATGGCTCATCTGTCAGCACAACTGTTGCACAAAAACACATCAAGGTTCACTTTCTGTGCAGAGTTCAGGGTTTATTTAATGTCTCCTCATCTTAGGGACCGTGAAAAATCAGCTGTTGCAAGGTAAGCACAGATAGACTAAATATCCCATAATGAACACATCCTCCAGATCACATTAGTTTCATGTTTTCCATTAGCCTCTCGCGCAGCCAGCGTGGCTTTCAATTACTTGTGAAATAAGGTGATTTCTACATTTTCATATGTCCGCGCTTCAGTGTGGGAGGAGGGAGAAAAGAGAGAAAGAAAGAACAAGGGGGTTGTAATGAACTGAGAGTCGACTCCTAAGTGCTTAATTGTTTTATAATCACATGAAGCCGACAGAAATAGAAGCGGAGCGAGTGGTCTCCACCTCAGGTCTGCTGACACGAAGGCCTAATGCCAGTTGGCCTCAGCGGCTGTCTGCGGCGCCGTGGAGCGCGAACATCAGGACCGTTTCAAAGACAGCCGCTCCACTCGAGCCCCTTGGTTAACACGTCTCCGCTCTCGACGCCGACCCCCTAGATTTGTGGCGTTCACTGTACACAACTCCCACGCGTGCAGACACATCCGCTCGGCGGTGGCAAGCGTGCACGGGCGCAGCGTCGAACAAGGCCTCAGCCCTCAGGGACGGGGCCTCCGCCTGAACCCTGACCTGGCAGTCGGCTTCAGTGTCGTGGCACTTTCAGGCCAGCTCGATCCTCACAGGAATCTGTATTAAAGATTCAAACTGCACCCTTTGTCGAGAGGACCCTCCACCGCCTTGTTTATCACCCCCTCCCTCTCTCGCTCGCTTCGCCCTTTATCGAACTATAAACCCAATTAGTCATCAACAATCAACGGGCATCAGAGGCAGGGCCGAGTCTGAAGAGATGACTTTTCTGTCACCGCTCGCTGGACTCCGGTCGTCACATGAGCGAATAATTAAAGTCTAATTTCTGCCTCGTGGATTGCAACAAATAAACAATTAATAGAGTTAGAAAGACAGGGGTGTTTGTGTGTGCGCGGGAGGGAGAAGGAGAGACTGAAGATGGCTTTGTGGCACAGAGAGGACGGGCTGAAGGGGTGAGAAAGGCTGCCACTTCCTGCTGGGTCTCTCCCGACCTCGGGGGGAGGCGGTGAAGGGCACAGTACCCCGGCCTTGTGGGGAGTTCTTGGGAGTGTCAAAGAAATGAAGGCGGGTGATGGGATGGTGTTACTGGCCTCAGTGTGCGAGGAGTGACGCTTCGCCGGGATGAAAGAAAGGAAGCGATGGGATGTGAGCATGCGGGGAGAACGGCTCTTAATATCGAGGCTTAGGCAGAAGTACTGAATGAGAGGTGCAGACTTAAGGATGTGCTTCTTTATCTACATATTTTTCTTTGCATATTTAATCCCTTGTCAAAGGATGCATCATCCAGCCACTGATGAACAAAACAGTTGATAAGGAAAGGGTGTGTGTGTGTGTGTTTGTGTGCGTGTGTGTGTGTGAGACAGAGAGAGAATACAGTATCTGTTGAAATTGTTTCATTGGAGTATGTGGGTGGGTATTAACAACCTGATCTTAGCAGGATGCGCTTTCCTCTAAATCGCTCTCTTTTTTTCCTCTGAACAAAGGATTCAGAAAAACCTACACAGATTGGATAAAGACAAGCATCGGAATAAAAGACAATGAGTTTTTTTTCCCTCTCAAGAATTAAAAAAAAAAATGAAAAACATACATTGAGACCTGTAATAATGTGATTTGAATCGTGGAAACTTACATGCATATGCTCTCTTAAATTATATTCGCCATGGTAGCATGAAGCATGCTAAATAACACGAACAACAGAAAGCATCCGACACAGGAGGGATGTCATTTTGTAAAAGCGTGACAAAACCGACTTGACGGACTTTGGGTTTTTTATCTCCCGGCGAGGACACGCCAACCCGTTCGACAAACGCCGCTGATTGTCAGGACCCAAAAACAATGTGACGCTTTTATCGCTAAGCCAAGGAATCTGGATCAACAGTATGCAAAGCATATGCCAGAATAAATGCAGTCAAACATGCTAGGACAACATAACACCCCTGACTCCCCCTCCTCTCCTTTTTTCTTTTTTTATAAAGAACTTTCCAGATAATGACAAAATGAGCTGTAACTCCCCGAATCACACACTAAGCACTCACCCAGGGTGGTATGTCTGTAACTGTTGGAAGGGGGGGGGGGGGTTTCTTACATTTTTGAGCCCTGGAATGCAGCGGTCCCTATTAACACACCAACCTTTTCTTTTTCCAAACTAGCTGCAACATGTCATCAAAAAAGAGAAAAAAACACTGGGAATCATTGTTATCTTTCTCTTCTATTAGCAATCATAACAGAGCTATTTCATACAGAGGAGGGATGGGGGGTGGGGGGGTGAAGGGGTGGAATCCCCAAAGAGCCACACATTAAAAAACGAGACAGGCCTCTTATTTACTGGCGACAGTCTAATAAATACATTTGCTGGCAGCTAAACAGGTATTTACTCTGCTCCCTACCGCAGGTATAATTTCACTGTTTGCTGAGCTGTTATTTTGCTACAGCGATAATTATCGAGGTGGTAAAGAAAGACGATTAATGGTTTTAGCCGAGATATCAGTCTCAGCAAAGTGAGGCACAGCCCAGCTCTAAACTCCCAGCACAAACTCAACAGTAGGGGTTTTAATAATCTGCATCTTTTGCTGCGGGAGTTCAAAACTGCTGCAGCTGCTGCAGACGTACAGAGGTTTCTTTCTTAGTGTGGCGGCGGCACTTTCCCTGCACGTTTTTTATGTTCTTGTAAGCGACACAAGGAGCAGGGTTCGGCTTTAAATCAAAGTGCTGAAGCTTGATAACACTTTGAGACAACAAGCGCGAGAAGATCACGCCCTGTGCTCTCCAGCGTGCAGGCTAATTGGTCTCTTGGGGTCACAGGACAAACTTTGTCGTCTTCTCTCGCTGTGATGAGGTGCTCTTCAGCCTCCGTTAACTCGAGTGAGAGCCCGGCACGCCACCACGCAGCCGCTGTATTGTACTGAACTAATCTGCTCTGCACTGGAGGGGTGTGAGGTTTAACCTGTGATGCACAGACCTCGTCGCCCCTCCTGTCCCAGCCTGAAGTGGCAGCTAGAGGAGCTGCAGAAGTGTCACAGGGCTTTAAAGGGAATAGACAAGAGATCCCTTATTGTGAACATCACAAGCTGATTTCCTGCTATCCCTCTACTACAGTACAGTAAATGCAGCGTGCACTAGTTTCGATTAGTTGTAATGAAAACAAAACTAACCTGGGGGGGGGGGGGGGGCATCTGAGAACTGCAAGGTTAAACCTGCAAGTTAGAAGAAGAAAGGTGGAAACACTGAGGTGTTTTCCCGGATCTCTTCCTAATTGTAAATCACAGGGTTATTGTAAGAACTGCGAGCACGACAGAACACATTCAAAGGAATTAATTACACACTAATAAGCTGCGACAGATGTCTGGGCTTTACTGCTGGATCTGTGTGACCTGGCAGTCGTACGCAGCGCCGCCGCCGCCATCGCCGTCGCCGTCCTCACACTCTGATTCTTATCATTCCTGCCAAACAAGTTTACGTGGAGAAATTTTGCCAGACAGATCGACACACCGCTGTGGACATGCGTGCAGACATTTTTTTTTTGTGCCACTTTCACAACCACGAGCTGATATATATTAAAAAAAAAAAAAAGTGGTTGTAACGAGGGCTCAGAGCTGAGGAGTAAAACCGAGAAGTTTTGATTCGTCGCTCGCGAGCTGCCGTTGAGGCTTTCGTCTTGTCTGAGCACTTTTTACAAGAAGTGACACATGGCAGCCTGAGACAGGAAAAGGGCTGTGTGTCATTGCAGTCAAAGGCACTGACCAGATAAACCACAGCACCTTGAACTGCCACAGATCTGCAAAGATAAAAGGAGAAAACTCACCGGTGCTGTGCCGTAACCTGTTTTTTCCCATGCAGAGGTGCCATGCTTGACCTCATAATCGCATGTGAGCAAAGCACACAGCCTGGCAGCAACAGCCAGATAACACACACCCGGTGACACTGAAGGCTGGAGATTATATCAGCATAATTTCCCTCAAATTATCTGATCACTTTTCTAATTTAATGCAAACTTCTCCACCAGATTTTATTGGGATTTTCTCTCCACTTTTATCTGTTTTAGTGCACCGCGGTCAAATTAACAAATACAATCTTCATGACAGATCACACTTACAGTACAAACTCTATCTTAGATGAGAGTGCTTGTGCTGATACTACAAATAATCATTAGTATCAGAGTGAAAGCCTCTGGCCATGCTGTCGTGCGAGGCGTCAGCTATTTTCTAAAGGAGCAGAGAGTGAAACCTTTAAAAACCTGGAAACCACAGAGCATCAGTGCCCACGCAGTTTTTAAGATGGCAATACGTCTTCTCATAACTGCTCACCGTCTCGCTCACAAACACACACGAACACGTTTGGCTGCACCTGAGATTACTTTATCAGCACTGTGACGAAAGCCACAAGGCAGACCAAGCAGCATTACTACAACGTTTCTGTATCATCGCATCTCTGTGACGGCCTCACACCAAGTCAGGCAGAAAGGCAGCAGTAAATCCATTAACTGTTTGCTGGCCTCTGAGTCTGTCACATCTTTCCTTTTTAAAAAAAAATAATAATCTTTTTTCTTTTACCTCACTGGACTCAATCAGAGCAGTGTGTTTTTGAGAGTTGCACAAAGTGTTTCATGCCACAGCAATAAAAGTGTTGAAGCAAGTTGACACGTAATTAAATATTAAGTATATGGAGGGAATAAATGAAGTGGCTCTAATGGCCTAATAAAAAGTAGTAAAAGTAGATGGGCAGTTGGGCTGCAACAGCTTCAGCATTTCTGTTCAGACATGTCAGCGGTTTGACAACACACATCACCATCATCGTAATGCGTCAAAGAGAAAGAGGTTTAAAATCCTAAACCAAGTTTTGACAAACAAGAGGCAGAAATAGAATTTTTTTTTTTTAAAGATCATAACGTGAGAGGAAAATAAGAAGTGTGAAGCAACTTTGTTCAGCGCTCAAAGATCCCAGGTTCCTGAAAGCATCAGGTCAGCAGCAGCGGTGGCAGCATCACTTCTGGCTCCTCTGCGCGCGCTGGATAACTTGTTTAATGAATTAGAGGAGATGGATGTACTTCACCCCGCCACTATCACGAGTGCTGTGCTTGTTCGTGCAGAAACGACACAGGCCCGTTTCTGCACATTTAAAATTAACATGGCGAGGAAAAAAAAGAGTTCTGCGTGCGTGCTTTTATATTTGGCACAATTAAGCATCTCAGCCATATTCGGTATATATTTTTTTAATTTATGAAATATTAAATCCTAGCAGCCACTTTTTGTCTGTGTGGGTTTTAAGTGATTTAGAGGATGGGTCTGCAAATTGCTTTTAATTCATTTAGAAGCGAGCCATTCATCCTTCTGAATCCAATGAGATGCACTTTATTTTTATGAGTCGTGCAGTAAAATAAATGTGACTTAAAACACATGCAAATAAAAAAAGCGAGGCGTGTGACAGAGTGACAGCAGAGGCAGATGAGTGAGGAGAAACGGCGCAGGCTACACTATGGGACCGTACCTTTAAAGTCAGCAGTCGCCCGACCTCTTGTTTTCCATCAAAAGTCGAACAACCTCTTGTCACTGCTCCGCGACGAGAGATCCAAAAATAGGCGACTGCTCTGTGGGAGGAAAAACTGCTTTAAAAAGTCAAAAGTCCTATGGTCGAGGAGGGGGGGGGGGGGGTCGTCTTGCAGAAACCGCACTGGCGGAGGTTGAAGTTGGGGAGCGCACACGGCGGATGGAGCGCAGAAATGTGAGCAACCGTGCGCTGCGGGCTGCGGGGGTGAAGTAGAGGAGAGGAGAGTGGCGGCATGTGAGGAGGGCTGCTTTGAGAGGGTGGCAGGTAAACGAACCGCCCCTCCCCGTTTCTGATGCTCAAATCGATGATTTGCCAGCTGTGGCGCAGCTTGTCTCATTGCCCCACTTTGGTTTTTACAGCCGCTCCTCTCCGACGCGCTTTTCTCCGGGGACTGAGTGTGGGGAGAGAGAGAGAGAGAGAGAGAGAGAGAGAGAGAGAGAGAGAGAGAGAGACGGTGCCAGGAGAGCTCTCACACTCATTCATTTTCATATTTACACGCCACATGTTTGCATGTCAAGAAGAGGAAGAAGGGGGAAAAAGTCTGGTAAATAGTCGATTGCGCGCAGCGGCGCGCGTTTTGCTCCGTATAGAGTCAAAGCCTGTTGTTTTAACAGCGGAGGGCAACCTGCCAGCTTTCCTCCCCGCACACCTGAGCGGAATATGAAACCACACAGCCGCGTATAGGCTGCCGTACATCAGATGCTCTCACCGGCATAAAGAGCCGCTTGTCTAATTCGCTTGAAAGCGCGCAAAAGTGATAATAAAGAAAAAAGTTTTCAAGAATAATTAAGTTTGAACAATGCTTGTTGAGAGAGCGGCTAATGCTGCAGTCTGTTCTCTTGCTGTGTTTGCCGACAGCTATTTTTTCCATTAATTTTTGCAATCTAAACGAGGCTTTTAGTAGAAAATAATTATTATTCTGATTATTCGCCAGTGAACATTTTTAATGCGTCACCACTGAACCGGACTCACTTTTATTTCAGCAATACAAGCTGTTGCTTTTTTCTCTCTCTTTTTTTGTCAGTTGTAACTTTAGTTTAACACACACACACACACACACACACACACACACACACACACACAGCCTCTCCATCACATTTAAAAATCCTTCCGCGGGCCCAACCGAAAAATAAAAATAAAAACCCGCGTTAAAGAACGCACGTTCGTCCGAATTTAGCAGGAGAGCGGAATAATTTTATTATTCTTATTTTTTGCTCTTCTTGGACATCTTTAAGAACACAGCCTGGAGCAGAATCAGCCGAGGCGCACAGGACAGTGACAGATAACGGAGGAGAAAAAGGCTTTTATTTTCGCCCTCACGGTGTCTAAATGTATTTGTGCTGTTTTAATTGATTTTCAGCTGCGGATGTGTTGACTGCTGTGTGAAAAGTGCAGAACACAAGTCGCTGTTTTTTCCTGCCAAAGTCTGAAATTAGACGGGAGAAATGTCGAGTTTCAGAGAATAAATTAATTTAAATAGTCTTCATGAAGAGCATATAACAGTCTCTGCACGGTGATGCCTGTTATTACACCTCTGCATGTTGTAGGCTACGTTAATGTTTCCCACAATAGATGTTCAAATCAGAAAAAAATATGAAATAGTTCAGGCATGAATGAACATTTCTCCTTCTCTCATTGTTTGATTTTGTCATGTCTCTGTCCATTGTGTGTGTGTGTGTGTGTGTGTGTGTGTGTGTGTGTGAGAGCAGCTCCTGCACATGTGGTTATGTGTGAGCCTACAATGTGAGCGTGTGTGTGTGTATACAGTGTGTGTGTGCATCGCATATTGTGGTTTGATTGCACATTTTTATTTGTGTCATGTGTGTGTGTGTGTGTGTGTGTGTTGGCATTTGCGCGTGCCCTTGCACGCATTTACAGCCTTTTGTTGTGTGTGTGTGTGTGTGTGCTTGTGCGCGCGTGTGTACGCGCGCGCGTGGAATGATTGACAGTTTGCATCTGCACACAGGCTAACTGCTCTGCACTAGCAGGTGTGCAGGAGCCCACAGATAATGGCAGCTGTTTACTTGCAATATGAATGTGTTTCTCTTACCGGGTTTAGCATAAATAACACACTGATCCACTTACATTTATACTTGATTTACATCCCGGTTCAAAATAGAATTAGTGAAGAGGTAAAAGAAGCCGGAAGAAGACAACAGAAGGTGAAAGCTGAAGGAAATGAACTCACAAAAAACGATTCTGATTGTCTGCATTGAGTTTATTTATCAGAGAAGATGCAGGAGGACTGGAGGTCTTATTGTAAGCTGATACCTGCAAATACTTCTCAGAAAAGTTCATTTGTTGTGGTTTTGGGACTCCACAAAAGTTTCATTATGAAGCATCTGAGCTCTGCATTTAAAAAAAAAATCACACACACTCACAAACACACAGTCTCTGCATATGATTCACACCAGCTCTCTCCTGGGAGATTGAATGGGAATTGAAAAGTTCCAGTAAAGAGATTCAAATTTGCTTTCTGCATAATTATAAATTCATGCTAAGTTAGGGATGTTTTCATCATTACAGACAACAGCTGGTGATTTCAATGCAGCCTGTGTTTTATTCAAAAATTCATGTTGCTGCCTCCGAAGCCCACATGTGCTGCAGTTGTCACTAAGACCACAAGGGGGACCGGTGAGTCTAATCCCAACGAGAAGGGTAGAGTGAGAGGAAAGGAGGGCAGCTGAGGATGACCCCTCTCCTTTAGACACCTTCTATACTTTTTAACATGCCGGTTGTTCCATCATGTCTGATTGTCTTGATTCAGACATGTCCCTGACCTCTGCATTCAAACGCAGGGGAGATTATAGCTGCGGCGGCGACGTGTGAGAGCTGTGGACGAGTTCCAGAACGGTAATGCAAATTGATAAAGTGCATCTATCTCGCTGAAACATAGAGAGGGCACATGTAAAGCACAAAAAACAGAGAACCAAACGTGTGTGAAGAGTAAACAAATCAAAGCAGACCTCGAGCTGAGACGTTTCTATCGTCTGCACTTTTTTTTCCCCCTCTGAAAACAATAAACAGCAGTTGGAAAATTACAAGGGTTATACACCCCAGAATTAATCTTTCCAACCCATAACTAAACCGAGAGACAGTGTTGCCTCTCCATCAAGTGGGTATATTTTAATTACAGGCTATTGACTACTGAAAGTAATTTGTCTCAGAAAGATGCCCAAGAGCTAAAAGACAGACGTCTCGTCTAAATCTGGAATGCTCAGCCGCTTTTTTTGCTCTGGTTTTGTGGTTAGCCTTTGTGACTTTCTTCAGCAGCTCTGTTATAACTGCTCACCTTTTAAAGATTAACAAGGATTCCTGAGAAGACGAGCGCTTGTCTCCTGGCTTTATCCCGGGTAAGCGCTGGATTTTCAGATTTTTGTTCCTCTGATCACCTCAGCGGGAGTTGAACTGTGGATTCCTCCGCCTCCACCCTTTTCTGCTCAGCACCTCTCTGAACATGTGAATCAGAAGTATTCCACCAGCTCACCTCTCAAATGAAACGCTATTAATCCTCATTTGCTTGCTGCCAAGGAGGACAGTGGAGATGAGAGCCGATCGGAACAATAAAAGCTGACCTGCCAGCGCCTTCAAAGTGCACACGCCTCCAGATGTTAATGGGGTGTCAGTCAGCTGGGCGAAAGAAAACAGCCCAGAAGTTTAATTACTGTCTGGTGTTAAGTCTCCCATCAGCTGTGGCAGCTTAATGTCACTTAGTACATTAGTGTATGTGGAGAGCGTCAGCTGAACACGGGTGGCAGTTGCCCAGATGTTAGAGGACTCCATGAGGGGAAGGTTGCTGGTTTCACTCCTCAGATGTGCTGAGGTACATCTGAAACACACTCACCTGTCAGTCAAACGGTGGGGGCCCGACCGCCATGTCGTCTCCTGTTAATGAGCCCGTCCACGAAACCAACCTTCTTATACCTGGATTACCTTTGGATTCTTACCTCCCGAACACAAACACGTCCTGTGATCAGGTGGATCAACACGGATCACTTTTAAGCTGGCTGGATCTGAGGCTTTGGCGGAACCTGCTTGTGAATTTGTGTCACATGGTGATAAATTAAAGAAATTGAGGAAGTCGTGACAGAATTTTAATTTCGAGGATATGTATCAAGTGGTGCATTAGTGGGCCACAGCGGTGGCCCTCAAATTTAATTTTAATTGTTTTTATTTGGTTGGTTAGTTCTTGGGCAGTAATTCTTCCTTCTTAATGTAATGATTTCTCTCAAGCATAGACCTCGTACTCAGGATCTTTACCAGCAAGTCCTCAAAATTAAATCACAAATATATATAATCCTCCTACCTAAATGAATGAAGGGGTGGATTACCAATGACTCCCAAAACTACTTTTATCACCTTCGGACAGTAGCAACGACAGACACCTGGCTTTCTCGTTTATTCCTGTCATAATTACTACAACCACTAGAGGGCTCTGTCACTTCAACGTAAACTGCGTTTTTTGGGTGCGCTTGCTGTCGTTCTTCTCGGGTCAGTCCCAACCACTTTTATTCACTTATGATTCTGGCGCGTTTCTGTATGTTCAGATATGGTTGCTGTTGCTTTAAAGTCAATTAAAGATGTAGTTATGTTAGCTACGTAAGTTAGCTAACGTTATTTCAAAGCGGCAGCATTCTTGACGTCCATCCCTCGGCCGTCTTACAGAACGGATTTTTATTTCATGCTATTAAATATATAATCCAGGCTTTGCTCTTGGGCGCTAAGTGAAGGGTAATCTTTGACGACAGTCATTCAGAACACCCAGATAGCCCACTGTCTATATGTTGCATTTGGCTATCCTGTTTCTTTATGAGCTTTCTTGTGTCACTGTGGGCACATAGAGCCACAGTCAGCAGGGAAAATATTTGCATTAAAAAATAAAACCAACGCTTGCCTCTTGAATACTTCTAATAAAGCCGACTTGAAAGCAGTTCTTGTCCACCAGTCCACCAGGTTTGTCCACAGTGGGTCAGAGTCAGAGTTGACCTTCAGTCGCGCTCGTGTGCTGCAGACGTCATGCATCCAGTGTGAATGCCCACTTCATTTCAAACAAGCTGCTTTTGATGCATCCTGTAACATAAAATTCCAGGTATGCAGTGGAGCAATCAGTCAGCAGGTGTTTTCAGAAGTGCAGAGCCGCTTTCATGGAGCTGCAACTGTTGAATTACTGAGCAGACATTCTTTTCATGGAAACATCACAGATTATTTACTTTAAAGGGACAGTTTGGGTTTTGTTTTTTTTTGTTTTTTTTTTGAAGTGGTGTATGAGGTACTTATTTATAGAGTACAGTGGATGACAGTCAGCAGCAAAATGTATTTTAGCCACCTAAAAAAAATCATAATCACTTGATTGGACTCCATATTTAGGATATTTTCTGAGCTTCACGTTGCTGCAAACATGGAGTTGTCTCAGTCTAGCTCATGGAGCATCAATGTCTATATTCAGTTCTGGCTAAGGCCAATATTTCTCAATGGAACACAGTGAAATCTGCGTGGTGACAAGGACACTTATTTGTAAAAACAGAAGCACACACCATATGTGAAATCTTTAGAGAAGTGAAGTCTGATTTCAGTCTTCACAACAGCACTTTCTTACCGCACGGTTACACTTACATGCACCCGTGTGCTTACGCATTGGGAAAATGGATGTTCTACCATTTCAGAAAACGTAATGTCAAAGGAAAGGTTGAAGGTGAAACGCTCTGTCTCGCTTATCTCACAATACTCCTGCTGCTTCTTCAAACTGGGGCGTGCCGACCGCCATCTACTGTAGGTAATGCACATACTACGGACGGGTAACACATGCAACCCCACTTCAAAACTACCGCTTTAAGGGACATGCTACATGCATGCAAAAGACATCAAACTCTGATCGTCTGTCAGGACATCAGGAGGCATCAGGAGGGAAGAGCAAGTTCAGTATGTCGCACAGTCAAGTGCACACTTCAGCCACTACAAAGGGAAGTTCCTGTCAGACGTTCCGCTGACATCCATCCATTCCACAGTGTGTAACCTTCAGTATTTAACCTCCACCTTATTTGTGTCAGGCTTGCAAACGTGGTTGGATGTCGGGCACGTCGGCCTGTACAGAGCCATGGGAGCCAGAGCGATACCAGGCCTCTGTGTTTGACATGCATCTCGCTGCAGCGCCGCCGTCACAGCGAGACACCCTATCTCCTGGAGAGTCTATTAGCTGTGCTTAATTAAACAAATGTGATTAGACTGATCCAAACTCACACAACTGAATCCGCGGTAAGGAGTCAGCCATGAGACGCGGCTGCAGAGAGAAAGTCGAGTCACGCATGGCTCGGCTTTATTAATAGCGCCTATTACGCACTAACACACACCTCGGCGAGCTGCGCAGTTAACATGTGAGTAATGTGTGCAGGAGGCGTCATTTCAGGTCCACTTCTGAAGTTTGTCAGTCACAGTTTAGAGCAAACCGTCAAGAGAAGACGAAGCGCGTGTGTCAGGACAAAGGTGAAGACTAACAACAGATTAATTACTGGTTAGTTAGAGTGAGATATGTGGGTGGGACTTAGGTACGGCTGTCAGTTGTAACCAGGTGGAAAGCAACAGGGAAATTCTCACTAACTTGTAAAAGATGAATCACTGGCAGAGACAGAAAGATGAGAGAGAAACCAAAGTAACTCTAATATTTTAGGGGGATTTTAACTCTGAGTCATTTCAATTCACCATAAAGTGTAAACGCTTTCTGTCAAAAAAATATAAGTTGCTGCTCAGAAGTACTTAGCTGAGGAAACAAGCAGCAGAAAGATGCAGGATCTCTGAAACTCAGTTAAAATGTGAACTTCCTCTGCCCTCTGCGCCTCCTGAATTTGATTGTGCGCTCATTACTCAGTCACAGGCAACGTAGACATGCAGGGCAGTGCTGTTTAAAACAAAGCTCTGTCTTTGTCTGAGCGAGCTGGGGGGCTGTGATGAGCCACTGCAGGTAATATGGCTCTGATATGTCATTGGGTCGATGCCAAATCAAACTAATGAGGCCTTCAATAGTTTCTGAAACAGCTCGCTGAGTTTGCTTCACTTAAATGATCCGTTCAAACTTTCCTCTTTCTCTGAAAATAGCTGAGTCCTGTTATTTTTCCTCGATATAAACAGGCTCTTTCATGTCATTCGGTGTTCTTCCAGGTCTCCAGGTATCTGCACGCAGTCATTAAAAACTGCAGCGGACTTTCATTCCGTTTCATTTCTGCATTTTATTTATTCACTTAATTGTTTGGTCGTGCATCTGCTGTACAATAACTCTTCACTCAAAGACCTCAAAGTATGCATCCCGGAATAAATTACAGTAATTTCAGGCAATTCCTTCCTCAAAGTTTCCTCCTCCTTCCTCAAACAGTGATTGTCCAATCGCAGCTTAGCAACTGTAACTAGGCACACCTGGAACGTGAAGCTTTGGATTTGTCCACGCTGAAAAAACAGTGAGAGCAATATTCCACATACAAAGAGTACTAAACTATGTGTTGGTCTGCTCTAATATAAGCTGCTAGCGTTAGCATGCCCAGCTAAGTAGCGTACTACTTCAGTGTTGTACCCGTGAAACCCAGACCTAACCCAGACCTGCATGCAGCTAAACCCATCAAGTGAATATTTAAGATCGTTTATATGGTTGTTGCTCTAAAACAGATTAAAAGGTAAAAATGAGCTCATGCTACGTTAGCTTTGATTAGCTTCACCAGCACTAAACAAACCAAACATGAGAGCTGAAAGAGTTTACGTGAGCACAGACGAGTGACTGTTATCCACCGGAGTCACCGGAAGGAGGAAATATTGGACACATTTTAAGCCAAACATCTACCAAATACTCATTTTCACAAGATCTGGAGATCTGGAGTGAGCGTATTAAGATAGCAGACATTAAATTTGTACTGTATCTAGCAACAGTCCATCTTTTGTTGCAGAATGTCTTTGGTTTAGGTAAATTTGCAATATTAGCCACATCATGCTAACCTATCTTTGACAACAAGATGAGATCAGAATAGGTGGACGGCGGCAGCATGCAGAGCATCGTAGCAGTTTGCCGACTGGAGGTAGCTGGTACCCTCGGCTGCACTGATCATCACGTGATGGTGTGGAGGATGTTTCAGAGGCTTTTGCACCCCGGTGTGAATGAAAATGTGAAGGGAAACGCAGATGTCTGGTGGTATCATCTTGATGAGTCAAAGATATTATCAGCTTCAGTGTCAGCCTTCAGAAAGCCCCAACACCAACAACCTGTTAACCTCTCTGACCAATAAATGTATCAGACGCAGTAAGTTTGCATTCAAATGTGCACATTTTGGGCAAATTTCCAAAAAGTTGTCAAAAGAAAAAGCGAAAAAGACGTTTTCCAAAGCTGATATGACTCATACGACAAACCACAGAGAAGGCATATAAATATTTTGAGATGGAAACCTTTCAGTTACTCTGCTGCTTGATGTCATTTCTTTACAAACTACAGCAGATTACGAGATTTCTTCTCCAATAAAGGCGCAAGAAACAAGACGGAGGGGTGGACGATGTATTCACGCTACTTTGTTTTGCGTACCGTGTCATGGTATCCCACATAATCAAATAGGGCAGGTAGGCATGATGTAACCATGGCAACATCTGTAGGCACCAGGGCACACCTGTGTCAGAGTGAAAGGAAGAGTGTGTGTGTGTGTGTGTGTGTGTGTGTGTGTGTGTGTGTGTGTGGACTGAACGTCTTTGCAAACAGTTGAAGTTTCAGCTTCACTGGAGACGTCAAAACACTGAAGCGCAGCATTAAGACTCTGATTCAATTAACTTCAGTCCAAGTAAGAGACACTTTAGAGGCACAGCAGTGTTAAAGATGAATGTTCAGTACACAGCTGTTGTTGTTAGATGTACACTGTGTTTGCAGGAGAGTTTTAAATTAACCAATTTCTACTAATATATGTTGACTGCGTAATGACGGACACAGGGAACGCACTCTGTTGATGTGCAGATATAACTGCAGAAATGAATTTTGTGAAAAATAGTATTTTTTAAGAGAAATTTCAACCTCGATCAGCCTTGATTTGATAGAGCAACATTTACTCCAAGTAAGAACATTTTAAATAGAAAGTTCCTCAAACTAACTGCATCAGTGTTAACTTTGGGGAACTCTCCCTCCAGTTGTTTTCATTAAGGTGGAACATAGAAGCTCCTTGTGTCTATCTTTTAACAGGGCTATATCTGTACTAAACCATTTATCCAGGCCTGCAATGCCATTTTGTACTGGTGCATCCATCACATCACCATTAAGAATTGGAATGCCTTTAAGCCTCTTATGCACATTTCCCTTTTAGCCACCATGGCTTTTTTGATACCACTGAAACCAGAGGAACCTCTAATTCTGCATACATTTTTTAGCAAAGCTTGGCTAACCTAATTGTGTTCTTAATGTCTGTTGCTGTACATGGAAAGACACAGCAGGCCTGGTGAGTTTAAGAATATACGGTAATTCATTGTTTGGTGACTAAGTTGTGATGACACCTATGCATGAACTGAGAGTGCAATTTAATGCACACTGTTGCAGCTTTTTTAATTCTGTTGCCAACGCTGTGAACAAAGCGAGCTATAACATTGATCTCCACTGAATGTGACCGGATCAGGTGGAACAAATGCTAAAAATGTAACCGCTGGGCCGATTACCAGATTAAAAACAACAATGCAAGTCAATGAATCAGAGCGGTGGATGTGTGTTCAACCATGTCTGACCCTGAATCAGTGACGAGCATTCGGTCAGTTCACCCAATTTACACTAATTATCTGAGGATGTCAACCCAAAACAATGGAAGTCAATGGAATTTTTTAGCATTTTTCGTCAGAGTTTTGATTCACAGTACTCTCCACTGAAGAAATTCATTCAGCTCTATTGTGCTGAGGTGGAGGCAGAAACCTCAGAAACATACATCTCAAAATGTGCAACTAAAACCAAAGATACCTGCACGGCTACTGCGAGACTTAAAGGGCCACTCCAACAATTTGTTATTGCACTTCCATAAAGTTGGGTGACTTGCAAGAAAGTGAAAAAACATTAAAAGAATGGTGAAAATGCAGATGCAGCAAAGATTCGTAGTCTCTAATTTGGGTCAAGCTCCATGAAGGCTTGATCCTACATTTCCCATAATGCAGCTCAGTGGTGTTTGTAACACAGGCTTTCTGTACGAGTCAAGGACACAGAAGATATCACACAACTGTTGTCACAGGGTGAATTCATGTAACCGTGATGAGTGAACTGATCTTCATGCATGAAATCTGTGCATGTTGACACGTTTTGTTTTGAATTTGACCCTTTGACACATCATCGCTGAGAGAAATTCAGCTGATTTAAAGAAACTCTGCCCGAAAGTCTCGGCCCGGTCGGGGGACTTCTTTTACCGCGCATGGAGGCACCGCTTCATTTTGAAGTGTGCATGGAAGTGTCACCGGCTCATCTGTCGATCCTGAGACATCTCCATGCGCTGCGACGCGTCACTTCATTTCCAACAATCACTCGTACAGTAAACCTCTAATCCAGCTCGCACTCTCGAGCTGCCTTTGACAGCAGCTTAGCCACCCCGCCATCCAGCGTAACACTGCGGGTGTGGAGAAGCCCTCAGGGGTGAGATATCCTCCACCCCCCCTCCACCTCCTCCACGATTGCCCCTGGTGACAGTGACAGAAGTCTGTAATTGCCACCTCGTCAGACGGCTTCATTAAGACGAGCATTGTCTGCGCAGCTGAACGGCGGCGGATGGGGAAGAGAGGAGCGCGAGCCGAGGAGAGGAGAGAGCCCACAATGCAATTACAGCATCGCCGTGACAGGTGGGGCCTCCAATCCTCTGCGTCGATGGGGCCCTGATGCATGTTGGGTAGCCACGGTGGGCCCGCATCATTTTTCACACACCCCCCATCATTAGTTGGTAATGATTGGATTATTTTGCAGATGAATCGCAGTATATGTCTTTCTCACAAACATTTCCTGACCGTATTAATCAAAACCATCAAAGCAGAGCAGTCAGAGCGAATTAAAAAAACAACACGTCTCGATTAAAAATTAGCGTAATCCTTCATCAGTGTGCCTTTAACCTCTGGTGTGTGGCATCTTTTATAAATGTGTCGGACATTACGACAGTCTTCATGACTGATAAAACCCAGATCGCTGATTATAAAGAGCTGAAACATTGATGCAACAGTGAAGCCATGAAGAACGTCATCACATTATTCTGTGGTCATACTCTCATTCTATTGCACGCAATTTAAATTAATTAGTCCAATTCAGTGATTACACTCAGTGCCAGCGCAGGAAGCAGTGTGCCATCCATGCAGCAGGTAGACGCTCAATGGACCACTGTGACCTGCAAACCGCTAATGACTGCGTTTGTAGTCTTTTTATCTTTGTCATCCGAAGATAAAATGTTGTGATTATCGGAAACTCCGGCCAGAACCGAGCTGCGCGAAGTCTTTTTGCTGGACAACACACGTAAAAGAGCAGAACTGTAAGAAGGAAATTGGCAAGTATCTTATTTTAAAGGGAATATTCATGCAAATTTTCTTATAGTGCAAGTGGACAAATTACCAAGGCTCCCAAAAAGTGGCCTACTTCCTTCAGCCGTCTCCAACGAGTCATTAACTTTATTTCTGTTGCACGTTTCAAGAGCAGCAACCGAAGACGAAAGGCTTCGCGAAAGGAAAAAGGCAACTGACACACAAACATACAAACACATTCAGAAAAAGTCTGTCCTTCACATTAACCAGACTGGACTCACCTTCCATTAATATTACAGGAATAAACAGAAAACTCGCCACTTAAGATGATTTTTCTGAATCAACGTCAGTGTCGTCTGGTGTCTGAGCAGCATTAGAGCAGCAACACCTGATTCAATCCATGTGAAATGAATGTTAATGATCAGATTTGATATTTTTAAAAGAAAATAACAGCAGCACTGAGAAAAGGATGTTGAGGTGTATAATTGTGTGGTTTAATACACACAACAATTGACAATTTCCTGACCTGGAAGGCCCAGAGTAAAGATCACACTGTGCTGTTGAGTTTTTGTAATATGTGATCTTTCAATGCTTTGAGCACCAAAAACTAAAATTGTTTGCATGGTTATTGTGTCCTGGATATACGTAAGAGAGAGAGAAAAAACACATTAAACTGTAATTCAGGTGAATTATATCAGGTGATTCTCCTCTAAATCCGCTGAAGGAGAGCGTCCTCTCTCTGCTGTGTGATGGGGTAATGTGTGAAAGCAGCAGCCTGCCTCGCTCTCGTTCAGTCCACCCCCAGCGAAACACATTCCTTTCATCCATCGAAATTCCACATGATTGAAATTGCCCTCGGTGGAAACATATCATAGCCATCCACGGCTCTTGGACGGCTCCCATTGGGCGGTTCGGCCCATGCCAAGCGTCTGGGTTGGCCGAGAGCCTCCAGGGAGGCCGGGGCTTATGTCTCCACGGGCCAGTAAGCCTAGAGGCCCTGTAGCCCTGGGAAATGTAGCAAATCAGGGGAGCACCTTGGCAATGCTGCCCCCTCCCCTCCCCTTAGCCTTAGGACTGTCATAGCTAAAAGAAGGCTAATGATGGCCAACTGTGCAGCGAGTGGGTCTGGGGTGTTGGGGAAGCGTGTCTGTAGGTTCATCTGGATTGGCGTCGATAAGGATGTGCGCTCTTCGTCCTCTGCCTATCACTGCCATGCACAGGGTGGGAGCCGAGTGTGACGCGTTTATGTTCCTGTGTGTGTGTGTGTGTGTGTGTGTGTGTGCGTGCAGCAGTGGCACAGTGATGAGGGCCTGGCAGACCATCTCCAGAATGCCAGCAGTGACTGATGCCACACCAGACATTCCTTTCAGAGGCAACGGCGGCGTGGTCAGCACCATGCCAGCTTCCACAGGCCCTCAGGACACCAGCCCCTCCCCCCACAACCCCCCCTCCTTTAAGCAAAGACCACGGCAGTGATGGCACGAGCTTCCAACGGATGTGTGGAACCGTGCAGATGGGAAAACAAACAAAGTGGGAAGATGTGTTTGGTCTGAACTTTTCCTGTATAATTTTAGTTGTTCTGCACTTTTGTTTTTCATTTCACTTTGATTTAAATTACATGCAGACTGGAGACTTCAGGGAACACTTATAGGCTTGAAGGAAATGATATTACGGAGATTTTTGTCCACTCCAGAAATGTTTTATCTATCTATATGTTCAGTGCATTCTAGGAAAAAACATTTGGGATAAAATCTTTAGATTCCTGATGTCCCCATCCTGCCTCATCTGCTTCTATTTGAATTAATAGTAGTTGGGACTTGGTGACAGAGCTTCCTCAGTGACTGAGAGCTCCATCTTTGAAAATATTTGATTCTCTCAGTCCATTGATATGTCTAAGAAGCAACTTAAAACAAGTTCATTATTTTTTTTTTGTTTGTTTTTTGCCTTTTGGGCGACTTACATGACAGATTCAGGAAATGAGGAGAGAGGAGAAAGAAATGGATGTAACATGCAAGTCAGCTGCATCGGTGCTGTAAAGAGGAAGAAAATTCACATGTGGAGGAAGGTGGGGTGGACGGATGGGCCAAACAAACACAGGACTTTCACCAAGGAGACCGCTGTTCCTGTCCCATGTGAAACCAGAGTCAGCACTGACTTATGTGAACCTATGCAATGCAAGTTCCATAAAGTATGTCAGAAACGTTTGTAATGAAAACCACGATCCTTTTGGTGCACAAACTGAAGCAAACTGCAACTGACTCACAACATTAACTATGTGATGACGAAGGTCCAGTGCACCTTCTGCACCTGGAACTCTCCAGCGGTTTTGGTAACTGTCATATATGTCACGTAGATGTTGGTTGTGACCACTTATTGACTTTTAGCTTTATCTAAGTTGATTGATTTGAGGGATTTGATAGATCATGATAGGACCACATCGAACAGATGTTGTTCCAGTCTGGACCAGTTACTGTTCAGGTGTGCTCCAAGAGTCACATCATGTGTGAGGGGCAGAAAATAGTCTGAAATCAGTGAGTGGACAGAACAAGACTTGAACCCCAGGACACGGCTGTAAGCTCAGATTCTGTGAATAAAGGTGCAGCCCTCTAAGCTGTGGGTCCCACTGGTTCCTTGAACCAGCTGAAGGGACCGAGGTGGGGCCCATGTAGCCCTCCATCACTCAGCTGCTCAGTCACAGAGTTCAGGTCCGGGCAAAAGTTGTGTGGTGTCGGGAGCCTATCCGTGTTTCCAGGATCCTTTGTTCGGATCAGTATTCTGTTAACACACATGAACCCTCCTGTTGTGTTCTGGTCGATTTCAGGTAAATGTACGTCCCTAACTGTGACCCCGACCCAACGAACACATGGCTCCAGGAACACAGGAAAGAGTCTGTGGTGTGCTGTGACTCACACAGCGAGTTATTCGTCATGGAGAGCAGACAAACTTTCCTCCTACTGCAAGCTGTTTGTGTTGTCCACCTCTTTACCTCTTTACCTCTTTTACCTCTTCCACGCGAACCGCAAAATGCATGAACAATGATTCGTGCTTTTCTTTATATAGATGTCCATACGAGAGTCAGATGATTTGCAGCTGTCGTTCAATGCCACGCGCCGTAATTACTCAGCTGTTCAAAATGGGCTTTTTCACAACTGTGAAGATTAAAACACTGGTGTAATTTAGGGGAAATCCGTTGCTGTATGTGGAATGTCTGGTCTGGTCTGGTCTTCTGTTCCTGTTCTGTTCCTGGCTTTAGTGATTCACCGAAATACTTTTACCGCTCGCTGCAAAAGTCCTGTGACTGCAGCAGATCCACATCGATGTCTGGATGGGACGAGAGCGTCAAATAATAAAGTCTAAGAAAGTGCAGCTTTTTCACAGGTTAGATTCTTCCTTTCATAAGTTTACTGGCAAAGTAAAAAAATCCCCTGAAAAAAAAAGGGAAACAGAGAAGCCACGCAGCAGAAGAGATCATGAATTAAACTGCGCTCTTCCTGTCAGACAAGCCTCTCCGTCTCGTATCTCAAATTATTTCAGAGGTTAGGGGGGTATTCAATCGCCAGAGCCCCTCGTGCTCCACCAGGGCTTAAGTGATGACACAGAATGATTATAGCACAGTTAAATACCTGGTCTAATGAGCCAATTAGCCCTATTGACATCCATGGCTGTCTCAGAGGTGGAGCGAGCACCACGTACATGCTCCTTAATCAGAACCGATAACACCATTTAGCCTTCAAACGTTAATCCTGACTCCCGGGCTCTCTCTGGAATCTACTGTGATTTCTCAGCGTGAGCGCTGAGAAACTTCACGCTTGATTCATTTTCAATTCCACTCTTCCTGCACAGTTGTGACTTCGTTGTGGTTTTACAACCGTTATGACTGGCGACTTTTCATATATACGTCTGCTTTTGCACAGGAAGTTTCCTTGCTCGGTATCTTTTGAGACGATCCCCTTTTGCACCGCTCGCTCTACCAGCGTTCACTTCGATATTTAAACCACGATAAAAAGCAATTATTTGAATTATTATTGAAGATGTTTTGAAGGCAGTTGGAAACCTTTATTCTCTGCTGACTTCCGTTTGATGGTCTACAAAAAACGAAACTGAAAAAGTGGTGACAAGCACTTCAGGTAAATTTGGGGCATTTCATTAAAAACACGTGCCACAACAAAGAGACTGAAAGACGAAGCTTTAGCCGTGGGCACTTGTTGAGTCACAATGGTGTGAATGTTTTGATATTATTCAAGTTACTGTAAATATTATGCATCCTCAGCCTCTCAGCACCGTGAGAATATCTCAGCACACGCATATGAAACCGTTTTTTTTTTCTCAGTATTGCATTGTTGCACAGGTTTATTTTAAAAAGTGTGAACAGAAAATCCGTTTGACTTGAGGCAGAAAAAAAAACCCTCCTGCACTGCTCTCTCACACAAGTATAAGTAAAAAGATTTAAATGTCATATTCGAGGAAACGTGCTGGTTTTATATCGAGCGCAGACAGGATGCACGGGCTGAGTGAACGTCAGCTTGATAGGGAATAAATGGAACGTCTTCTTCTGTGTCTTTGTGGTTGAAGGGAAGTGAGAAAAAGAAGAACAACTGAGGTGAAAGTCTGCTGCCTATCTGCTCATCTTCACTTCTGAGGAAGAAACATCAAGGTCAGTTACGCAAGCACGCAAATGTCCCGCCACACGCGGCTCGACAAGCGCGCACAAATCGCACCGGACGGCAAATGCACTTCCACGGATTCGGCCATTTTTACTCGCCACATGTGCACAAAACGCACACACACACACCATGCTTTAAATCATCCCACACACACACTCGCATGTTTGCACTTCTTACCTTGTGAGGACCTTCTCTGACATACTGCACACCCTTGCCCTAAACTTTAATCTAACTTTACCCAAAATGCAATTTTTAGCTTTACAACAATGTCCTCACTCACAAAAATATCCGCACTTTTCTAAAAATCTGTCAAATCTTGTTTAAAAAAGAAAGTCTCAACCTTTCAAAAACATCCAGTTATTTAAAAACGGCAACACTTTCAGAAAAGTCTTCACTTATCACACACGGCGTCAGTTTTCAAGCATTTCCGTTTCCAAAAATCCCCCCAAAATTCTATCGCTCAAAGTGGTCCTCACAAGCATAGGACTACAAGACCCCCCACGCATGCACACACACACAGCCCAGCCTGAACATATAGAGGTGTTATCTTCTAAAATCCACGGTGAGTCTCTGCGGTCTCAATCGGTTTGTTGGTAAATCTGGTGTCCAGATGGCGAAGGAGGGAGACATCAGACTGTCGTCCCTAAAGAAGCAGATCCGCAGAGCGACGTAGTCGGCATGAATCTCTTATCTGCCGGCGTCCCTGTGGACCGGCAGAAGTGTCTACCGGGCCACGTCTGCCTGCTTCTCCAAGTGGCCACTGGGGAGGGCCAATTAGCAGTTCCCATGGAGAGGCGCTGTGGCCCTAATAAGAGACGGAGGGAGAAGGAGAATCAATTAAACCTGCGCTGACCCCCAGAAACAACACGGGAGGCTCCGTCTCCGCAGAGCCTCTACAGTGAGACAGCAGCAGGGCTGAATTGGACAACGTTGGCCCGAATTCAGGAGTCAGCACGAAAGAGCGCGTTTGGGGGAAAAGGAGGAAGAAAGATTACGTGATGGAGGGAAGAAACATTTTGCAATGGTGAAGTGGAGAGTAAAGGTGTGGAAGTAACACCCAGCTATCGTAAAGAGGAAAGATGGCAACACTTTTCCAGCAAGGATTTTCTACAAATACACAGTTAACATCAGCTCCTTTTCAGGAGATTACAGGAAACTACAGGACCTGTAAAAGAAAGCATCACCTAAAGGTTCTACGTCGCTCTTCAAAAATGCTCCTTTTCCAAAATGCACAAAATATCAAAATTCATGCTTTTTGTGAGTTTTTATTGGTTTATTTGGGTGTTTTCTACTATCACAGACATTGCACAGGTGAAGGAATGAGTCTCGTAACAACATCGATCACAGTTTTCAGACGGGGCTGCAAGTGGAAGCTTTTGTTTGTTAAAACCAAAAACGTGATGAGGGAAGTGTGTGGGGGGGAAAACTTGCAGATATGCAGTGCATTCTGGGTAGCTTCCTCTCATTTATGTTTTGGGAGTCGTCAACAAAGATCCAGCGGAGGCACCTCAGGAGGGAGGAGAGGATAATGAAAAGTTTGATTATCTGAGTTGCACTCTGTTTTCGACAATAATTCATACCAGAAATTAAATTCTGCATACAGTTCTCTTAATTTGACTTTAATTAAACAATACTCCATAAATAGCACTTTCAATGACCAAATGTTCCCACGTAGCCAAGCAGTGGGTCCCCAGCCATTAAGACTGATATACAGTTGGTCTCCGGGGGGCCGACTGCAGTCTGATTTGCAGGAATGACAGCTGATGACTTCAAAAAGTTAATTAACTTTTCAATTAGGACTGCATCTGACACTGCAGTTGTGTGCGCTATATAGCAACTAGACTGCTGCTCAGGGAGAGAAAGACTTGTGTAATAGATTGATGCACTTCAGTGTCTTTGAGCACTTGTAATGTGAGCATGTGGCATTAAAGTGATTGTACTGTGTATTTGTTTTAATTTTGCTATTAGACAGTTGCATCGTGTTTGAGGATGATTTGAGCAGTGTGGTCTGAGATCCCACTCAATTACATCTTACTCCATAAATATACAGGAGTTTGAAGGGTGAATTTTATTCACTGTGGAATAACCACTGTAATTTTGAACATTTGTACAAGTATGCACAATGTTTGACTTGTTTTTATGTGCAAATATTACTTTTGCCATGTTGGCAGGTGCGTCAAGGTAAAAAATTGTGCTAATATGATTTTGATTGAATCATTTTCTTCTGCTTCCTCTTATTATTATTATCATTATCTATAAGTGAGCACTGCCAATTTAACAATGATTTCTTTTGTTTGCCAAAAACATACAGTTCAATATTATTTAATACACACCTGTTAGGCAGGTGTGTACATGATTGAAATATAGCAAATAAGTAATAGACTCGTACACGCAGTCATTGCAAAATTTATGAAAGAAGCAACACTAACTTTAACACTTTATTTTAGCCTACTTATGTAGCATTTATAAGCAGGTTATAAACACTTAATAAATAGCTTGTAACACATTACAATGTAGTTCTAAGCAGATATGAGATTATATATATTGTATAACAGAGCTGTGAGATATGAACGCATCGCTCATGTGTTTATAAAACTGTTCAGAACTCATGACGACATGTTGAAGGCTCATTCTTCACCCGACAAATCAGTTTGCCAAAAAAATCTCAACAAAGAACAGCTGGAGTTTTTCCACAGCTTTCAGCTGCATCTCATGGTCTTCATCGGTGGTGGAGTTTGTTGTCATAGACAGTGACGATGTATTAATAAATAAAAACCGCTTAATTAATAAATAGGATGAATATTTTATAGAATTTTAAATGCTTATAAATACATTATAGTGTATCAACCATTTATTTCTAATTGTCTGGACTTACAAATAATAAAGGTGTGTGTGTGTGTGTGTCGGGGGGGGGGGGCGTCTGAAATACACTCGCTCTATATTCTCCATGTGGAGGAAAAACAACCGTTTATGCATCCATCTGGATATTAGATCAAATATCTTCACCATTTGCTTACAGCCCGCCTCTTCTTGAATGCAATGTTTTCAATTAGCGCATGATTCCGCAATTTTCGGCTAATATTAAGGCATGTGCCAGGCTCTAATTGAAGTGGCTGGGTGGCTGTGTGCAGTGACGTGGGGACAATGTGCTAGCGTGGCGCTACTCATTAGCCCGACAGTGCCTTACACCTGGGGTTCATTCAGAGCACGGGTCAGAGGGCACGGGAATTTGTACGATAATTATTGACAAGCAGATGTTATAAAATCATTTATGGTAATGCAATCATAATAAATGGGCTTTGTGTAGCCGGGCAGATGAGCGGAGGGGGAGAAAGTTTAGGCGAGAAGGACAGAAAGGAGGGAAATTTACAGCAAGCTGCTGGAGTGATTGCATTAAAGCTTATGTAGATGATGGGAAAATGTATGGAGCAAAGAGCACCTGCATGTCGGATACACACACACATTCATAAATTCAGACATTTTAATTGTAAAGAATGAGGGATAAAACAGCTTTAACATTGTTGTCTTTGTTGTCTGTAAATTCAAAATGGGACAAATCAGCAACTATCAGACACATTTCGATCTATATTCATTCTGTATGGGAACCTGGTGCGATGCTATTTCGCTAAAATAGCATTTTCCTTATGTCTGCGGACGAGCAGCCAGACTTTAAAATGTGCGTTTAGGTATTTTGCTGCACGTCTAGCTGCTTTTGATCACAACGCAGCCATTTAATTATAAAAATAACCTCTATCCCCAGCATGAGGAGGCTCCTCACAAATAAAATATTAGGAACTAAAAGGGGGGGAAAAGCTAGGTGTCTTTACATATATTGTCATTTGCTATAAGACACCCTATCTGTCTCTCGAAATGTGTCAGGAATTACCGCCAATTCCAAAAACATGCATTAGCCCCCACCTTAGGTGCAATAGTTCTTTTTACAGCGGGCAAATATCGCAGCGAAACACGGCTGTGCGAGGCAGCTAACCTGGCAGCTGGCGGAGAATAACCCTGCACAGGAAGAAAGCAACCATGTTATCATGCACACACATGTGGCCTGGGTAAAGATTAAGCCGTATTCATCCCTGGCTGCTTCGCTCTCTCCTGCCTCAGTCCATCACAAGATATGGCAGCCGTTCAGCCAGGAAGCCAGGAGAGGTGCCACGGATTTCACGGCGTTCCCAAATCAGGCCGTCTGGAGACTCGGGCGAGGTGCTCCACCGCTCCGCCACTCGCCTCAGCTTTCCCACAGATCATAAGCTCTGCACTGATGCCGGGGGTTTGGAATTTTGTTGGATGGGAGCGCCGGTGCTAACGGAGGCTCCCCTCCACCCAACCTAACAAGCACAAGCACACACACACACTCAATACAATCCCCTGTTGTGTGCATGGAATTGGGAATCATCTGCTGATTCATGATTTCTGAGCACTATTGTTCAGCAGCGTGTTAATATTTTCTGGAGTTTTTTTTTGAGGGGAGTGGATTTACTTGAATGAAAGGCAGTGCGTAAGAAAGAAAATGATCATTTAGCATGGAGAAGTGAGGGATCATTGCATGTCCCCGCTGACATGTACATTATCACTGAATGGGGCCGGGGGCTCAGAGTGCTGTTGGCCTTGACTTGGGAGAGAGGCTTACACCCCGAGAGCTACTTAGGGGCCTCTCGGTGCTAAGCCGCTAATAATTCCTGCAGTTCCCTTAAAAAAGGAGAAACACAAAGGGGGAACAAAGTGATGAATGCAGGGCGTATGGTAATGCATCAGGCCGTGCTCACCGCGAACTGGAGGCTCTCACGGTGTTGGGGAAAGTGCCGGGACAGCAGGACGGGTCAGCATTAATAACAATGAAAACCATGTTCAGCAGCGGTTTGCTGAACAAGGTACAAGTGCTGCAAAACTGGAAGGAAAAAAACTGAGATCAACAAGCAAAAGTAAGACTCGTTATCAGAGACTTTCATCTGAGAGGCTGGAGCACAGGAATATCTCTCAGTTCTGTCTGGAAAATGACAAATATTCAACAACTGTTGATTAATTTTCTGACCATCAGCTAACTGATTCATCTGCTAATTATTTCAGCCATAATCAACAGCCTGTATTAACGCGGGTTAATTATCTGTATTCTAGTTAAATGTATTTTTGCTTTCTGTTGTTAGTGCACATTCGCTAATATTCCAAACTGCGGACAAAAACATTTTTTGAAGGCCAAAATCATGAGATGAAGGTGTTTTATGTTTTGACGTGTAAATCGGAGAGACGTGTACACACAGCAGCGTGCACAGAGTGACAGCGCCGGTGCAAAACTCACTGAAATTCTGCTCATTTGCACCAGCTGTCAGGTGATAAAATCATCTTCGTCTTTTATCATTGGAGACGCCCTCCTCACTCCGGGTGTTTGCCGCAAAACGTGGAGACTGGTTTGCACTTTGTGCAGCAGTCGCAGGTTGTCGGAGTAAAAAAAAAATTGGTAGAAACCGGTGGCGTGAACTTCAGCGGCAGAGTCTCATTGTGCGGTCTAAACTTTTTAATGGAACCAAATGAAAACAAAAGGCGCTCTGCGTCGCCTTGAGAGAGCTCGGAAGTGATGCCAAAGGAGCCAGGTAATCACGGTGGTGTATCCAGGCATAAACGATTAGCTTACCCATCTGAATATTCAAGGTGATGCCCGAGCCATTTGTGTTGTGCTTCCTACATCCTCGCTTCAGCACACACGGATGAGGGGGGGCCGCGGCGCTGCGGCGGCGGCGGACCCAAAGTGCTTTCCCTGTGTCGGTAATTTTTTTATTTTCAAAAAAGCCACTGGTGCAGTGTATTAGTCGTAATTTATGTTTATCATCGCTTGTACCCCGACTGACTTCAACAAACCGTTTAACGCTCCAAGCATATGTGCATATGGCTGCTTTAACAGCTATTCTGCATGGAGGAGCACTTTAAAGACTCTGAATCATTTCTCTGGACAAACACTAATGAATTATGTCACCACAAGTGCAATTCAAAAGTAAAGGGGAACCAGTGGTAATTATTGGGAGGCTTGGAGATTTTAATTATGAGGAGTGGGCTCCTTTAAAGTGTAACTAACAGGAATCAGAGGGAAGGCGACGGCGGGACACGTCAGTCATTCGATCCTGCGATGAGCGAAAGAGGACGGAGAAGACAGCTCTGAAAGAAGTGAAATGTACTCTGGCAGGAGAGATCTCTGAACTCATGACCAAACAAAATCCTCATTTCTGCAGATCTACAGTCTGAAGTGATGGATTTGAGACAGGAACAATCATGTAGCGTTTGGATTTGCAGAGAAGCGCCTGCGTTTCTCAGACGTTTCCGGAAAACAAAAACAAATGTCGAGCCGAAGCCGCACAGTTTCTCATCATGAATTAATCAAGTGTTTTGTTTGCTCCTTGCACGCGTCAAGGCCTCGCGTCTCAGGATGCACAATAGTTTAAGCATCCACTTGTGTGTAGCCGATTAATAAATCATAACCTTTGCTCCAGTCTGCAGCTCGCTCGCGCCCTCCGTTACACAAATGAACAGTAAACGTTCTGGATTCACCTTTTAGCCATGAGAAGAAGCAGAACTCCACCGCAGACATGTTGATATGTTCATGAGAACAGTTCTGTTTCTGCATGTGCATCCTTCTCTCTCCTGTCTGGAAATAGTTGCTTGTTTATCAGGATCAGCGCCTGATTTTTGCATTAAGTTCCGATATAATTTCAACTCATCGTTTTTTATCGTATTTACAGACGTTGCATGAAGTTTGTTTATGGAGGCAGTGACAGCTATGAAGACTCTTCTCGCCACGCGGCGTCTATTTACGTCTGAATACGTAAGCAGGACCATTATGAATGTCCTGAAATCAGATTTATTCCAGTAAAAATATCCTCATTCCAAATCATTAAAAAAATGGCAACAAGCTGTGTGCCTTTTTTTTTTTTTTCACACAAAAAATAGCTGAAATATGGCATGTGAGAAATGTGCAAGGTGGCCGTCTTACAGAAGGTGTAGAGGTGGGATAAATTTAATTACAGCTTCAAATATTCATTTGGCAAATATATCAAGGTTGGAAACACAGGCCCAGAAATGGCAAGCCAGCCTGGCAGGCGCTCACAATAGCGGATGGCAAATGACAGTAATCCATGAAAAGAGACCAGACATTTATAGAATTTATAAGGAAGGACTCGCCATCCCAGATCTCTGATGTTTGTGGGATTTGTTCATTGGCATGTTAAACGTAGGGAAATATATATAATAATCCCAACCTGTTTTTCTCTCCACCACCTTAGTTGCTAAATCTTCAAATTGATTTAGGTTCATTATTGAGCCACGTTTTGCAACAACTTACCCGACTCTTTTCTTTCATGGGCAAAATGAAGTTATCCACACGTTCGTGGCGTTTGAATGTCACTTTGTTCCTTTTGAGGAGAGAATATTTTGAGCAAAAAGTGTAAATGACAGTTTTAGACTCACTACTCTTCAGCGTAATGAACACAGAATCACAGCTTCAAAGCGCGGTTCGTCACGTCGGCGAAGGCACAGCCGTCGAGGCCTCAGATGGTCACTCGGCACAGCAGGAAACGCTACACGTGATCCTCATCGCTCTCTGATCTAACACGCTTGCTGCCTCGTCTCCAGCTGTGCAGCGAGTTGTAGCGGCGGCGCCAGCGAGGCACCAGGCACAGGTGAAGGTACACCAAGGCACTTCCTCTTCCTGTGACAGCGAGCGAAGGTGGCCTACTTTGCCTCCGTTATCGCTCTTTGCCCTGCGTAGGGTTGATTTAATCAGCAGGCTGGGGTGGGTGTGGAGGGGTTAAGGAGGGAGAGAGCCTGCCTTACCTTCCCAAGCCTGGAACTGGAGGAGAGCACGGGGGCGGTAAGTGGTTCTCCAAAGACCACACAGTCGCAGAAAGTCCCGGTACTGATGCCAAACAGCTCCCCTCCTCCCACCGGCAGTCAGATTAGAGCAGATCAAAGCTCACCCTCCTCCTCCACCTCCAGGGGGCTCCCTCTGCAGCGCCGCTGTGGCTCTGGGCAGGAATCACTCTCGGGGGGGAACACTGGGCGTCAGCCGGGGCTCAGGTGCTGGTTTGGATCAGCTCTCGTGACAAACAGATGCGTAACAGTTAAGTGAAAGGTGGAAACTGATGCTGACCTACATTGCCAAAGCCACAAGCCGTCTTCAGCTCACACTTTCCTGCTTGTATCACGTTTGGTTGTGATGCGTCAGATGATGGGCACACAGCGGCTGTGACAAACAGACATTCACACAGATAGCTGTTTGTTTTTGTGGGACAGCAAACAAACTCTTATAGATTTCATGTTTTTTTGTTGCTTATGTGTCTTTCCTGGGAAAACTGTCACACAGGAAGTTGTGCGCTTGTGTGCGCTGAGGAAAAAATGTGTCAACAAAACCCTGCAGACCCTGAACCTTCATCATATCCAAACGTTGAGCTAAACGCCACATTTATTTCAGCTCAGTATCAGGAGTTCATGAAATAGACACAAACTTTAATCCATTAGATTTATGCACTTGGATATTCATGCTCCATGGTTTTCATGACAACAAGGACCAACGTGGTGCGAAGAGCGAGAAAGTCCACATCAGGAGGTGGCCGAGGTGGACGGATGGCTCAAACACAGGACTTTCTCACAGGTTTGATTCCCGCGTGAAACCAACAGTCATCTATTTAAACCAGAACCACAATCTTTTGTTTTTTGGAGTGTAAACCTGACCAACAGCCAAACCTGACCCGACGTTGTGTATCTATTATTGCTAGCTTGACCGCGGAATGAGAAAGATGGTGGATGACGTGGAAGATATTTCCAAATGAAATAAATTAGTCTGAAAGTTGAAAGTGTCAGGAAAGATGATGGAACACTCGTATCCACGTACACGAATCCTGCAGATTAAATTTCGCGGCTGTTTCACGAACTGCTGCGAGGCTGCGACAGTTTCGGACGGCCGAGACAGATGATGTCTTCCTGCAGACGTGGACGTCCGGTCAGAAAACACTGCAGCTGGTCCTACGGAGGTCACGGACGAACAACTTCATTCTGTACGTTTAATTAGAAGGATTTGTTAGTTGTCATCCCGGCTGAGCACCACCTACTGACACTTGAATGTCATCAGCAAAAAAAAGTATCTAAAGACGTGTTGGACACTGTGGTTGGATTGACTAGTGTCTGACACATCAACACCAACTTCCAGGTGCTCAAACTGCTGCTTTACCTGAACTTCCTGACAAACACCTACCTGTGCATCACTGACAGCAGCAGCTCGCCACACCTCGGGCATCAAAGGAAGAAGGAGCCAGTTATCAAAGGGCCCCCCAGCCTCCTGCTGCACGCGAGCGGCCCGTGTGGAGGTATGGGAGACGCCGGAGGCAGGAGCGGGACGGGCGGGGTAGAGGTGGTGCTAATCGGGGAGGGATGGATGGATGTAGGAGGAGGAGGAAGGGAGGGTTGATAAAGCCTGATCTGTGCCACGGGGCATTTATGGCTGCCGGGGAGGCAGGGGGACGAGGATTGGGGGAAACGGGTGGGAGGAGGCATTGTCTGCTGTGTCCGCGCGTTTATAGGATTGAGCTCAAGTTTCCTTTGTGTTTCCATTTTGTTGAGGGATTATGTTCTTTGAGAGAGTTGTGCAAGCAGGCAGGCACAAGAGTGGAGGCGGAGAGAGAGGGAGCGAGAGGAGATGGGTGGGGGGGGCGTGAGGCGGGAGGGAGGATGTCTTTGTTCAGAGCGTTGATCATGAACAAGACAGATAGCAGAGGGTGTGTGTCTGCATGAGTGTGTGTACAAGTGAGTGTATCTGTCTTTAATGCCAGAGCGTGTGTGTGTGTGAGTGTGTGTGTGTGTTTGAGTGTGAGAGCGAGCAAAGCAAGATGTCAGGACACGTAACCAGCCATGTAACAATTTAAAATCAATTTGCCTCCCAAGAAGGAATCGCTCTGAGAGACATTTCTCCCTCCGAGCGTTTACAGGACTTTCATTCTATCTAAATAGATATCAATTACATAATCGCTTTTCTTCTCTCTGCCCGGCCGCCGACTGCAAACTTTGTCACACCGAGCTGCGGCGTAATTGCCCCCCACCCCACCCCCCCGCGCATAATGTTTTGCGATAGCTCGTGACATTTGCGGTGCCATTGATCAAACAGGGCGCAGTCGTAATGAAGACACGAGAAGCCCCGGCCGGCTGGAGGAGGGGTGGGCACGGGCGGGCTGCGACGCTTCCTGTGAATAACGTCGACTGAAGCAACAGTTTCGTGCTGGAAGCCGCCTGCTTTTCCCTCCAACACGAGTCCCAAGTCGCATCCAAGAGCGGTTTTCTCTCATTAATCGATTGGCGACGGATGAAAGTCTGCTCCTCGCACACAATTCATCAAGAATTCCAAACGAAGAAAACAAGTAACTGGAAGTCTGAGCTGGTGATAATCTGAGCGCTGAAAGTTTTCCAACTCCTCTCATTTAAAAAAATGCACCCCGGCGTCTTTACCTTGTTCCAGCCCCACCGGGTAACCACACACCCATTGTGTTCTCCTCGACTTGTTAAAACACCACATGGCACATTTGCATAGGATAACCAACATATAGCGAGTCATTTGCATGCCTGAAAGTGCACTTGAGTAACCGTAATTACACGTGACACCAATTACTCTGTTACTTTGTATTAAATTATAATGGAAAATTCCACTAGAGAATTGGAGCCTAATTGCATCTTAATTTGCATAATTTTGCATATTAATCACATCTCAGATGAATAATAAATTTCAGCAGATTTTTTAATTTATGCACAGATACAAAAACAAGTTGAAAAATAATTTGTGAGTGAAAAAAATCAGGAACTATTACTTAGATCATTTGTGCTAATTTCTCTCATTACCCTGCGCTCGAGTCAAAGATATCTGTACTCTTCATCAGCGAGCTCTGCATTTTGGAATCGAGAGTTAGTGACACCTTCAGCAGAGAGAGGGGAAAAAAAAGAAATTTTGGAAATATCCATAGATCAATTTGACATAAAACTTTGTGGCTCTATTTAAAGCTTCCTCCACTGCGGAGATGCCAAATACATTCTGCAGTGATAATTCAAATCACTTTCCGCCTTTTTTTTTTTTCTGGTCAACACCTGCCTGCTATTGTGTGTGGCTCCCTGCCAGCAGACACAAAATCCAATACCTGTAGCCCAGATTAAATTCAAATTCACAAAAACAACATTTTTTTCGCATTCAACACGCCGGCGGAAAGTTGACCAAGTTATTTTAGAAACCTGATAATGAAGACGGAGTTCAGGATTTTAAAAAGTCGTAATCAGAGCAAACGAGTGGCGGGGGAACATAAAATGCAGTTTTATGTTACGGGCAGAATGTCTCTCAACCTTCTGCAGCTTCTGACCCTTCAGACAAAGAAATAAACCGCCTGCTTGTGATTTGAGTTGTGACCAGTCAACTAAATCGAGTCTTTTTTCTTTTTCTTCTTTTTTTGGAGAAATCAGTCACATTAATTCACCTGCAAAACCAAAGATTAGAGGAAAGTCACTACTATACAGCAGACACTCCATGTTTTACTTTCCAGTGAGCTGTAGATTCAGATTTTGGACACTTGCGTCACCACTGGTGGACGTAGACGCAGCGTCACACAACTGTAATGTTTGCTATTTGTAAATGCATTATGGGATTGTACTTTTTCCACTCTGCAGGGGGAATAACAATAAAAAAAAGTGCACTATATAGTAAAAAGTTGTTTTAAATAGTCAGAACTTTGTGGATCCTGTGAATTGTCCCCTGGTAGAGGGGCCACAGCCCTCCACCGGGTTAACATGTGAGATTATTCCCACATGAACACCAAAGCTACAATCTCAAATTCATATTCTAATGTCCAAATCCTGTTTTCAGATTTCTCTGAAGCTGCAGGAAACAGCGGCGTGCCTCGCTGATGCAGCCGCCTCGTCGTCCCTGATCATCCGACCACGCTCCGCCGGTGACCTGCCTCGCACGCTCTGGAGGTTCGTTCAGCTCGACGTCTTCATCTGGATGTCACCCAGCAGCTCAGCTGTGGACAACAGTGCCTTTCAGTGGCCACAGCAGAGGAGGGAGGACGCTGCAGCGCTGCAGCTCGCACGCCGTCTCCTGCAGGAGTGAGCGTCCTCAGCCGGGTCACAGCCTGCAGCCTTTTCCAAACACTGACGTTAGAAGGAAAATTTCCCCCAACGCCACCCCCAGAAATCTTTAAATTAATGTTTTTTATGCCTTTTATTCAGATAATTCACTAATTCTGTCTCTAAATAATGGTCTATCTGCCACTTCAAAGACTTTTACACATAATTGTGGGGGACAAATACTAAATCCTCAACTATCTGCCTCATTGTTTTGATTAAATAGAGTCACATTTCAAAGATAAACACAAAGGAATCAGACTTGTGGGTAAAAACTCTGCTCATGTGCACTTTGACCTTGCAGAAAGTGAGGGAGGACATGACCTCAGTGGCCTGTAGCTGCAGCCTTACAGGCTGTGTTACACCTGACGGGCTGGATCTGAGCTGGTTTAAATGCTGTTTAATTGATGTATTCAAGTTTGAGTCCGGGTTCAAACTTCACTCATTATCCTGTGAAATATGAGTCTTTTCTGACGGTTTGTATGTGAAATTTAATTTGACGACACATTAATTATTCACCTGAAAACAAACAAGCACCTCACGTGGCTCGTGCGGAAGTTAAAACTTATCTCTTTTGCTGTTTTCCTTCCTCCATTTTCCTCGCATCCCTCTCATTCCTGTCCTCCTCCTCCTCCTCCTCCTCCTTCCTCGCCTCCTCGCCCCTCACACATCTTGATTATCGTGCAACACACAGCAGTCTGGACTCTTAGCTCTTCTTCACTTGCGTGTTTATCTGCAGATTCTCCAACAATTAATCCCATCCAGCGCGGAGTCGTTAATATTCTGCTCCATTCGACTCGCAGATGTAAAAAGCATTCTCAGCTGACACACATAATTACTATGATGCATCCCGGAAAGGTTTCCGTGTCTGAGCGCAATTTCAAATAACCAAGTGCTGCGCTGCTAATTATTGATAAATAAAATTAGTTGGGAGAACTTCAGGTGGGCGGGGCCGCGCGCAGGTGTCTGCCGCGTGCGTGCGTGCGAGAGCGCGCGCGCAGCGGAGGGAGAAGCGACGGGAAAGCGGCGCTGACCTGTAATCACCGAGAACAGCGGGGACTTAATGATGTTTTGGTCTGCTGATCAAATTTCACATTTTCGCACAATCATTTTGGGCACCTGCGCAGAAAACAGAGTCTGGGCGGAAACTGCTGGCCTGGAGGAACAACTGCTTCTGTGTGTGTGTGTGTGTGTGTGTGTGTGTGTGTGTGTGTGCGCGCGCGCGCGCGCTCCTTAGATGTTCTCTTTTATTGTGTTAATAACGCATCCGCGACAGACTCCCCGAAAGTTTGTTTTCTCCTTGTCTCACACTTTACAAACACACACGCACGACATGAGGCGGATAAATGGATATTTATCTCCCTCTACTGGAGCCTGTCGGTAACAGCACTCTGCTGCCTTTAAGTGCTCCCTGTAAGTTTGAGCTTAGTCATTAAAAGGGAAATTCAGCACAAATATTGTCCTTTGAAAGCTTCTGTTTGACTTTGTTTTGGACCTACTGTAGCTACAGGAGCAGAATGAAAGAGAGACAACATGCGACTCCATTTGTTTGTAGTTATAAATGTATATTTTAACATCTGACCTCCACACTTTCCCTTCCTCTCATTACCTAATGTCCGACTTCATCAAAAGAAAATGAAGCAGCAGCAATCTGTTCTGTTCTGTTCATGAAGACATGAAAGCAATATAAAATATAGTCAGAAAAAAAATAAAAATTTGAAAAAAATAAATATACTTATTACGAGCACAAAAGGCCAAAGACTAAAACACTTCTACCATCCAGAGAAGAGGAAGATTAATCAGTTTGGCTCTATTTAAAGTGCTTCTTTTAGCATTTCCCACAGTACCTGAAGGCAGCAGTCATGTGTGTGTACACCGTGAACACGATAAGGATTATGGGTACAGCATGGGGTGAGTTGCGTAAGTAAACCAAAGGCAGCTGTGGCTAACAATGGTCGCAGTCTCTGCCCCGGTCCGTGGTCCAGACGCCGCCTGTGAGGCCGCGTCCTCCTCGCTGTGATGCAGCGCATCACCAGCCTCGCTGCATGCCGGGAGCTCGGCGGCCTCGCGGCTCGCTCCCCCGGGCTCCGCGCCTGGAAGAGGGGCCCGACCTTTAGCAAGCAGCTGGAGGGGTGTGTGCGTCCCGCGCGTCCTTTCTCCGCGGTGCCCGGAGCGCAGGGCCGGAGGATGTGCAGGCGGAGGGTCGCGTTCGCCGGGCAGAAACACAGACTGCTCAGCTCGCAGCCCGGAGCCGACGGGCCGCCGGGGGGCTCCGACGGTCACCCCGCCGTCTCCGTGGTCGGCATCCCGGACCCGATCACATGGATCCGGTGCAGGGTCATCATGTTTCTCATCAAGCTGTACTTTGAGTTAGACGTCAACTCTGCTGAGTTCAACAGAGGAGTGAAGCAGGTAACAGTGACACCTCACAGGCCTTTTTCTACCTGTCAGCCGTAAACTGCTCGGTAACATTTCTCCATCTGAGCCCGAGAAAACCGTCCAGAGCGGCCACGTTTAGTCCTCAGTTCATGAAGTAAATGGTTTGAAAGCTGCCTGTGATTCCTCAGGTGTGAATTAAACATGAGATAACTCACTTTTTGACAGGTGCACCAGAGGTTTCATAGAGGTTAAACATTAAGGTTGATGAAAAGCAAGAAGGTTGGAATGAAAAGCACAGCTCTAAGCTTTAAACTTAAGTTATAAAAAAGAAAAAGTAAAAAAAAAAAAAAACACCTCAAAAAGCATCACAACGGCAACCCTAGTTCCCAAAATGCAGTTTTACACACATTTAACTAAGTCGGTATCAAAATAAATTATTTCCTTCCTGAGAAAGCAAGCTCTGTTTCCGAGCTGTTCTGGAGCTTTCACTCACATGACATGAACTTCCTCAGCAGATGGAGTTGCTCTTGTTGCCATGGCTTTGTAGGTGTTTGAGGCCAGAAGGGATTCTGTGCTTGGTGTTTCCTGCCTGAGGAGGAAGAGGAAGCTTCCCAGCCTGCTTTGAACACGAGGCGTCACAGTTAACCGTCACATGTAGGAATCGTGGTAGTTACATGAGTGACATCGTCCACCGCGATGCAGGATGAACTAATCACCCCGTTGTTCCTCGTCCGTCCCAGGCTTTGGTCCATGTCTCTGACCTGATGTCCAGCGGCAGATACCACAGGCTAGTGGGGCTAGTGTCCAACGAGGTAACAAATCCTGCACATTCTGCACACAAGCTTAATGGCAGCCTGCAGGTGTTGATAAAGTTTTATTTGATTTCTTGTCATTTCAGATGATCGAGTACGTTGAGGAGAGGTGCCGGGCTCTCACCAATGCTCAGAGGCAGCAGCTAGCCGTGAAAATGGACGATATCATATTCATGCTGCCGGAAGACGTGTCTGTCGTCTTTGATCGACACGGTGAGTTCTGACTGAGAAGCCTGCATGACTGATTCCAGCACTTGAGCTGCAGCATGCATCACATCAGGGGTTTCCCTGTGATCACATGACCAAAACAAACTGCTCTGCTGTCAGTCAAAGGTCACGAAACTGTCCGTCCTCCCTGCCTAAGGATGGACTCATAACCTCGCACTCAGAGCTGGAGCCTCACTGTCGACTTCTTTCATTCCTCTTCATTTTGTTATCCTTCTTGTTCCACACGGTGCTGATGTGAGCCTCCCTGCACACATTCAGGTCCTGAGGTCACAAAGATGAAGCTACCACCCAAAGTTAGGACGCTGTGTTAAACATAAATAAGCAGAATGTGATTCTTCACTAATCATTTTTGACATAAACTCAACTGAAAACAATACAAAGACAATGTATTTAATGCTTTAGCTCAGCAGCTTCATGGATTTTTGTAAATATTTGCTTTATTCTGAATTTGATGCAGCAACATGTTTCAAACAAGTTGGGACAGAAGCAACAAAAGACTGGGACAGATGTGGAACGCTCCAAAAACACCTGTTTGGAACATTTCACAGGTCAACAGGTTGATTGGTAACAGGTGATAGCATCATGATTGGGTATGAAAGGAGCATCCTGGAAAGGCTCAGTCGGTGTTCAGGTGTGATGCGACTCGTCTGCTGGATGGTCTCTGATTCCTGTCTTTGTCCTTGCAGGTAGAAAGTTCTGCTTCATTGTCATGAGGTTTTGGCTCCTGTCAACACACGAAGGCTCTGATGACCCCGAAGGCGCAAAGATCTTCAAACTGGCCTCCAGTGAAGATGGCGGCCCACGGAAGAAGATAGCGACAGCAGTCTACGAGTAAGAGCTCAGCTCGTCAAGTGCACACATCGCAACGATCAGATCTTCCCTCATTCAGCTTTGACATGGTCGAATCTATTTCCTGCAGTGTGCTGCTGACTCTTTTTTTAACTTAAAGCCCATTTCTGATCATTAATTTGTTCAGATGTTTTGTGCCAAGATCTCTGTTTGGTTTATTTCTCTCATATAGAGCATGCAGAATCACAATTAAAAGGTACAAATATTTACTTAGAGAGATAATTATATGTTGGCAAAAGCTCAAAGTTACCTGCGGGCTTTCCAACATATGGCGTGTCTGTTTTTGTTGGGCGGGTAACAGCCACAGCTGACGGCGGCAAGTTTAATGTTTTTCACACATACGTGTCAGGGAGAATTCTGGAGAAATGTTCTGAATGTGTCCGTGGATGAGAGTTCATCTAATATGTAATGCCTCACATGGGAAAACGGTGAAAGTGACGTATTTATTTCACTGGAGGACTCCGGAGGACAGCTCGGATACACTTAACAGTACAAAATATTAATAGAAGAACAAATCTGTTTGGCAGAATAAATCAAATATTCACAGTGAGGCGTAGTGGCACACTTTCCCAATATTTTAATCATTAATTTGATAAAACACAGCTGTCCAGTGCAAGCAGCGATTTATTAGATCCCTTTCAGACATCAGCCTTGTATTTCAATGTGATTTCCAGTGAACACGTCGGTCTTTTGTTTGGATAAACACCAGAGTCGCTTTAACAGGAAAGTCCGAAAGCTGTTTTAGGTCTGAACTGAATGCTGTCAGATAAACAGAAAGGCTCCAGCAGAAAAAGGTTAAATATGCAATGAAGAAACTTAAAAATGTGGAGTTGCCTTATTAACTAGTATCAGTTTGTGCAAAGAGAAAACCCTCAAAACTCGATTCTAAGTTTAAACTTGACTGGTGCAAAACTGATCCATGACCGTTTCAGCACAGTCAGATCAGACCCTCTTTATACTTAAAATTTTCATTCATGCAAACCAGATGGCTGAATTTCTGAGTATCCAGCAAAACGCTTCAGAGGAAACAAAATGTTGTCATGTTGTCATGACGTCGTGTAACTCATCACTGTTCTCAGCTGCCCCGCCTCACGCCAGGTGCCAGATATCATGCGAGCGTCACTGTGGCGCTTTACTGAAACGTCCTGTCGTGTCTGAATGAAGCTGCGTGGAAAATTAACAGTTGCGTATTTTGTCACTTCGGCCGCTAGATGAAGCCGGCAACGAGGTCCACGTCTGAAAAGGACCTCGAGAAGTAAAGAATCCAGTCCTGGTTATGTAAAATCGTGTCCATGCCGTCACTTCAGTGGTTCTGATCCAGGTGCAAAGAAGCGCTGGTATGATTTGCTGCTGTAGCAGAAAGAGGAAATAATTTCCCTCCCAGTGGATGTGACAGTCAAAGCCTCTTTTCATTTCCAATCAGTAATCCGGTTAGTTGCAGGACCACATGGTGTGGCTATTCTACCTAATGCCCACCTATCTAGTTAGCCAGATTCTCTTCTCTATTGTTTCAGGTCTTAGGATTCCCTCAGAAAAAGCCTGTTACACTTCAGAGGCTAGCAAACAGACAGTTTGGCAGGATAAGGAAGCTCGCTGTTTCCAAGGTGAGACCAGAAGCAGAACTTAGTTTGAGCTGAGTTGAGTGTTCGTCAATCCGTCTTTTCCTCTTGGAGTTTGAATACATTTGTAATACTAAGAAGAATTTAGGATGCTCCTCTGCAGCTCTCATGAATTTTCAACAGAGGAGATGCAGGCTATGCATGATTTACATCAGTCTGGGGAGCTGTTTGTGTTTAAAATGAGAGGAAACCATCATCGCCGCTGTTAAACACGTCTTCCTCGTTCCTTCTCCAGGTTCCGCAGAGAGCTGACGAGAGGGGCCTCTCCCGACTGGACGGTCACAACTGTTTGGCACTGGCACTGGAAAGCAGCTGAGTGATCAGGCTCGAGGCGGCGAGGCCATTTGTCAGTCGTTGGGACCCAACAGGGGAGAAGGAATTAGCTGAGTTCATGTATCCATGGAAGATAACATGAAGCTTGGCCAATCAGCTACTCACCTTTGATCGTTGAATGGACCCGGAGCGCTGACACTGAAGCTGTGCACACAAGTGAAGACCTCAGAACTTTATAAACCTACTTGAGGTCAGCCTCAGACCCTCAGATGCCATTAAACCCCCCCCCCCACAGTTACACAGCATACTGTACATGTCCTCTGAATCAGCTGTGAACACCATCAGCTGTTTTTAGCTCTTATGCAGTATATGAACGGAGTGATGAGGTTACTACAGAAAGACCTTTTTCCAGAGCTTTCAGCTACATCTCACAGTCCTCCTTTGCAAATGAAACATGCTCAGGTTGTCATAGTGATAGCTCAGTTGTCATTACATGACCTACAGGTTGCAAGTAACTGGTTACATGACAACAGGTGCTTGATTATGGTCACTGTTGTCATGTGACCAACGTTCTGTACTTACTGTAGGTCAAGTGATGGCAGCTGTGAAGACTCAATCCTCTGAGGAAGACAATGAGATTGACCTTTGGGCACAAGTGTGCGGACCTATATGTATACATATCTATATCTATATGTATATGTTTTGACATTTAACTCTGTTGAGGTTCTTTTTAAGCCAACACTTTGCATCAATAAATTGCCTGACCATAGCACCAAACTGCACCGTTGACCTTTTAATTTACACACAAAGTCTGCCACACCCCCACTCACAATCAATTTTTCATCTTATGAGGTCTCATCTTCTGCACACCCACAGTATGTCTCTCTGAGGCTGCACTGATAAACGAAGGGACTGTGCAGAAATGATTGACTTGCTTCTCGTTGTAAAAGAGCAAGACCTTCGCCGGCATTATGTTTGCTTCAAGCCCTCTGATGACAGAAAAACCAGCCTCTCCGCAGCATGTCACTATAACACTGTGTTTAAGTGTGTACAGAGACAGAGCTGTTGTCCTCTGCATGTGGCAAAATGCACCTTTTATGAACCACAGCACAAATTAAAGTTGTATTTTTGATGCAGCTATTGAAGGGAATGGTACCCAGGAAAGGAGACCACCTCAATAGTCCTGCTGGGGGACCTCAATGCTCACATGGACAACAATGGAGAACCTGGAGGGGGTGACTGGGAGAAACAGCCTGCCTGATACAAATCTGAGCAGTGCTCTGTTGTTGGAGTTCTGTGCTCATCATGTCTGAGCATAAGGCATAAAGATCAGTGATTGACATTGTGGTTATATCATCAGATCTGCATCAGTATGTCTTGCGGACTCTCAGGTGAAGAGAGGAGCAGAGCTGTCCACTGGTTACCACCTGGTGGTGAGGTGGGTCAGATGGGTGGAGAGGCTGCTGGACAGACCTGGTGTTGTGAGGGTGAATGTCTGTCTCCTCTCTGAGCAGCAGACAGGTAGTGAGAGGCCAGAAGGGCTGCGCCTTTGGTGGTTGTCGATGTGGGGGGAGTTCATTGAGGATTCATTAGGGACTTTGGGCTGGCCTCAGAAGGTCTGGCAAACCGCTGACTCAGGAAGGGGAGAAGGACTTGGCTCAGGCTGTTTTTATTGGGAGAACGAAAACTTCTGACCTGGACTGGAGATATTGTCGAGCGGTAGAAAGTGCACTTTGGAACCTGACCAACATGTCCTCTATCGAGGAAGCAGAGTTTGAAGACTCGGCGGGAAGTCCCGCCCATAATCCTGACAGAGGTTTCTGTGGTAGTCAAGCTCCTCGGTGGCAAAGCGCAAGATGTGGACAAGATTTATGACAATCCGCACACACTGAGGCGGCTTGCAAACGAGTGTGAGGCATCCAAATCTGAGGACATGGTTCCCTGCCAGCAAACCTTGGATTGCTCCTTCGATGTTGGGAGTGAGTTGTTGCCCCAAGCCAAGGAGTCCAGGTACCTCAGCGTCTTGTTCACAAGTGAGGGCAAAATAGAGTATGAGATGGACAAGCAGGCTGGTGCAGCGTCAGCAGAAGTGGAGGTGTTGTACCGGACCGTTTACCAGTCAGTTTATGTTTCAACAATCACCTGCAGAAAAGATTTGGTGACGATTGGAGTACAGCTGCTGCTCCTTCGCATTGAATGGAGCCACTTGAGGTGGTTCAGGCATCTGATCTGGATGCCTCCCGCCTGCCCTTGGAGGTTTTCTGGCCATGTCTAAATGGTAGGAAAGCCCGGGGTAGGCACAGAACACACCGGAGGGATTATGTATATTATCTGACTTGGGAAAGCCCTGGGATTCCCCAGGAGGAGCTGGAAAATGTTGCTAGGGAGAGGGACATCTGGACTACCTGCTTCACCTGCTGCCACCACGACCCAGCCCCGGATAAGTGGATGGATGAATGGATGATTCATGAAACATATAGGGGACCAAATATACTAGTGTTGAGGCACTTGTGATAATAAGCAACAAGATAATCCATTTTCCATAGCAAGCAGGGGGATGCGCATATTTCGGTACATGGTTGTCAAGAAAGTACTTTATGGATCTACAAGAAATCATAACACAAGTCTTGTACCAAGTGGAAATAGTTGTATTGCATCGCTGCAAGCAGGAGTGACAAATTCTACCAGAAAATTCCCCACCCGTTCAAGTAATTCAAATGCAGCCTGCATCTGAGCCAGCGGTCATTGCCAGAAACGTGTCACTTGTCAAAAACATCACGTCTGACAGGCTCTTGAATGCTGCGTATCATCCCATTCTGTTAAAGCTTGCTGCAATATTATTAATGTTGACAACATATCTGACAAACAGAGGATTCTGTCATTAGCAGCCGCTAATTCATGCATAATGCAATACGCTGAGGATTATTTTAATTTTTGCTGCATAGTAATATGTGGTCTGTGGAACTTTGCGTGGGGGGGGTTTTGGTTCCAGTGGAGCATCTCGCAGAGTCCTAATGAGATTAAATGAGTGTGGTTAGCTTAGCACATGTCAATATGCTCATGGATATGGTGAGAGCACATTAAACAATTTACCACGCCTGTGCATCACTCAGTTAAATGGAAATTAACAAGAAAACAAAAGCAAGTGGTGAATATACAAAAACCTAATGGGTTTTTTTATTAGTTATTTTACTGTTTTGTAATGTTCTGACATGTGGATCAGTCGAGGCTACGTGCCAAACTGTTTCATTAATCTTGTTAGCGAAACAGATTGCAAACAATTCCTCATACCTCTTTGAGAGTCTGTATGTCTGTATGTCTACACATGTGTCAGCTCCAGGAAGCCATAAATTAATTGTGGTATCTCTGTCAGACTCCCATTTTAAGGTTGATTAATAGAATTACAAGATAAATATGCTTGGAAATCAAATGTAATACTCAGGTCTTTCACCAGCATAGAAACAGTCACACTGGCTGTTATTAAAGCAATCAACCAAACATTTAATATTGTTTCACAGCAGCTTACTTGTACCAACAAAAGAAAGGTGACATGTTGGCATAACAAATGAGCTCTTTCTGTGCATGAATGTCTATTTCTCATTTTAATAGAAAAACTGATTCTCTCTTAGTTGACATGTAATAGGGATAAAAACATTTTGTTTGCTGACATGTTCATCTCTGAATTTGTGGTATCAATATTCTGTCTTGTGTTGACTACTGAATACTTGACAGTAATACAAAGCCTTTTTAACTGAATGTATTTTGTTTGTTGTGAGGGGAGATGAAATAAAACCAAAACTCGCTCACTTTTTATGCCATTCAGTCTCACAAACTCTTCTAATTTTCAAGCCAGAACAAGGACAGTTTGAGTTTAAGAAGTGAGGACTGACTATGTAAGAACAATCCAAAACCAAATCACAGTCAACAATAATGAGAAACACAGTGCTTTGGACTATCAATGCATGTGTTTCTGTCATTCCCCTGCATGCTGATGTGCCCCCTGCTGGGGACGAAAATATGAACCCGGTCAGTATCAGAAGAGGGCTGGTTTACTGCATATCTAAGAAGAAATCACACAGGTACATCCTTGCAGAGGTATTCTAAGAACAGTGAAGACAAAGTTCATGCATTGGTTTAAAGTCTGCTCCATGATGCATTCATGGCTGCTTCAAGCACTGCATGTAACACTGCATTAAATAAGTTGTTTGTTGCTGTTCACAATAATGGAGATACAGCTTGAAGGAGCAGTTCAGTCCACATATTAAATTGTTAAGCAGGTACAGCCTGTCTCTTCACATATCCCTCTTATGGTTGGATGCACTATCAGGAACTATCAAGCAGTTTCCCGTGAGTTCATGAAATAACAGGAACAGCAACAATCCAAAAGACCTCAATCTAAAAAATAGGTCAAGAGGATGCTCAGAAAGAGGCTCATATAATGATACACATTAGTATCATATTAGCCATTCAAAAAGGGATTCATTTTTCTGTGTTCCCTTTCTGTATTTAATGTTTCAGCAGATTCATAACCACCATCATGATGAAGTAACCGTGTGAAATTAAAGGTTACATCGGTTGAATAGAAAAGCAGAACAGTAATTGAATATGCGACAGCACAAAAAAAAATCTCGTGGAGAGGATGCTCTCTGTATTTCGTTAGGTCACCTACCAGCTCAAACAGACTCGACAGGCACAAAAAGAGATTAAAATTTAACGTGTTGTTTCTTGGGAGTTCCCACGTTAATGCAGGAATGCATCATTTCCAAGAAAGCAAACCTCAATTTTTTTGCATAATGGTTGTCTAGTGAAAAATCTGTAACAGCACATCTACCGCATACTTCAGATTATTGTTTACTGCTACGTGGCTTGAAATAAAATCCTTTCTTCATTATGTCAAAAATTCACTCCAATCAAACTTAAACATCCTCAAAGCTTTCACCAGACAGCGGAGATATTGTTCACACAGAAACAGACTGTGATAAGGAAACACTGTGCCGGGAAGAACGTCTTGAGCGCTACATTGCTTTTATTTCCTTGAGTACGTTTCTGAAATCCTCGACACAAACTTCCCCTGCTGGATGCTTCATGGACGCCAGAGTCCAGGCCTCCTCGAACGTCGCCTCAGAAATACTCACACCCACATTCCTGAAGATCTCTGCAATCTGTGAAGACGAGGGTGAAGAGTGTCAATATCAAAAACCTATTTCACTAAAGCACAAGTTAGAGCTGTGAGATTTAAGTATGTTTTATCTTTTATGTAACTGCGCTGAGGCCACGCTGCAGCAGTGGCAGACTTTGATGACCAGTCTGAAAAAAGAACTGATTATGAAACAGACTGGTGAAGGTGGTGAAGCTCAATCAACTTTTCCTTAACAAAAGTTTAAAGAAAACAAAAGATAATCAACAAATTGAACAGAATGAAAGAGTTCAGCAGACAGAGATCACAGAGAATGGAGTAATGATTCTGCAGGGCTCATCCAGCTTAACAAAACATCGTCACACAAAATACACACTCTCCAGTATTAGTTGAAAATTCAGTGAAGTTAAGCTCAGAGGAATATTTGAATATGTAATAAAGCACAAAACAGGAAAGACTGTCTGCTATATTAAGCTTTTCTTCAGCACCCAACCGTGCATTCAACCTTGAACATCACGCCTGCTATGATGTTTCATGTCTTGCATCTTATACAGAATTTTAATGCTTTTAATAAACAGGATATTTTGAAACCATATGGGAAAACAAGGGGTTCTAACTTTCTAATGTCAGACAGAGTTGACAATTAAGATGCACAGACTCTATTGTAAGTTGCATTGGATAAAAGTGTCTGCCAAATGAATGTGATGTATGTAATGGAACAAAATAATGTCATGTCCCCTGAATAGCAATTGCACACAGTGTCCATCACAGGGTCCATCCCTTTTAATGTGAGTATTTGCTCTCAGTTGTTATTTGCATACCTCATTCTTGCTGCGAGGGCAGAGGAGGTGTTCGTCATAGACACCCAGAAGGGCATGAACTGATGGATATAGAAGATCTCTAACCGTGGATATATCACCGTAATTTGTCTTGTCATGGACTCTCCTTATGCGTGGAGCTGGAAGGTCAGTGCGCACCGATGGGATGCCGCAGGTGTGGGCGCCTATGTAAAGAGATCACATTATAAGTAAGGATTTATAGGAGATGAGAGTGAATGGAGTATAAATGATAAAAAATAATGCATATCAGTCATTTTATGTCTCCCACAGTGTGATATCAAACATGTAGTGCTTGTGTCATGAGGAAGAAATCTGCATGTAAGAGAGAGTGTCTGCATATTGCTGTTTTTGGTTATTTCACCCTTGACCAGTTTCAGACCCGGAAGGAAGTAGTCACCACAAATCTCTATTTTTGACGTACATGATGTAGATGGACCTTCACTGGCAGCCCCAATGAGGGAGGAGGACGTCATGAAGTGGTCTGGGACTCGCCTCAAGGTCCTGAGGGTCTTCAATGAGCTGCCTGGCTCAACAGGCTCCGGGTCCTCAGGTTTAACCGAGGCCTGAGAGGCAGGAAGCTGTGCTGATTCTGACGATGGTTTCTTCTCTATGTCAGCTGGAGCCATGCTGGACATTCTGCAGCAGAGACGATGAAAAGAAAATTATCCAGGAAACGAACCTCCGCACGTAACCTCTACATCACCCTAAAATCTTAACTGAGTCACGTTAACTCTCATGACTTGAAATCTGTTCTTAGTGTTGTTGTAGTCTGAGAAACCATAAAAGATAAATCACTCAACTGCATTTGCAATTCGGTACCTGAGACTTCAGTGGAAATAAATGCATTAAAATGTGAAGCAGAGCAGTTCTAGAAAAGCATGCCCACGTTAAGGTTGATTATATCTCCAACACCTGTGCAGGAAGCAGGCCAAAATGTCTGAAGACTTACAATAGTTCCAGTATGTGTATTTCTACCTAATATGTATATAATTATTTTTTGCTTCGGCATTTCTGCTTTATTTGACAGTAGAGAGACACAGGAAAGGCAGGGGGAGAGAGAGGGGATGACATGCAGCAAAGAGCCTGGGCTGGATTCAAACCCGGGGCCACTGCGACTCAGCCTTGACACGTGGCACACAAAATTTACCAAATTCACCCGGTGGCAAGAAAGTTCCAGCGGTGTGGTCTGGTGGAATCAAGGTGTTTCCTTTCCTGAAAAGATGAGATTAATGAGAGAGTGAAGCTAAACATGAGTCAGTAAAGCATCTACAGAAATCACAGATGTGGTCATCTGGATGTGTGACAGAAACTTACACGCTGTTCATCATTCCAAGTTGTAGGGCCATCTTCTCCCTGTTCCCAGATCTCTTCCAAACCGTCTTTGGATTGTAAAACCTATGGCAAAATAATATGTAGTGTTATGAAAATTGACAACAAAACACTTGTGGCCGGTGTGTGGAGTTTGCATGTTCTCCCTGTGCAGCGTGGGTTTTCACCGGCTTCTCCGGCTTCCTCCCACAGTCCAAAAACATGCTGAGGTTAATTGATAACTCTAAATTGTCCGTAGGTGTGAATGAGCGGTGTGCGTGGTTGTTTGTCTGTATGTCTGTATATGTAGCCCGAGAGACGGCTGGGATAGGCTCCAGCCCCCCCGTGACCCTGCAAAGGATTCAGCGGTGTATAGATGATGGATGGACACTTGTGGCAGGACTTACTTCTGTGTTTCCCCCAGCCAGTGGAGAGTTTTGCCAACATTACGGCCATCACTGAAATGAGGTGTGATGATCCCAAACCTGCCATCTTTACTGTAGTGACTGCAGTTGTACTTCCTGTCAATCCGCTCACCTGGAGGAGTAGTGCAAGATGATTTCATTGTGGTGAAAGGCAGTCATTGCATTTCAAAATACTCAATAAGATTGATGGACACACTGATAGAATGTTGGTAGACACAGTAGAGGCTTTATGCATATTATGCATTTTTCCATTCCTCTTACCAACATAATAGGCGTTGTGGCTGCGAATGTAAGCCTTGTGTCCCTCCTGGGCTTCCCTCTCCACCTCCTCTGCTGTTTTTGAAGGGTTAATAATGTCACGCACATTCAAGCCTGGACAAAAACGAACATGAGACATTCAAAAGAGAGGAGGTTCATCATTTCAATAAAATGATTCCTACACTTATGATAATTATTGAGAAACATAAAACACAAGGTTTAAAAAAAATCTAAGCATTCTGAGGAGCTTTAAGTACAGGGTTGACTTTCTTTTATAAGAGTAGATAAATATTTGCATGTTCGGATTATAAAAGTTGTGTCTTACCAGACTAAAGCCTATTTTCTTTTCTTTATTCAAAAATTGCTTCAGCCATGACATTATTTGATGATACACATACCTCGAATTGGTTTAACACCAAATGTAGTTTGGTCGTTATACCAGGTGGGAAGTCCAGCGTGCTGATCATGGGACCTGCCCAACGGTGCTTTTTGATTCCTGGTGTACACGGTCTCACTGAGCTCCTGTAACTTCTGTTGGAACAAGGTCTTCTGGGGAGGATTTAGCAAGTGTCCCGCCTGTTGGAACCACATAAAATGAAGGACTCATATCCACATTCTGCTTAAAACTGTTTATGCAAAGTTAGCTTGTGCCATAAACTAACACACTGTTAATTTGCACTAGATGGTGAACTACAGTAAAACTGCCACTGACATAAACATCATCACCAGGCAGGGTAATAAATTATTTATTGTTAAAACTCTGGGGTAATAAAAACCTCCTTAAACTCCTTATTGCCTATTTAACCCACAAGTTGTACTCACATTGTGGGAAGATTTGGTGCTGATGCCATGAACAAGAGTGCTGGCAACATCTTGATCATTTGCCTTCCCTTGGTGCACTCTGATAGCTCCTGGCTCTGGTTGGATGCTGCTGCGGAATTTCCTTACCACCGGTGGGGTGGGGGGCTGAAAAGTAAAAATGCTGATAATGGCATATCGCAGAGGGAGAAAACATGCACCTTTTCAAAGGTGCCTCAAATTATATTCACTCTTTCAGTTGTGCCAAAGCACCCAGAGATGGACTGATATAGGAATGTTCTCCATAGATACAGATGCAACACTAAGCACCTAACTTCATCCCACTGTCAAAATGCTCACACATATAAAAACTGAACTTACCCTTGCCACTTCTTGTAAGCAGGTCTTGGCCTTGTCTCCCACAGGTATTAGTTTCCCAGCCTAATGTTAAAAAAATACATTACCCAGATTACAGTATTCTACGGCGACCCCTAGACCCTTAGGAGAGTACGAATTAATAAAATACTGTCCTAAGGGTGCAAGGGGGGTCCGTAGTACCCACCAAAGACAAAAGTTTATTTAGCTAAAAGGCTCCACAGCTTTAGACTCAGTACAGCAGGAGTAAGCTAACGCAACGTTAGCTAGCTATATTAAAGTTGAATTACCGCCGGTACGTTGGGACTTGTTCCATCAGTACATGTCGGTTGGTAAGAAGTATGTCCGTCGGTCATATTCATCTTCAATCCACGTGTAGCAGCTACAAAGGCAGCTCAGGTTTCTTGCTCTGTATGTTTTGTCTCTAGCGTTCGTCTTCTCTACGTGTGGAAACTTTTTAACAACTTTCTAGCTAGCTGCACGTTAGTCTTCCGTCAGATGCTGCTCGTGCACCTGTTTGAGTTTCGTTGCCTAGCAACACATCACTTCAATTCAGAATACTGTTTATGTACAGGCTAAAATACTCTCCAGGGGAATGTAAAATTATGCTAGCTAATGGTCACGCAAATGTGACATTTGTATGGCTGAGTTATGTGAACTGATAACGGTGATCATAAAGTTGTCAAATAATCGTTTTGTTTTCTTAATATCCAACTATAGTTGTTCAAACGAATTCCCTCTTTTCCGTCCAGTATCCTCGCTTGATGTTCTTTAATTGCTGCTTTGTACTTCTTTGGAAAGGCATGTATCAGTAAATTAGGAATAAATCCTAACATATGATTGGTCCGAAGCACCAATACGTAGGCGGATTGTCAATTCCAGTCATACGATCTGTCATCATCGTTCGTACAATGCGAAAAGGGAAGTTGAAAGAAGTGGGAGAGGGACATCGCGGAGCCTTATGAAATCTAGCGTTATAGTTGCTGGCTGGGGACGCGACACACTGTGAAGTGCCACAAATATTGTCCTGGAGACACCATTCACTATAACTAGCTTCCTCTTTCTGCTGGGTGAGTAGCTAATATTAGCGATAGCTCGCTAGCTAATGGCTATCCGGAGGGCTCCTCCCGATGCGGCCACAGCTAAACAACGTTCGCTTACTGTGTTAGCCGTCCCAGTGTCTATTATGTGGCTAGCTAACGCTAGCTAGCCGACACTGGAAGGGCCAAGCTAGTTTACATAGTACGATAACGTCGTTCGGCAGGTGAATCCAGATCAGTCGTCCCGTTTAGACCATTAACACATTAACATAAACCCACGTATGATATAACAAACATCTGTGACTCTGTTTACTCCACTGATTGATAAGGCAGTTCACTAAATTAACGTCATGCAGCTAAGGTTAGCTAGCTGTCACTAGCTGTACACACCCAAAACTGCATCATCTGTGTCTTGGTACTCTCATACGTTAGTTATATAGCGGTAAATGTCAGATCTAGTGTGTATACGCTTGGTGTATAAGATGCTATCCAAATTGAAAGTAACGTTACACAGGCTATATATGCTTTCTTACTGGTAGAGATCGGATTTGGGCTAAACATTTTGAACTTGCCTATGTAAGTTAGCTATGTTGCTAATGCTAGCAGTCGTTACTCTGCTAATTCGAGGCAGTCAACAACAACATAAGAGGTTATTTGTGGTTAACTGTGTGTCGTAACGCGATTTCGACGAAGCTGACAGCAATTATTTTTGGACTGATGCTCTGTGTTTATTTGCTCGGTGGCAATGAGAAATGGCTAAGTTGCAGAGAGAATCTGTTGTTGTGTACAGAGTGTGGTTGGTGTTGTTGTTCACCTTAAAATCTCCAGACTGGCAGACAGGAAACTGGAAGTTAGCTTCACCCAAAAACATTTTCCCACTTATGTGCCCAGACCCGTGTCATGCTAATCCCCGTTTCGACAGTCTGTCTCACATAACTTGAGGCTACAGGCAGGAGTTGCCAGAGGTTTGTCGTTGCATATTTTCATAGCTATACCAGTTGATCAACTTTTTGTTATGTGTTGAAATTTGCCGTTAAATTGGCTCAGGAGAGAAACTTTGGCAAGAGAAGCAGGAGTTCAGGTGCTCTTTAAGTGACATTAGTTGTTGGGGTTTTCTGTCTGACAGAAAACTGATTGTAATTACAGTATCTGCCAAACCCTTGCACGTTTTTGCCATACCTGTTACAGTCAGCTACAGTTTCCTCAGCTAGTTATGGCAAGCAACCAACTATTGTTTGGAAAGGAAAGAGATTGTGGCTGGTGAAGTGAAACTTAACTCGGTATGTAGTGAACTACGGTAAATTTCCCTCCATGGTCATTTATCATCTGTGACACTTTGGCCTCCAGGTTTGGACTGTTTGTATGAAAAAAAAAAATGTTAGAACAACTGCATAAAGCAATAACACTGAAATTCCTGAATATCCCCTTTTAATAAATAAGGCGTAGCATTTTAGTTTCTAACAGCTGACTTGGCTTTTTAATCAATGGTTTCTGAAAGCATGTAGTCCAAAAGTACAAATACGCATTTTATGTCAGAAAGTATTACAAGAAGTATGGTGTAATGTATTTTAGTTCTAAATCACACCATGAAGAGTCGTAACAGCATACATATATAACAACTAACTAATTAATTAGTCAGGTATGCAGCCTTATTAAATTTAATTTGGAAACTTTTTAGAGTTGCTCATAAACATGATTTGGGAAAAGTACTGTAGGTCATTAATGAGCTGCACATATAGACAAGACATTTCTACTTAACCTATTAAATGTACAAACTTAAGTGACTGTATTTCTCCATCGAGTCCTGTGCATATTCTTTCTCAAAAAACCCAACTGTTAATAGGGTTTGCTTGTACAGTCTTTATGATCTGTGTATGGCCACAGTGTTTTAGTCTCACCCTTAATTCCCACCAGACGCGTAACCTCCATGCTCTGTCCACAACGCGTATGATGGAGCTGATTTCTGCCATTCTAGTCAATGAGTGCAATTCCACTGGGCGCATAGCATCTGCGTTTCAGAAGCGTCCCAGAAACGTATTTACGCTCTGCAGAGAATACATGCCAAGTTTATTTTTGATAGACGATGCATTAACCTTCACAGAGCAGATAGAGCCAGAAGGGAAGTCAGACACAGGAACGGTGTACAGAATCCAGTAAATTTTCAGAATAAAACAACCTCTGCAGACTCCGAAAAGAAGCCGTTTAACTACGAAGCCTTCATGGCCATGGTAGAAGCGCAAAATTGAAGGGAAAATGACCAAATGAACATGATCTGAGCAAGTCAATGAAGTTGGGCAGGCAAAACACTTGTGGTCTACTTGTCATAATCCTGGTTCATAGTTGCAGACAACAAAAAGTCAAATTATACACTTGGGTTTCTGATAAATGCTAACCTGTAAATGCCAGTTTTAACCAAAGTGATACCCCAACATTGATGTTTGACACATTTAGATTTTTTTATGTGACACTGCTTTCTTTTCTCTCTCCTGCTCAGGTATTCTCAACATTTTTTCACAGTAAATCAGCGGCCAGAGGAAGAGACCGGGCAGTGTGACATGGCAAGTAGAGGCGGAGCTACACGACCCAATGGGCCAAATGCAGGCAACAAGATCTGCCAATTCAAGCTCGTGCTTTTAGGAGAGTCAGCCGTGGGAAAGTCGAGTCTCGTACTTCGTTTCGTCAAGGGACAGTTTCATGAATTCCAAGAGAGCACAATCGGAGGTATGTGTCCTCACAAGACCATGTCCTGGCTTTGTTTCTCTGAACAGGCCTGCACAACTGTATGCAAGGATTGATATTACAGAAGTACTTTTACCTGCCTTCTTGTTACAGAGAAACTTGTAATGGATCACACATTGGAATAAGCACTGAAAATCTACATCAGTAAAAAGATTACAAAATGTGACAATAAAATCACTCTTTGTGGTGTCAGAGTGTAGGAAATATTACTAAGAGCAGAGGAAATGGGTATAAAATGAGTTTATCACGATAGAAAGATTTTAGTGGCACACAATATTGAGAAGACGGCGAAATGATGAGATGAGTTTGTGGTTTATGACTGAAGATGGAGAATTGTGAGTGTGAAAATGGCTGAAGGGAACACAAAACTGTAGATATAATCAGGGGATCTCTTGAACATCTGCCGTTAGTTCCTGGTATGTCCAGCAGCTTCCCTTGAGGTTAAATAACTCAAACATATTAACTTAATTACAAAATATTACACTTACTGCCCTTTGGCAAAGCGTAATACTGACTGGATATCATATAGTTATATCAGACTCTATCCATTTCATTGCTTTGCTATTTTAAGACTCCCCTTAGATCAAACAAAGACATTGGTGGACTTGTGAAATCCTAGACAGCGCTGATCATAGATCACAGACAGCTTGATCACTTAAAGTAAATATTCTCAGACTGGACGAGTCGACACAAACAAAGCTCTCTGTCCAGTATGAATAGTGAATCAATGTGTGTTAATATGCATAATAAAGTGAAAATCATGAAGAGAGCCTGACTAAATCCATGACTGGAGAGATGCAGTCAGTAGACAGTGACGGCCTAAAGGTTTGTGACCTGTAGGTCACCGGTACGATGTCCAGGGTGACAAAAATGAAGTTGTACTGTGCAGTTTCCAGGTGTGAACGTGTGTACCTGTCTGAATATGAACAGGGCGCTCCTAAAACTGAGAGCGTTGCTGTAAGTAAAGCATCCCAGAGTAAATACAGGTTCAAATGTGCTTGTGTGAATCCCACCGTACTTTAACGCCTCTGCAACCATCCAGATTTTGGATGTTCAGTATAAAATGTGTTTGACATTACTGGGGCCCAATTTTCCAAATGTGGACTAAGTCAACCAGATAATCCTCCTCTGTGCGTCTCCAGCATTGGTCTGAAGTTGTTACTTTCACAGCAGCACATTTTGCGTAGCTCAGTGGCTACAGGCCCAGTCATCACTGGTCCCTCTGCTTTGTGCCCCTGCAGCTGCCTTTCTGACTCAGACAGTATGTTTGGACGACACAACAGTCAAGTTTGAAATCTGGGACACAGCTGGTCAGGAGCGCTACCACAGTCTGGCTCCCATGTACTACAGAGGTGCCCAGGCAGCCATTGTGGTGTATGATATAACAAATGAGGTGAGTCAGGTGCCAGGTTTTCTATCATGTGGTTGCAGTCCCCAACACTGATTTCACTCACCATAGCTGGAACGACATGGTTGTCAGCGATGAGGAGAAACGGTGTCTGTGCAAATTAAGAGTTGAGTCTTAACTCAGCAGGAGTGTTTTGTTGACCGTACACGGGTCACCTGACTCCAAATAGGTAACATTACGACGACACTGGAAAAATATGTAATTATACAGTATGTGCTGAGAGACTTTTAATTACAAAGAGAACATATTCAGCATGGACTCGTTAACTTCCACAAAGTAAATATATAATAATTATATATATATATATATATAATATATATTAATATAGTAATTATATATTAATATTAAACAGCGAGCGTCCACTTTTCACAGTCTTAACATTGAAAATGTCGTGCCATTAAGACGATAGCAGATGTAGTTACATTCTGTTTGTAAATTGTGCCTCAAAGATGGACTGCGGATGCTTGTTTGTGTGAAAAGTCAGTCACAAAAATAGGATGAGGAAATAGAGTTTAATGTCAACATTGCTATCGGCTATGAATGCTCCTCAGTGTTAAAGCCAGCAGCAGTTTCGTTCCATCTTAAGCTATGAAGTCTTCTGACGCTTCACTCATCTTGCTAAAAGAATAGAAGAAGTGTCCTTTCTCTCCAGAGCTCAAAACACTGACATTTAGCCCACATAAGAATAAAATACACACAGACATTTTCGTTTGTTTCGTGTTCTTCAGAGTCTCTATTCTGGGCCTTGATCAAAAGAAGCGCAGAAGCCTTGCCAGACATCCTGGGAAGACTCCTGTTGTCCTCATATTTCCATCACATGGATCTTATTGTTATTTTCACTAACTGAGTCACCCCCCCACCCCACCCCGTCCTGTTTTGTTTGCCAGGAGTCATTTGTACGGGCGAAGAACTGGGTTAAAGAGCTTCAGAGACAAGCCAGTCCAAATATTGTAATAGCTCTGGCTGGGAACAAGGCTGATCTCGCAAACAAGAGAGCACTGGACTTCCAGGTTTGTCTTCTTTAATTCCTTACTAATTAACTGGAGGATGGTGTGTTGCTGTTGAAGGTCACATAAAATTCACAGACTGATTAGACGGAACAGCACAGCCTCTGATTGGTCCTGATCCTGTCTAGTACTTTGGATACACCTGCTTTGCTTCCTCCACATTTAGCTTTGTCTTTTTTGTTTCTTTCTTTGTTTTTTGCTAAAGCAACCTGTGAGGTACTTGAAGTCATTTTAACTAATGATTTCCGTTGTTGGTTTCACTTTCATAGGATGCACAATCATACGCAGATGACAACAGCTTGCTTTTTATGGAAACATCAGCAAAGACTTCTATGAACGTGAATGAGATCTTCATGGCCATTGGTAAGTTTCTCTTTTGTCTTTAATTACCAGATCTTATCTATGTGAAATAGTTAACAATTATCATGAGAAACAAATTGAAGTGGAACTATTTATCACCTGCCCTGCTGTTAGAGCTCTGATGCACCAGGTGGACAGTCACGGATATGTTCTGTCTTACCTATAGCAGCAAAGGTTGAAGTGCCTCTGAGCAACAATAAAGACTCTGCTTGCATTAGTGGTTTCCAGTTTTAATTGATTGCACGGGTTCACAGGTTAATGGAAGCTATGTGAACATACAACATTTACTATTAAGGTGGTATATTGTTTACCAGTTAGTCCATCATGTGTTGAAATTAAATGTTGGAGCCAATGCTTCCCACTTTTCTTTGCTAACCTCCTGCTGGTTGTTTTGAACATAGTGGTGCATTTGATCAGACCTCGTCTGAATGCAGTTTGGGTCTCTGTGTAGTGAGACACTGTGGATTTTGTTGAACGCAGCCACTGAACTGGGGTGCAGCATCTGAAAACTTGAGCTCCGTTTGCATTTGAGCAACATTGTTTTCTACCATAAAATAGTCGCAGAGATTTCTTTGAAAACAAGGCCCGTCAGCTCAGAATGTAAAATGTTGTGCCAGTAGAGAGTTTGTCCACTAGAGAGCGCTAACAAACTTGCTCAGTACACATCATGGGCACAGTTTCATCAATTCAAACCCCTGCACACCCACACTGCACCCACACAGGTGTTTTCATTTATGTTGGCTGATTTCTTATCAAGCGCCGACCGTGCTTAAAAACACTTGTGTGGGTGTGCATGTCGTGTGTTATTCCTCTCTTTTATGATTTTGTTTGTTGTGATAAACTGTGCTAGTATCTTTACAAAATATCTTTAATGAGCAGCTGAATATGACTCCTTCATAAATTCAGAATATGCATTCAAACCCAGACCCTCCTGCCCGACCCCGTTTGAACTGCTAGTTTATCTTAATGAGGCTTCTGCAGGCACAGCAGAGGCAGTGGAGAGTGACAGTCTCAACATGTTTTGGTAAATTACAACTCCAAGCTGTCCACACTGATAACAGGTGAGCCGGCGGCATGGTGTCCCAGAGCACGTCATAGATTTGTCACAGTTTCACAAAGATTTCTTCTTCTGTTGTAGTGAACACTGCAGGTCCAGGGTCAATTAAAAGTGTAATGAAGTGACTGCACATGTGTGACGCTGCTGTTTAGAATGAATTTTGCCGTCGTCATCGGTGATTATCTGATTATTGATGGTGATGTCATCGCTGGTCTTGTTTCTGTGTCATTGCAGCAAAGAAGTTGCCCAAAAATGAGCCTCAGGCGGCCGGAGCCAGCAGCGGGCGGAACCGGGGAGTGGACCTGACAGAGACGGCTCAGCCCACCAGCCGTCCCTGCTGCAGTAACTAACCCAGCTCTTCCTGCTCACCCCCCCAAAACACACACACACATACACACATCCCCTGCCCCCCCTGCCCTCCTCTCAGCTGAACAACATCTGGACATCGGGCTCCTTGGCTTCCTGACCGTCAACCTCACTCCCCTGGAATAGCTAAAAGACTCTGTATAGCTGCATTTCTAATACCTTTTGGGTTTTTTTTGTTGATGTTTTTTTTTTTTAACTTTTTTTAAGAAGTGTATATCAGTATAATGGATGCATGTATCACTACAACGCCTAAAACAACACATTTGTATCTCTTCTTCAGTTGTAAGACTAACCCCGTGTCAGAAAGACGAGCGAGCGAGAAGCCTGTGAACGTGTGATTGTCTCGTGTGTGAAGTGTGATTTGCTGATGAGAAGGCGTAGCCTCATTTGTCGCTTCACAGGGGCCGGCCGGATGTCGCCTGATACTCTTTGTGTGCGGCTAAAATTATGCTCGCAAACCAAATTGTTCCCATCTTAAGACGCCTGGCTTCTCAGACCGTCAGCGTACGGAGAAGGTGCCAGGAAAGGACTGTTGCGTAAAACCAAGAATCCCTCCCTCCACACATCTGTTACACAAGAAGACATCTTCATCCAAGGCTCGAAATGGAAAGTGCGGAAAATAAATTTAGTACTGTCCAGTTTTTGGAAAAGTTGGAAATTGCACACAAGAAAGTCCTTTTTGAGAGTTAAGAAGACAAACTGCATCGGCTTCCCATTACGTGCGACCATCTGTAGAGCGATATGGGCTTGTCACGTTGCCACACATCATATTGAACAGCGAGTCTTGGAAGAGTGGGAACATCAGGAACCGACACCTTCAGGCCCGCATGAGGCCGGTATGACAGGATTTTTAAATTTAGCCTTGCTGTTTATTTGCATTGATGTTTGAAGTCCATCGCAGACGTCCCATGTTAAATTGCGACCCTGATTTGGCTTCACGTGGAAAAGAAAACCCGCAGGAAACTTGAAGACTGTTGAACATCATGCTTTGTGAGATGTCTTGCGAAGACTTGAACATAGTCCTATGTTAAACTCTTGTCTTTGTTGATCTGCTCTGTTTCTGTTCAGGCCAGTAGTCGACCTGCATCAATTTGGAGGATCTCAATCAAAAGGGGGGATTGTTTTTAGAATAGATTTCTGAGAGCACACACAGAAAATTGGACTACTACCCATTATCACAAGTCTGTGGAAAAAATATACTCTAATGTTGTTATAGGGTGCAATGTTGCAATGTTGTCTTCTTCCTCCTTTAGTACAGCTTGCAGAGCTCATGAGCTCACCAGGAAATTATTTAGAGATTCCGAACAATTGTACAGTTCAATATAGCTCTGCTTTTTATTTTATTTTATTTTAATTTTATTTTCATCCTCGGCCTTGTCACAAACAGGTCAAATGTTAAGCAGTGGTGGTCTTTTTAGGTATATGTAGTGTTATTAACAAACTCCCTCTCTGGTGTCTTGTTACTTTTCTCAGAAATGGTCCATGGTCATGTTTGAAAGGAACTTTTATTGCATTGCACAGTGTTGGTCATGTTTTAATTAATGACTGCCCTTCGATTTTATATGACAGACTGTCTTGGACTTGCTAACCTACGGCTACAAGCAGGTAGCATAATTAAGCTTACTGGTGGTCTCTCTTACAGCTCAATGAATTTTAATGATAAAACAGCATTACTAGTGATGGGCTGATCAGTTTTGAGTGTCTGAATACAACTTAATAAATTCAATAAAGAGGTCTCTTGTATGCCTCCTTGCTCTGAATGTCAGTGGCATCACATGTAAGAAGTTTTGAAATTATATGATACAAGATTCTGCTTGTATTGAAACCACATTTCATGTTAGTCATTGAATGAACGAGTCGTATGAGCACACCTGAGATTTTTTTTTCTTTGATTCCAATCTGAGCTTTTTTTCTAACGTTTCTAACTCGAGCTGCAACGATTGGCAGATTGAAATAAGATTAATGAGCAATTTCATCTCAAGACTAAGCGTTTCCACCTCTGTGAGCTTGTATTGAGGCACAGTGCAAGCTTTTAGCTAAATGCTAAGCAACAGGCGAATGTACAGCAGGTTTTTTTTACCATGTCCACATCACATTTTAAGTTTTAAGATTAGTTTTGCAGGTATTTCCGCATAAAAAAAAGTCGAATTTTGACCTGATGATGGTGCTGAAAGAAAAGTTATGTCAATGTGAACGTGTGCAGCAAATTTTGTTGCGACAGTTCACTCAGAACCACCATGTTGACCTCATGGTGGCGCTCATGGAAAAGCTGGTTTGACCAACATCAGTGAGCTTCATCTCCAAATGCAATCATTTTATGCATTTTTTTTTTGTTTTATATCATTGAAAATTTAATATGTATGCATTTTGGACTCTTGATCGGCCAAAACAAGCTACTTGAAGAAGTGAAACTAACTCCAACAACTTATTGTTGAACTTCTGTAAAGATGCAGCTGAGGCCAAGATTTCCTGACTTTCAATCTTTAAATGGCTTTAGCTCCAAGAACACTGGATCCTACAGTACCCATAATGCAACTTGAGAGCTTCATTTCATTACTCCTGGCCTGGGAAGCATCCACATCTTTCAGCCTCTATACCCCCAGTTTGTAGCGCAGACCTGTTAAAAATGTGTCTCCGAGCCCAGATAACCCTGCTGACGTCAGCTGTTGCCAGGCATTATACTATACTATATATTATCTTAAGTTTAGTAGCTCTCCCAACAATGATTGAACTGATCATAAAATGTAAAATCAATGTGTCTGTCAATTAATCGATCATGAAAGTAACGGTTAGTTGCAGCCCTCCTCCTAACCACATCTTCACTCTCTTGGTTGATCTGTGTTGTCAGCTCCAGGTCCCGCGTTTCTCGTATATTTCCACCGTCTGCCTCCTCTCTCAGCTCTTGGCTGCGTTCCATCCCGACACTTCACACACTCCCCATCCTCAAAGACCAGATGAGTCATCTGAACTCTCCACCAGCCCGATCGCATGTTTGGCCAAGAGTCAAATCTCTGTGCAGAAATGATCTCCCGCTCCTGTCAATTACAGCCCTTCCAACCTCATTAACAGGAGGTTCATCCAGCACCACCTACACACCACTGCAGGCGAAAGATAGAAAGAGGAGTCGTGAGAGCATGCGGCTCGGGGATCAATAGCCGATTATACTCACCGTCTTTAAAGTGGCCAAGACCTCTGAGCGGTGATGACAGCGCTGTGTATTAAAGTGTCGGTTCACCAAAATTACAAAACATTTTCTGACCTCTTGCAGCTCCACACTTAGAAAAGTGATTCACATTGAGGTCTGTGTGAATTATCCTGAGCGACAGTCTGACAGCTTTCTGAAAAGAGATGCTTGTCTTGTTCATTTTTTTAAAAATCTAAAACTCTATTCCCGTGAGCACCACAAAGGGAACTTCATCCACCTCAATTGAATTAGCGTGGCGACGTAAATCTGACCTGGAAAAAACAAACCCGAAACTTCTGGAGTTTTTCGTCATATCGCATCTTCATCAGCAGACAGAAAGCGCTCAGAAAAACTGAAACACAGTTCTCCATCTGCTGATGTGATACGATCAAAATCCACAGAGCAGCGACTAAATGGACCTTGTGTATTCTCAACTGCTGCTTCCATGGGAACGAAGGAACTTTGAACCTCAACACCAGAACGATCTGGATGGATAAGCACCACGAGAGAAGCAATGAGTGAGAAAATATTCATCCTGTGTCTGTAATTTGGGTGAACTGACCCTTGACGGTTGATGGAGCCTCCATTTTGGAAATGATTCCAATATTTCTTAAACTTTGTGCGTTACTATTGGAGCTCATTCTGAAAATCTGAGTGCAGCAGTGGCGTGCACGGGGGCCCAGTTTTCGAAAAAACGTGCGCTAAAGTGCCCTCCTGGACTCCAAAACGCGTGCTAAAGTGCCCTCTTGGGAGCCAAAACATGCGCTAAAGTCCCCCCTGGGAGCCAAAACACGCTCCAAAGTGCCCTCTTGGACTCCAAAACTTGTGCTAAAGTGCCCTCTTGGGAGCCAAAACACGTGCTAAAGTGCCCTCTTGGACTCCAAAACGCGCTCTAAAGTGCCCCCTGGGAGCCAAAACGCGTGCTAAAGTGCCCCCTGGGAGCCAAAACGCGTGCTAAAGTGCCCTCTTGGACTCCAAAACGTGCTCTAAAGTGCCCCCTGGGAGCCAAAACGCGTGCTAAAGTGCCCCCTGGGAGCCAAAACGCGTGCTAAAGTGCCCTCTTGGACTCCAAAACGTGCTCTAAAGTGCCCCCTGGGAGCCAAAACGCGTGCTAAAGTGCCCTCTTCAGTGGCGGGGATGCGCTATATGTGCCCTTTTTTTCCTTTTCGCCCTTGCCCTTCAAAAAGTCTGTGCACGCCACTGTGCAGCTGATTGTCTGGAAAGACGACTTTGACACCAGATGCATTTCTGTTTTAATTCTCCAAACTATTTTACAAATCTATAGGATGATAAGTTCAGATATTTATGCGGTTATGTGGAACTCTGCTTTCCCACAGTGTGCCCTCTCTTCATGTTGAGCACCACCACTAACCGCAGAGATGCACCAGACAACTGTTTCCACAAGTCAGATGGCATTTTGCTTTCATCACGTTGAAGCGTGACGCTGCCAGAGAGGCTAAAAACAAATGCTGGACCGTATGAGTCACCGTGTCGCATGCTGCTTTACTGGGAGGACTGCCCATCGACTTTGTCCAGAAAGTTAAATCACAACCCTCTGATGAAAAGTTCAAAGATAAAGTGAAGGCCGACCACAGTTTGCGATTACAATCTTTCCACTGGCAGATTCTAATCCCGGATCTTTCCCTCCGTCGACAAAGGCAGACCACGTTACCGTGCAAGCGCTCAAACAGATCCTGGACATGTAATTCTGCCCAGTGAGAGAATGTGGTTCATCCTGGGGGAGGCAGAAGCAAAGGCTTCTCTCGCTGTGGCGGATTTATCGTGGAGAAGCTGTTGGGTGTCCTCTTCGTCTCAAAGTGACACATCGGTTTGCTGGATGCCATCGTGGCTGAAAAGAAGCTTGGTATCCGAGACAGATCACATGACTACCTCAGCTCCGCTTTGTAGCATCTTTCAGCTCGTTGTTTCGGTTGCACAGCGCCGATCTTTCCTGTTTTGGTTTCACAGAGAAGGTCTCCACCCATCCAGCACCAAACAGCAGACAGACAAATTAGCATCTAGTGAACAAATTGTAGCCAGACGTTTCCTGGCTGGTGGAGATCAAAACAGAGCTAAAAGACGGTGAACGCTGGACACGAATGTTCCTGTTTGCTAACAAGTTCATTTTATAAACAAAAGAGGCGGTGGAAAGTAACTAAGTCCATTCACTCAAACACTGTACTTAAGTACAACTTTGTACTTCGAGTATTTCCATTTCATGCTACTTTATACTTCTACTAGACTACATTTTGGAAGCCAATATTGTACTTTTTACTCTGCTACATTTATCTGGCAACATTAGTTACTAGTTCAGATTATTAATACAAAATATTAATCAGTTAATAAATGGTGATGTAATATTATGCATTAAGCTACCTGCAGTATATAAATAGCTGAAGTAAACCTCATCTCCAGCTGCAGCATTTGTGCTGCATCACTAAGTTTCACTAATTCTGCAAAAATGAGTACTTTTACTTGTGGTACTTTAAGTAAATTTTGATCAAATACACAGATTTTTACTTCAGTGATATTTTGAATGCAGGGCTTTTACTTGTAACAGAGTACTTTTACACTGGTATTACTACTTTAACTTAAGCAAAAGATCTGACTACTTCTTACAACACTTTGTTAAGTCTTTACAGCTTGTTTCTGTTGCCTGGAAGTGGCCAAAATCACATTTCTGCACCTCTATACTGAGAGCATTTTCTGCCACGCAGCAAAGTGAGATTGTCTGTCACTGTTGTCCAGGACTGAGCTGCAGAGTCACAACAATCAAAAACAGACCACATCTGAAGGCTAATCCGTTCATTGCTGTTCCCAGCGGTTGCACTCAAACCACGAGAAGCTGTCGTACAGACAGACGAGACGTTCAAACGGCGTCCACTTTCAGACACGCTCACAGTGGTGCACTTGGTTTGATGGAAGTAATTGTGTGTAAAATGAAAAAAGCGCTTGAGAGAGAAGTCCCTGATAACTTTCTCGCCTCCACACACACCCACTTGCTGCTCGAACTGGACTTGCTTGTTTCGGAAAGTTACAAAAATGGTTGAATTTGTCAAACTCAGATGTCGGAAAGGTGCGGGGGAGGTGGTTTCAGATGCTTTTCAACCATGCAACAAGTTTTTTCATCTAAGGTGTGCTACTGTAACACCTCAGACGGGCCTTTCTGAAAGAACCTCATTGTTAGCTGACTTGAAGCTGACAGGAAAGATGGGTTTTGAATGGATAGATATATGATCCACCTCTCAGACTTTGCACCATAATTCTAGATGTAAAGCAATAATAGTGAAGTCCATCAAAGTCTTTCAAACTGAATTCAGCTGTTTGTCGACCTTTCCACAGTTTCCCTGGCAACAAAATCACTTTTTGAACTGTGCAGGATGTGACTGTCTGCAGCCTGCCAAAGAAGAGCACGGAGTGGGAACAAAGTGTGTAGTGGGTGTCTTCGCATTTTGGTCAAAAGCCTGCAAACAAGGTGTACTAAAGTTTTCACATGTGAAGTGTGAAAACTGCTCCGAAGTTTTGACATTAAAGGATTTCATCGCTCAACCTGGACTCTCTCGGTGGTCAAAGTAGTGCTCAGAGCTGTCTGTCATGTCTAGAACTGATGCTGTTTCTCTTCCAAATCCGGGCCTTCACTCTCCCTGGCAGAGCTCTTGAGGTGGAAGTGGAAGATGCTCGTTCCGTTCAAAAATGTGGATTCTGCTTTTTGAAAAATGGGACCCTGGAGATAATCCTCACTTTGTGCATGCGCGTTCCCTTCAGCAGTATATTAAAGGCTGTCATCAGTGTGTTTTTAAAATGCCAGACACTGATTATCTGCAGGACGACCTTTTCTCAAGACGGGTGCATTTAACACTTTTACTGATTAATCACCACTGCTATAAAAACTTGCTCCTACCTCAGATCTCAGACCAGATCTCTGCTTATTGTCACTGCTTCAGCTCCAGTTCGCAAATGTCACAAATAGCAGAAGAAGCCACTTTCTGGATCATCAGTCATGAACACTGTGAAACTGTGTGTGTGGTCAAAGGAAAAGTCTCATAATCAAGTTAGTATTTGCTTACACGATGTCCACCTACTGTAAATTCGGTGTCAGCTGTGATAAGGATTCCCGAATTAAGTATTTTTAATGTATTTTAAAGGTTTCTTGAATCTAAAATGTCCAATGATTCAGCATGAATCCATGGCAGTTTGTTTGGTGTTTTTTTTTTAATTCATGTGGTCTTCAGAGGCTCTAATAGACATTTTTCAGAACACATTTTCAAATGTTTCAGAGCATTGTGCACGATGGCTCAGGATCACACTGTCATGACTTACTGAGGCATTTGAACAGAACAGAGCCATCGTTAACGTCAGTAACACCTGTGCCTGAGGACAGATCAATATGTCTGAAAAGCCTTGTTTGTATTACACGCCTGGATCAATCAATTTATACACACAGGGAGATATTCTGCATTTCTGTTGTCAAGTGAGTAATTCACAAGGCTTGTGTGGTGTTCTCGCTGCATGTTCTGACTGGATTAATGAGGCCTGGTGCCAAAATATCACCACATGTGACAAGACTCCACCCATGAGGCCGTTCAATCAGGTCAGACACACACTCCCAAAATATAATAAAAAGATTTTTGCAATTGCTCTTTGAGTCACGTCTGCTTCACACCTCGTAACCTGCTTTATAGAGAACCTTGGGTTCAATGCTTTTAACTGCATTTCACCCTGGTTGCCATGTGGGGGCAGCAGTGCACTTTATCTGTATGAGATTCCCATTAGTCCTCCAATCTCTGGAGGAAAAAAGGCCTGTTTTCCAAAATGACCCAGAAAATGGTATCATTCATCCTCTTACAAAACTGATGCATTTGCACTTAAAATGTTGGCCTGTTGGATTGATATCCGCTTTTCACAGCTCATCAGTTTCACCACCAACTTCATAAAATGTCAAATCTTGAGTGAATTGCAAGAAGGGTAATGCAGCAGAGAGTTAACAGATGAATTATACATTTTTCACAGCGTAGTTCTTGCTTACAGTTGCTATACTGTCGTTTACAATCGAAATAGAATGAATTCAGTCATAGATAAATCAAAGAAAGAGCATGTTTATATTGGGGAAATGTGCAAATTAGTCACATGTTTAAGTCTTTGAATGCATTTCCTGCACTGATAAAGCAACACTAGCATGCATTGACAGGGAAACAGGAAAATATGGAGAGCAAGTCCACTTCGTGCCATGCCTGAGGGAAATCAGTCATCAAATGAATCGTTGCTCATGTCCTCACAGGCAATCGAATGATGTGTTTTCAGATAGTTCTGCAACAACTTTGGTTCTAAGTGATCATTGCGTCGGTGTGTTTACATCAGATATCACTTATTCCAGACACAATGCAGCCGGTGCAGGCAGGAATATAAAATGCATGACATCCTGTGCACGAGAGGACTGTTTCTTTTATATTTCCAAGTCTAGCAGTGTAGGAATATAAAAGCTTTCATGAGGTGACAAGCCTGAGTCTATATTTTCATATAATAAGAGCAAAACAGATATGTGAAATGAAAATTAATAGTAATTTAAGACACCATCTTTTCCGCCTTTACCTGCCGACTAACAGAAATCCCAGCAGACAGGTAACATCAAAGGTCTGTGTGCCTGTCTGTGTTTGATATGTCAAGGAAAAACACAAGGTTAGACCTCCTGAAAGTCACGGCTGGTGCCCGCTGTGATCTCCATAGCCGGCGGCATGCGTCACCTGTCCTGGCTGTCACCGGTAACCCTGGGATGTCGCCACGGTGACAGCCTCATTACAGTGATAACTCTGCCGGCTGAAAATATTTCCGTTATGTTCCTCGTGATGTTATGATGTGCAGTGTTCCGGTGATGACTGCAAACTTCACACGCTGTGAGATATTTCATCCACGTGCGACCTGCGGGCTCAAGAAAGGGGCAGAGGAAACGGTTACCACAGCGACAAACCTCAGCAGCCTGGGCTCATAAGCTCCTGTGGTTTATCACTATGTGACTGATGCTTATCTAATCCACCCAGAACCCCAGCCTCTCACACACCTTGAGAACAAACAGGTCGTATGGTGTTATATGTCCATACAAAAATAAAGCTTTGATGTTGCTCTTTAAAAAGACAGCCAGTGCTGCATTCAAAGCCCTACTTAAGTAAAAGTATATATGTATCAGCAGAAAAGTGTACTTGAAGTATAAAAAGTAAAAGCAGCATCTGATGATTCTGGATTAACATTACTGCTGGAGAACTCTATAAGATGATCGTACATTTGTAGTATCACTGTCCTGTGAGAACCACGTATCTCTAAAAAGTCAACTTTTCATCAAGAAAAACAGCTGTTTTCAGCTTCGTGCTGATGCATTTTCAACCCGATCCAAGAGGCTTTTTAGACCTTTTAAAACTAAGAACTTTTTCAGCCATAAAGGAACACTTCATCCTTCAGTTTCTCAAAAAAATTTAGTCAGAATCACCAGATTTGGAGATACATGGTTTTCACTGGACAGGAAGACTATGAAACATTGTAATCTGTAAAGTAACTAGTAACTAAAAAGTAAAGAATACAATATTTGCCACTGGAGTAGAAGTATAAAGTCCCATCGAATGGAAATAATCAAGTGTAAGTACCTCAGATTTGTAAGTATTGTACTCGAGTAAATGTACTTAGATGTACCACTGCCTATAGGCCTGGAAAGATATCACTCATATATACATTATTCTTTGGCTAAAAATGTAGCTACAGATGAATAAATGCACACAGTCAACACCTACGTTTTCCTGTCTGATGGTCAAGTGTCTGAAAAAGCTTTAGATGATCTTTGAAAGAAACAAAACCACAAGCTGGACTGTTTTGTTGTTTTTGATGATCTAATATCCGCTTGAGGTTAACGTGGCACAATATGTTCTGTTCTTATTGTGTGCTTTATTTTTGGAGGATGCACAAATATAAAATGTAAAAACTCACAAGCACAAAGGAGGAAGCAGCCATGAATCGTGTTACCTGCGCCACCTACAGGTTCACCGGTGTAAAACTGAGCTGATGCGACTGAACAGCTCCCCCTTTTGGAGAACCTTGCAGACTGCTAAATGTCACTGAGTGCATGTTTTTCATCAGGTTTTGTCCACCTGTGAATGCAAACACCAACCGTGAGTATGAAAAACTAGCCAGACTTCATTCTACTATGTGGTTTAATCTATTCCATGAGATGTTCCAGCTTCAGCAGCTTCTCCACACTGCTCACAACACGAGCCCTCTGGATATACCTGCAAGACTGTGCATCTTCACAGACAATGTGATGAACTCTTGTGGATGGCAAATACTGACTATTTTATTTCATTTCAGTACATTTTATTTCATACTGTTTCGGTCAAATTTGGAAAAGTAGCCACTGACGGTTTAGCTTTGGGTTTTTAGCAAACTGTCCTCAAACAGGAGTGACTCGAGTATTTGTTAGTGGCTGTTTTTAGCTCTGAAGTAATTCACACTTGGTGCTTCAGTGAGTATTTCTGGCAGCAGGCCTGTGAATGTGGGAGTCAAAATACAGTAAACTGCAGTCACCATGTTCAAATAACAGTGTAACGGTGTGGCTCACTGATGTGTGTTAATAGCTTCTGGACAACAGTGGAGCTCTATGATACATCATAGATACAGTCTGATGCATCAGGCTTTGACACACAGACATTTCTTGTTAGTGGGATCATTTAATTGTTGGATTTTCAACGTAAGATCGATTAATTTAGCACATATACCTTATGTAGCACATGCCATTTAACAGACGCCTTTATCCAAAGCACCACAAGTATGATAAATGAACATACACTGTGAGCGTCGGTGGCCCTCGAGGGAATAAAAGCCTGAACTCTGAGAGCTTTAGTGCAGCTCTCTACCAACTGAACTCACTAAAATAAGCTCAATAAGCCTGAGCAGAAGATAAAATCACTCTCTAAGCTCGGCTTTTTTTCACTCTGCTGGGCTCCAGGAAGGTTATATTAAGAGATTGTGATCTTCCAGCTGCAACCACCTTGCATAGCACCAGTGGATCTTTCATCCAGTATCGCGAGCTCTTTTACACATACTTAAATGTGTTAATGTCGTCTGCTGGGATGCTTATTTGGTTCCTTGAGGTGAAATGGAGCAATGTAAGTATTTATCCCGTCATACGGGCTGATATATGAGCCAATCATTGTCACGGAAGCTCTCCTTTTTACTGGTTCCCTGTCCTTGAAATTTATAACACCTCTCAGATGTGTTCATACATGAGTGCTCATGGCTGAGCGGTCGGACACACTCACCGTGTGCTTATAGCTCGGGCTTATTCGTCAGGGTCAAAGTGTTCGTCTCACTCCACTGACATCTGTTTGAGCCAATAATTAATGGCTGGATAATTGATGTGCCCGTCATATGGGCAAAGAGATTACCGAGAGGTTAGGTCAGTCTGTAACGCATACTGATGAGAGGTCACCGAACAACCTCTGCAGGACTGGATGCTGTACGTGGACTGAGCCATCCATGAGGTGATTTCTGTTACCTTTAATACAGTAAACACTCTCTTTAGTTGTTCTCATCAAAGCACTGAAGGTTTTCAAGGACTGAAAGCTATGAACAAACGCAGATTTAATGAATTTTTAATCGTTCACACAGCTAATGTAATAGCCTCGGTTGGGGTGTGTTTGTTTGGTGTCTGCGAAGAACATTTTAAATAATATTATTTTCTCAAATCAATGATTGCCGCCCAGAAATGACAGGTCATTCCCTAAATTTGCTACAACATTTGTGTTTTCAATACTCATTTGGTTTGTACGCCTTGGAATTACTCGGTTAATTCCTCAGTGAATGGTGTCAAATAGTCATTCCATTTATTTGTTTACTTCTCGTCATATTTAATGGTTTCAGTTTGACCTTTGACTGAGATTTTCAATGTATTTCAGGCTTTCATGGCTAAAAACAATGTTTCTGCATCCCTTTACATTCTTTGCTGCCACCTTCATAAAGAAGAGAGCAAAATGAGTCAGAATTTACTCATGAAATCTATTTTATAATTTATTGTATGTTACACATTTCATACAATGTAGGCTCAAGGAAAACAATGGTTTATTATGTGGCTGCAAGTAATGATTATTTAACGCTTAATCTGCCAATTATCTTCAATATTAGGTGATTAATCTATGAAATAGGTGGCAGGGTTGGTCTGTCAATCAGTCCACCACTTTTGGTCCAGACTGAAAAGTCTCAACAACTCTTTGATGGATCATATTGACCCTTGATGCAGATATTCATGGTGTCCAGAGGATGAACCCTTCTGACTCTGGCGATCCCTTAACTTTGTGAGCATGTTCATATGTTGATATTAGCATGAACTAAAAGCGCCACAGCCTCACAGAGCCACTAGCATGGCTGCAGACTCTCTGTCTCGTTGCTTAAAGGACCTGAATAAAGGATTATTATACAGAGAAAGTACAAATCTGGATGTAAAGACATGTTATGAACTATGTGCCTGATATTCATAACTGCAAACTGCATACATATATTATTAAAAATCAGTAACAAATAGTGACAGGAGATAAAGTAGATTATAACACTTTAAACACAAAATACCACAATTGAGTAATATAAAAATAATAGTACCATTTGTTAAGCTACCTAAAACTGTCAGGCCGGGACTCAGAAGAGGACTCAGACGCAGAGATCAGTACACACAGAAGTTTATTGAACAATCAGGAACCAATTCGCGAAGTGTTAAACAAACCAGCTATGAAATTAATCTAGGCAAAATGCTATATCTATAATAATATCTAAACTAAGAACAATAACAAAGAACAGAAAACACTCACTAAGAGGAATAACTAAGGAACTCTACGACTATGAATACTAGAAACAAAAAACGCTCCCGAAGGAGGAAAACTCAAACAGCTATGACTAAACAAGACTAGGTAAGGAAAACAATGAACTCAAAATCTACTCCGAAATAATGAAGGAACAGGTAACAAAAAGACAAAACTATCACAACAGAAAATCACTCTAAAAAGAGGAAAACAAATTGGCTAAGAAGAATACTGCAAAAACTGAGTTATCAAAATTACAAACAAAAAACATTCACGAAGAGGAAACAAGAGCTTACGACAATAACTGTGGCTGTGGTACGGGCAAGGGAGAAGACAGGCTCGGGTGAATTGCTGACGGACAAAGACACACTGGCACAAGACAAGGGAGACGCAGACTATTTAACACGTGGGGGGTAATCAGGAACAGGTGGAGACAATAGCTAATCAGGGCGGACACACGGGACACATGAGGAAGGGCAAGTGCTTTGAAACGAGAGGAGAGTTAGGCCTTCAAAATAAAACAGGAAATAACAAGACAAAAAACCCATGACAAGACAAACCTCACAAACCTGTGACAAAAACTCCCAGTATCACTGCCATAAAATTAGCTGTTTTATTGGAACCACAGTGTCCACATTGCTTCTTTGACCTCTGCAAAACACTTGCAAACACAACCGTAACAACCAGCTCCTGCAGATGACTGTTCACTGAGAGCCGGCCTGTTCTGGGGCCTTCTCGCAGTATCTGCAGCTGAGAAGGTCTGACTCACTCACAGTCCCCAGCAGGAGTTCTACAGCTGGTTCGGGATTCGCACCAGCAATTCATTCATCAAACAGCAGCTCAGAGACAAAGCTCTCCACGCAGGTTTGGCTCGGTGTTAAACTAGAGGAAAAAATAGGAAATACACAAAACGTAAGATAAAAGAATAAATAATAATAGCTGAAACAAACCAAATAGACCCAACCAACTGAACAAAGCTCTACAAGTTCAGAGAAAAATCTTTCAAAACACCCGAGAAACCAAACAAAACCAGAAAAGGCATCCTAATGTTCATCACCACAAGACCACGAGAATAATTTCAGCCAAAAAGATTGAATATTAAACTCAGAATGAATATGTTGCTCTGTGGATGAACAAACAGATGACTGCTTCCTAACATGTTCACCAGAACTAACAAATAGCTAAATAATATGTGAGGGTCGCGATGTAGCGGGCTTGTTGTGGAGTTTCGCTGCCCCCTGGTGGTAGAAAAGAAGTTAATGCAACATTCAGCATGTTTTTAAATTGCACCGTTGTCACTGCTAGCTGTTAATCCACAGGTATGGATTCGAGTTATGTGAAGGGTCAAGACACTGAAAAGCTGTTTCCCCCTGTTTCCAGTCTTTATGCTAAGCTAAGCTAACCAGCTGCTGGCTGTTGTCTTAGATTTAACACACAGACATGAGAGTGATATTGGTCCTCTCATGTAACTGTGCAACATAACGTGAATAACGTGTAACATAACGTGTTTATACCAAAATCTCAAACTAGGTTTATACTATTGTCTTGTTTTGGGACTTGGTTCTGGACCTCAGTGTTGTGCACATTCATTGAACGTCCTCATGTTGTGGTGAACTGAATGTATCCGTTAGCAACAAATGAACGTGAACATGACCGTAATAGGCATACCGGATGGCAAAGGTATGGCCCACCCTACTCTGCCTCTGACTGGCCTATCCTGACGTTCTTACCCTAACCAATCTCACTCCTCATGCCAAACCTAACAAACCCAACGCACGAAGGCAACCAATCAGAGACGGAGTGAGCCGGCTCTTGTGAAGTGGAAACTTGCACAACAACGAGGACCGGGGATTACTTGTGATTTGCAAAACGCCGTCTTCGCCCCACCTCCGGTTCACGTCCACTGCGGGATAGCTAGTGGACCACAAACACCATCCGAATCCCAATGAGATGAAGAGCTAAATTGCGAGACGATGTTCTGTGTCAGATGCTCTCTATATTCATGAGCGCTGTGATAACACAGCTGTCAGACAAGTCCTTGAAATATTTTGGATTGCACTCACGCTGTTCATGTGCCGGCATTCTTCGTGGACTCCCAGAGTTTTCAAGAGCTAAATGCAAGCCGGTATCTCAGAACGAGACACTTCACGAGCTACTGTTATTAAACTCACTCACACTGAGGTGGAAATCAGTCTGTTTTTCACTTTCTTTTCAAAAAACAAAAAGTTTGGGTACGTGGAGACACGGAGCATCGATTTGGTTTGGATTAAAGTCCACTTTCGGAGAGCAAGCATTCATGACTCACAATCATATTATTTGATTTACACCTAAATGATCAGAAGTGACTCACCAAACGCAGGGAACCTGCAAGGAACTCTGTTTTTTTTCCCCATATTTCTGCAAAATGTCTTTTTTTGATCTTTGCTCTTCATCCTGAAGCCACATGAGCTCAGTGGCTGATTATGTTGACGGTGCACTGTGGGACTGGATGTTCTCAGAGATGATTTGTTGTGGGGCACCTCACATTGTCATTTCCTGGTCCTGAGACCACCTAAGACACCTCTTAACTTTGTTTCCTCTGTTCTCGGTAAACACAACCGCAGTGCAAGGCGCCATTTGCCTTGTAAATTGTTTACTGTATATTGTTGAGATGTTTCGTCTACAATTTTCAGTCCTGCAAACACATGTTAACGGTTGTGTTTTTGTGGCTTTTGAGGCTTAAAAAGATGCAGTTTGGAAAACCCCTGGAGCGAATGATACCTGATCCCTGTCAAACAAATTTAGATTTTACTGCTGAATAAGCTGAACACAAAGCATCTATAAAAAAAGCTATTCACACTATAACAACGTCACTCTGCACCACTGCTGCATCCGCATAGCCCGGGCTAAGCTAACGTTAAGCTAACGATGACGTGGGCCGTGTAGGTGAAAGCGGGTGTCGGCTTGGACTTTGCATGGGTTCAAATGCATCTTTTAAATTTGCGACGGCGGCGGCTTTAAGCTAAAACGAGATGTTAAGTTGCTCTTTAAAGAAAGTAAAGAAAAGAAACAGAGGAAGCAGCGAAGCCCTCTGTGACGCTAACACCTGCTAGCGGTGGCCCAGGAGCAGCGACCTCCTCGTGGATCACCTGACTTTGTGTTTGTGGAACATCGTGAAGATTATTTCTATAAATTCAAATCAATCTTTACTTCTTCACCACAAATCTGCCATTATAGTGCACAGACGCTGATGTTTAATATATCTGTTATTCCAGTGTTTGTGCATGTGGGAGGGGGTGTGGAAAGTAGATTTGTGAGTGTAGGTGTATGCATTATGCATACCTGTGCGTGTGTGTGTGTGTCCTTTAAGCAAGTCAACGTTTGGCTTAAACTATTTTGGGCTTCAGTGAGTCACTTGAAAGAAAAACAAACTGCCAAGCTGTTCTGAGAGCAGCCGATGAGCAAACCTTTCAGCGACTCCTGTGCAAACCTCCCCTCTCGTTAAATCTTTATCTTTCATTACTGGAGCCTAAGAGCACCCTGTTAAAACACGGAGGACACTAAACCCAGGGTGCTTTTAATGCAGGTGTCCTGTCAAATTCACAAGCGGGACAGTGTTTCAGAAAGATGGCTGCCCGCGAGCGAGGCTTTCTCCAAACCGTGAGCGTCCGGGTGAAGTAAAAATGTCAAAGCCTTAATGGACTGGAATGTTAATTGAGGCATTTATCAGCATGTTGAATCAAAGCTTGTACATGGAAGCGGGCCGCGTGGACCTGCCCGGCCCTGCCAGCAGTCCCGAGGGCTTTGTCAGTGTGGTTTATGTCGAGTGTCTGTTACAACATCCTGCCTGAGTGCTGCGGCCTTCAGGGGGGTTTTCTCCTCTCCGCCGGCCGCAAAAGAAAAATGAAAAACAGCTCGATGTAACTAATGAAACGCGATGAACTTCTTTCTTGTCGCAGTGACGGAGAAGCACGAGATGATGAATCGGACAGAGGAATTCAGCCAACACACACACACACACAGTCCAGCTGAGCCAAGCTGGTAGCCCTCATATAAATCACCCCCCTGTTCAGTGAGGTGATGGAGGGGGTTTGCAGACATGACGATCACATGGAGGTTAACGTAAAGCAACTGCTGGGTTTTATGTTAAAGCTCACTGCTATTAAAAGCAAAATCTGCTGTGTTTTATGCGTAAATGTACGACATCCCATTGGAAATTTAAAAAGTTGTCTGTGGCGCCGGCTCTTTAATGTTACTGTGGGCTTTTACTCTGCTAACAGTCACGAATATCTTTTTCAGGTTGCGTGTTGTTAGCATTTTTAATAGGTTGAAGTGTTTGTTGTGATTCAGTCATAACCAAGAAGATAATAAGCTGACGACGTGAAACTTCCATTGTCCCGCTCTCGCTGTTTGTCTCTGTGTAGAAAACAAATGTCAGACGCATCTGAGAGAAAACTTGATCACAGCGGCCTGAAAATGCCACGTAATTACGGCTCGAGATCCGTGACAACAGGCCTGCTGGAAAAGAATCATTTTTACCTTTTAGGTTCGTAATGAGCTACGTTTCATCAGGCCTAATGATAATGACATACAGGCTTTTGCTCGTTAAACACTAATGAAATGATTCTCCTGCACCAGTTCAGTTTTCACAGGTTCTTTAGCTATAAATATGTTCTAATAATGAGACTTTTCTCCTCCTCCTACAGGTTTCTTGACTGGCGAGCACAGACGTTCTGTTAATGCCTGCGCCGCAGCTGTCATGGAAAGTGAGAATTAGATTCTCAGTCTCAGTTACGTTGTTCATCATTTTAGCCGGATAATCAGGCTAAACTGCCTTTTAGTTTCATCATTCAGACTGACATGTTGAGTTGTTAATTTATTATTTCTGTTGGTTGATCTATCTATCTATCTATCTATCTATGCTACACATTCTCACTTCTAACTTCCAACTCAGCATGAGCTCTGTGGTCAAGCTATGAACAAAACCTGGACCCTGGTGTTCTGGCTAACCGTCCTGTGTCTGTCCCATCCAATGACACCTTCCTCCAAAATGTGTACGTATCTCGCTCTTCACGTCCGACATCTGAGGCGTTGGGAGTTAGAAAGAGCTGAGAACGTTGAAAAAATGATGCTAAAGGGGGATCCAGTGCCTTAAATAGTGACTCCAAGGATTCCTGACCAAGCGTCCGTATGTGCTGAGCTGGGAGCGAGAACGGGTTGATCTGTCGTTCCGTCATCGTTCCATCATTTGATCTGTCGTTCTATCGTCATCTCATCTGAACTTGTTGGCATTTTTGTGGCAAATCTGGGAACTTGGAAGCCAGCCGCCGATGAAAACAGCCGTCAGCGAGCACAACAACAGGCCTGTTGGAATCTGTGTAATTACTGGAGATGTGGGCTGCAATCATGTCGCTACAGATGAGGACATGCGGTCACGTCCTCCATGTTTTGTTATTTATTGTGAAGTTGTGGGTTTTAGCAATGTGGGGGGCTTGATTTTCTTACATATGTTGAATATTTTATGAACTGATTTTGCTTTCAGACTCTCTATGTTTACATTTAAATTGATAGTTGGTAGTTCATTTAGACTTTCATGCTAGGAAAATGAAAAATGTGACTTTGTTTGAGCTACTCTCGGTACTTTTATCGTACAAAAACAACTGAAAAAATGTAATTTGGAAAAAGGTCTGGGACCACGCTCCTATCATTCATATATCTGAAGTCCTTAAATCAGATTTCATCAGTTTCTACATGCAGAGCTCAAAGATGAAGGTTTATCTTCATCTACAAAACTTCATTCAGATGTCGAGTCATTTTTTCTTCTTCTCACACCTCATTATTTTTCCCAATAAAGTCAGAAACCTTTCTTGTAGCTTTCCTTTAAACTTTTCATTATTATTATGATTTCTTTTTTGTTTGTTTAAATGCTAAAACACTAGCTGACTGGAACTCGAGCTGTCCATAATATTAATTGTCCGTAATTAATTAATTTAATTAATCATGAGTGTTTCATATTTCTTCTTCTTTCACTAAAATATTCTATTGAGTGACGACTGGATGAGAAACACTTAAGTGTTTTTCTTTTTGAACATCATTCATGGTCTTGAAACATGCTCCAGCTAAGGTTCGCTTGATTTTTGTATTAGTCTGATCATCAGCTAGAGCCAAAAAATGAGATTTTCTCCTCCGTGAGTCACACTCAGGCGTAATCTACATTCCACTGCTCGCTTGGACGGACATCCAGCTGTTCACAGCGCTCTCCCCGCTGATGGACGAGTCCGCCGCTGTTTTTCTGCTGATAGCTCTCCTGAACCGTAGATGGAGAGGCTCCACATCCCACTTACAGATGTTTGTGATCACTGTTCCAGCGAGATTAAATGGATGTGAGGTGGTGGCCAGAGATTCAACCCACAGCGCAGCGGCCTGGTCCTCAGGTGGCCTGCTGTATTGGTTTTGGACGGCGAGCAGGGGCTTCGGTGGAAAGAAGCTCCCTCGTCTGGCTGGACGGCCAGCTTTCATGCGTTGGGGAGTTTGGGGGGGGGGTAAATGTGCAACAAACGAGGGATGGATGAATCAGCTTTAGGGTTCATGGAAAAAGTTAACAGGCTGAACAACTGAGTATAATATGTACAGTATGAGTTATGGTGTTGTTGTGAACTGGGGTCTCTCCAAGATATCAGAGTTAAGGCGCTCAGACCTGCTTTTGTCAACGCTGTTATTTCCTGGATGGGAGAAAGCCATCTGGGCTTTAAGATGTCAGATATCATGGATGTATTTATGGCGTGTGCGTGTGCATCAGCGATTTTTTTTTTTTTTAGCTTTAAAAGTCTTTAGAGTTTATGTACAGGCTGACATTCGTCTGCCACATCTGCATGTATTTACCACGATATGCTCCATCTTTGTCAATTTATTTGAATCTGAGCAGATTCATGGCTGCAGGAAAATACATCTGTGTCGATCGGTTGTAGATGTGTTTGTGTTCGTCGTGGCAGCATCAATGTGCTGCAAAAGTCTGACTGTCCAGGCAAAGACAGACAAAACTCTCCTGAGGAGAGAGAGAGAGGGAACTTTTGTTTGACTTGAACCAGACACACAAACACTATATTGACGTCCGTCTTCGTGTGATGTTGCAGACACTTGGAGTGCAGCCTTATTACCACGTAGCCGTGCCAACAACAGATTCCACAGGCCGCAATCGCTGAAAGATAAGGCTAATGATATTCTCTATTTTTCTTGCTGTCAGCAAATCCTGTGAAATGCCAAAACCAACAAGTGCTGTCTGTGTGTTCAAAGCCTGATCCATCTCTTTCCTCTGTGCCTCAGAACTCCACTGGTGTCCAAAAACTATTAAAAACACAAATGAGTCACATTGTTGCACTGGGCGACGTGTTCCTTCATTACCATGAACACACACACACACACTCTATAGTTTATTTTCACTCAATCACACACACACCACCCTGCTGCTGTAATTACCCAATAGATGTGTATTAATCCAAGGCCGAAAACAACAAATGCACTATTTACTCCTGTTCAAATAGAATTAGCTAGAAACTATAGTGCCCAGCTGTTTTAGGAAATGAATTTTGCTTTAATGACACCATATATTTGTGACTTCTTTTCAGAATTACATCTTCAGTAGGAATGAATAGGCTCTGGGCCACAGACGCCTCCTAAACACATCCATCACTGCACCAATCTGTCTTCGAACACTTGTTTTTAATGCCCTGTGCCGCCTTCAGCGTGCTCTGCCACCTTTGTGTAGTCTTACAAAGCCTCGGTGTTCGGCGTCAGCTTTAAAAAATGACAACGTTCAGGTAACACTCCGCCGCATTGTTATTCCAATAGGTCATCTGTCGTTCGTTACCATAGCAGCCCGTTTGCCAAAACGTGTTGTTGACTTTTCGCAGACATAATAAATTTCACACCACTTGTGGACACATCTGCTCTGCTCGCTCGTTCTAGTTTAACGCAATATGATGCTGTCGGATGATCGAGTGGAATGGGAATATTTGCATTAGGATTTATAGATTAGCCCGCACTGTGACACAAAGAGGGAGAACGTCCTCAGAAACATGTTTTGTTCATAGTGGACTGGACTTCTTATAAATGCATGCATTAATCCAAACGCTTTGTGAACAGTTCAGAGTAATAATGCATATTTTATTGTCTGCATTTTTGGAATTTTTTCCTCCCAGACAGCTCTGAATCTGAATTCTGTGCTCTGCATGTGAAGCTGAATGTTGCTAAAAACGAGTAGGGGGTGATTTTCTTTAAACTCATCTTGCGACTCACCAGTGTTATTAAATCTGACATCCTGCTGGTAGCTTACAACATAATGCACTTACTGTAGTCAATGGCACCCAGTGAACAACAAGGGACCGCCAGCAGTAACAAATTAGGACTCTTTTTATTTGAAATTGTTCACCTTTTACACACTGACAGTTAATATACACAAGCCTTTGTGGTCCCTCTGGCCCGAGACATGGTCAGTGACGATGTGTGCTGAATATCAACTAGGATGGCTTATGGTGGATGGGAAGATCACACACACACACACACATATGCACGCACACACACAACCAACGCACACTCATACATACACGGACAAGCACACGCACACATGCAGATGTACGCACTTGCGCGCACACACACAGATATGCAAGGACGAATACAAAAAACGCACATTACGACACGTACTCTAACGAATCTAACACGGTCTAGCCATCTAATGTAGACGTCAACAAAGGAGGGGCTTTAAAGTGCATACAGGAACAGAGGAGGGCCTCGCTCGCTCGCTCTCATGATCAGTAACAGCCTTTTAAGTGATGAGCGACAGTAATCCTCCACTAAAGCAATGATCTTAGTTCCACGCTGTATCTTTACACAAAGCATATCCCTACTGTATTTTTAGCTCACACTGCGCCTTGCATCATGAGATAATGACACTGCATAGTTCACGGGGTTAGTCTTATACATTATTGCGGTACAATGTAGGTCCGAGTCCGGGGTCCGGGTGTGATCCGCGGGCTGCAGCATGGCACAGAGAGCATGCACGCTGTAGCCCGGGTGTTCAGTGGGAACAGAGAAACAGATCGATTGAGAGAGAGCCCCCAGTGCTTCGCTGCAGTCCGGTTTAGCTTTAGATGTGGGGTAATCCATATGAGGAGCGGTGAGACGTGGTAAAGGTCCGATCACAGTATGAAGATGTTCAGGGTCTCGGATGCATAAGAGGAGCACAGACGACTCCTCGGCCTGGTCTGGGTTGAAGCGCACGGTTCGGTTCTTGACAGGAGGTCAATAAGGGGCAAATAGGACTTGTGGGTGGGAGGTCCTGACAGGCCCAGGGGCCGGGCGGAGCAGTGCAGCGGGGAGGGTCTGTGTCTGGAAGAGGGCGGGGGTCGGGGCGTGGTTGGTGGCGTGGTTCGTGCGGTGTGTGAAAGAGTTGCCGATGGCGGCTGCCACTGCCGCCAGGTGAGCAGGTATGATCTGTGCCGTCAGAGGCTGACACTGACGCTCCTTCCCCAGGGACAACTTGATCTGCCAGAGGGAGACAAAACACAGTCAGGACAGTCCAGGAGTCCACATGTGGGCAAAATGTTAAAAATCAACGCTCCTAAAAGCACTTTTCCTAGTCTTACAGAGTTTTTTATTCCAATAATCTACTGTGAGAAATGTGAACGTGTTTTTTTCACTGAACAAAAGAAGCCAAAGTCCACAAATGTTCAATGTCGTCTCAGCACGAGCTGTCACAAAGAAGCTGAAACAGTCTGAAACTGGCAAAATTTCAATCCATGAATAAATGAATAAAATCCCAAATGTGGCCAGACGTTCAATGCCAACTTTCAGGACTTGACAGCTTTTGATATTTGGTGCTGTTGTCACATTTCAGCACTGAGGCTCGAAACCAAACCCTAATCTTTACCTCTAAATAATAATAATAATAATGATCTAGTAAACAAGCATTTCCTGTTTCCAGCTTCTGAAATGTGAGGATCTGCTGCTTTTCTCCGTCTTACATCACTATATATTAAAACATGTTGGCGTTTTGAACCGCTCGTCGGACGAAACGAGCAGCCCGAGCTCTGGGATTTTACTACTTTCTGGCATTTTCGACTATAGTCTGCTCTTTGTCTCACAGCTTCACTGTTTTGTTGTCACGGTTCTCCAGACTGTTCCTCGTTACAGTCCTGGATCAGCAGAGGCAACACAGTGGTGTCACTGGCAGGATTTAACTTGTCAGTCAGATTCATTCAAAGAAAGGTGAATAAACGGAGGGAGCGTGGCGGCTGACGACGCTGCTGCCGTGGTCCAGCTCTACAGGGAATCGCACAGCTGCCGCGAATCAGATGCTAATTGCTGCAGGTTCTCCAGGTGATCCGCAAGACACCAGAGCTTATGTGGGAAACTCTGTCAGGCCTTTTGCATTTAAAATATCTGTTCAGTGGCCTAACTGGTGTAGCTGCTGGTTGGATGAATCACTGAATCCAGACCTCTTCTGTCAAATGCTGCTAATTTGTGGCACCAACGTTATTAAAGTTAAGTGAGACTTGAATAAAAGCAGGCGTGAAACATTTTACTTCACTGAAATAAATGTAAGAAGTAGACTTTAGAGGAAAATGTACACTAGCTGAAATGATATTGTGCATTAGAACTAATTAGAATAAAATAAGAAAAATAGAGGAAATGTCTTGACTGGGATGTCGACACGACTGTGAGTCAACTGCCTTCGCAAAGGATTCTGGAAATCTAAAATCTTGCTCCCAAAAACCTCAAACTGATGCTGAAACCAATAAAAACCAAACTAAAATTAATCATTCTGAAACAAACATAAACTGAAGCCAAACCGAACTGAAAGCAAAAATTAAAAATGAAATAAAAACCCTCATTTCTCTGGTTTTGTTTTCATGTTAAACAATCCGAAGAATTGCTTTAGTAGTTTCAGATGTCGCTTTTATTGCGATAGAAAGAGAGAGCAGAAATGAAAGAAAGCAACAACAGACGGACAAATGGAAAGAAGCGGAAATAAGAGCCTAATAGGGTGAAAAGGTCACCAAAGTTATCTGGCTTAATCTTCTGTATCAGTAATGGAAAAGCTACGGTCTCGCAGCACCAGGATGGCAGCCGTTGTCATGGGTTATCAATCACTGACTCAGGCGTCGTAACCCTATGGGAAGCATTCTTTACTCTCCGCTCATCAAAGAAGCTCCTCTCCGTTAACTCAGTCAATGATGGGTTTCAGGAAAAGTCATTTCCCCCACACTGGTAACCCCCGCGCTTCGTCTCGGCAAACAGTGGGTGTGATGAATGCCATTTTCTGCGATGGAAAGTCAGGCTCTCCTTTATCTTCCCCACTCTGAATCCACGCGGCTCCTTCGTGCATCCCGCCGATCCCGCGTCGCGTGGCGGCACTCGAAAACATTTCACATTTGTCGCAGCGCTCCCGTCGCGCAAGAAGGCGTCGGCCGGCCGGCGCCGGAGAGTTAAACAACCACCTCGGGAAAGTGCCTGAAAGTTATTTATTTCTTGACACTAATCTGAGTCGTCTTGATGCAGAAGACCACACGCTGAGCTACTCCAGATAGGCTAAAACTGACATTTACAATTACCTATAAATAGTGTTCGATCCCAGCCCGCGTTCCGCCTCCAGCTTTCTGGCCTTGATGCATGACATTTTTGTCTATAAAATATCAAGTTTTCAAATTAAATCATGCTGTTCGCTGCCACGGATTTTTAATAAAAGCCAGGCAACAGGTGAACCAGTGATGAAAGTTGACATTTTATTGAATGAGGTGTCGTGAAGTGGATTGAAGGTGCCGTATCAAAGCACGGACCGCAGCGCCTTCGCAGAGGTAGGTGGGATTTTTCTGCTTATAAGCAAAGAAACTGGCAAATTTCTGCATGAAGTTTTCTCTCTCATGCACAGATCTAAAGGTTTGACTTGCTTCTTTCCGGGAAGTGGCTGGAGTAGGAGAACGACAACGAACACAGACTCAGATATCAAACAATAACTGTCTGTCTCCTGCGAGCCTATTAGAGCTGAGTCAAGGCGATTGTTGTCTTGACACCCGGACAGGCTGATAAGACGACTGAGGCATGCGGTGACTCACCGGCTGCTTGCTCTGGCCTTTCTGCGGTTTGCTGTAGGGGCTGTATTTAGGTTTGGCTGGTTTACCTGCTGCTCGGTCTTTATGGCGCCGGCTGCTGATGTGCTGAAAAGGAGGCAGAAAACAGGCTTCAGAGAGAGTCACGCTGTGGGCCTCGGCGTGTCGCTCCGCTGTGGTTAAAGCTGCAGATATGCAAATGTACTTTTTCACATTAAAATAATCAGGAATAAATGGAGAAAGAGGAAAAGGCATTCAACATTTTTCATTTGTGTCTCTGAAATCCAGCTCCAGTTTTCACTGATCTTAATATTTTCAAACCAATCTTTCAGTTTTCTGTCACTGAGTTTTTTCAAATAGACATGGCTTGCTGTGTAACCATGGCAACCACACAAAAGGAAAACAACGCAAAAGCTAATTTTACCGTGAACTGTCAGTTTCCAGCCCCGCCTCCCAGAAATGACATTTATGTAGAACTAATTTGCACCACCAAACACGTTTAGAAGGAAACGTAAAAGGCTGCTTTCTGTTCACATACTGAGAAAACGTATTTCTTTTGTTTTCTTGCACCATCCATTTAAGCAGAATCCCGATTTTCCACTAACCAAACTGCTTTTGCTGCCTGAACTTACCCACAGACAGGAATCTGTACGTGAACTCTGCACTGAACGTCATCGTGAATGCAAATTAGTTGCATTGCTAAACGCAATTTCTCGGAGACGAGGTTGTAAATTTCGCACGTCCTCACCAGCAGCGAACAAACCAAAACGAACAAAAACGAAAATCTCAGAAAATCCTGCCGATTTGGATACTCCTTGTTTGCGAGTGGCCTGATAGCGGGGCTGCAGGAAAGATCAGAGGGTCACCAGGATTCATCCCCTGGGGATCATGAACGTCCACAGCAGTTTTTGTCACATTAGCTGGTCAAGAGGAAGGTTTGACCACTTTCAGATGAAATATTGCTGGTTTAGATGCAACAACTGGAAAAAACTGCCACTGTTTTTTTAAATTACAGATTGTCTGTGCTGCTTTATGGATGTCTGGTACCATTTTAGGAGAAATATCTTACAATGAATTACAATAGAAGGAAGGGGAAGGACTGAAAATGCACCTCCTGTCTGAAGGTGGAAAGTATTATAGCTTTAAAGGCTTCATTGTGACGGGAGCCTCCCATGGTGAACATTACTGCAGTTATGGCCCTGCAAGGTGCAGCTCAGGAGGCATTTACCAAATAGCACATTATGTCCCCATGTGAAACACAGAACGATGATTTAGTGATATTAAAGTAAGAAAAACAAGCGGCGGCTTTGAATTAACAAGCAGAACACAAGAATCTGGAATGACATATACAGAAATACTCAACAGCCAATAAATAATTCAGCGTGGGTACACATCGACAACAAAAGGCAGATTTCTGGCTGCGTCCAAACTTCACAAGTGCCTGCAGTGGCTTTAACAATCACACTTTTCCTCTGGTTTCGAGCCGTAGCCGAAATTTGTCACGCTGGATTCTCTTCGCGGGGAATCGCCGCCGTTCAGAAGTGCTCGGTAAAAGTCCCCGCATGAAAAATTCACACAGAGCCTGTACTATTTTCAGCGAGAGAGCTCAAGGTTAGCTCAGACAAAACCGAGCGGTTTTCAAGTGTTGTAGATGAAATTCCCCCCATGACAGAAAGATCAGCAGCTACAAGAAAAGAAGATTTGTGGAGTGGCCCAAAGCAACGAGCGAGACACACGGCCGAGCCCCACCGAGGGAAATATCACGCAGAGATCAGATTATTGTCAGCGGTCCTTAGCAACATGATCTCCTTAACATATAAACTATTTTCCTTATTTGCGTGGGGGGATTAAGAGGAACTCGGTTGACTTCATATCTGCTGCAGCAGCCTAAATTTCTCAGCCATGTACCGCATGAGCTTAACCAGATTTCTTTTTTGCATGAGTGCATGTGCAGGACAAAGGTTTCATCTCTGCTGTGACAGCAGCACGGCAGCATGACAGGAAGTATCAGCAGCAGTGCATCTTTGTGTCCAAAAAAATAAAAAATAATCATAAATCCACCAAACGATGAGATCTGACAGTGAAGGGAATCTAAATACGTACGTATGTTTTCGCAGATGAGCAGCAGGCTGCCTGAAACAGTCGAGCACATGCACACATTTGCTTTCCGACTACAAAGCCTGAAAGTTTCATTAATTGAAAAGCATCAAAAAGAGAGTGAATTTAGGCTGCAGCATCAAACATTCTACTGGTGCTTCTGAGATATGGCAGGTATGACTCTGATTACTGAGCAGCTGCAGGTGAATCCATGTTTTCATGGTAACCAGGTCGATACAGTGGATGTCAATGTGTTTTCCAGTCTGAAGCTCGTGTCTGGTGAGCATGTCGACGAGCTGTATAACCAGTGTCACATGTTCTGTTTTAGCACGTCTTTCATGCCTCATCTGCATTTACTCAGTCAGATGCGATTTGGGGCAACTAGCTGGTCGATGGCAGAGCAGCTTGATCGTAGGTGGCGTGCGTTTGGATGTCGAAAAACTTCACTTACATTTCCAAAAAAAAAAAAAAAGCGTGTTCGTGCTCTGCTGCATGAATTTGCTGCAGAGGGGAGCAGCGCTCTGCAGCACCTTTTTCACACAGGACATGCTGACGTGTCGCAGCGGGAGGAGCGCAGGTGTGAATCATCAAATTAATGATGAGTGAATTCCACTCAGCTGCTCCGGTTTCGGGTCCTGCTTACCCAGACACTGCCATCGCTTTCCTACCCCGACAGCTCAAAGTGCTCACTGTGAAACAGGCCTGTTCGCTTCTAAAGCCACATATTCTGCTTCACTGTGACTTTAAAGGCGCAGTTTGAACTCCAGCAGGGCTTTTGTGCTGGAACACAGTGAATTTAGATCAGACTGGTATCTCTCTTCTCATCTAACTCGGTGGTGATGATGTGAATAAGCTTATTTCCCAAACGTTCACTTTTCCTTCAAAGAAAAAATGAAGCGATCATTAGCAGAACCAGATATTTCCATTTTGATTTATGCTCCTACATCAAGCAAACAAACTAGTTATTGGGTTATCTCGAGATATCTCAACATTTTTTACATTTTCCTAAATCATGTTTTTTTTATTGTGCACTTGAGGGAACATCAATCAAACTGGTGTTTGTTTATTCATTGTTAGAAATTTCTTTATTCAGTTTGACTTCTATGTTTTCTAAAGTGAATTCTTCAAGTGATACATAAAATATGTCAACTATAAATATGCAACATAGTGATTCTCTGTAACCCAGTGAAATCCAGACAATGCTTATTGATGGATCTGTTTCTTTCCTTTATCGCTTCACTTTGAAAGTGCAGGAAAGTCTCTGCGCCCCCCTCTCACCTGTTTTAGCTGAGTCTCTGAGTTGACGTGCACATCACACGTCTCACAGTAAAACGTTTTGTTCTGCAGGCCCGTCGCTGATTTGGCGGATGTGGCCAGTTTGCTTTTGACTCCCGGCCGGGGGAAAGACTTGATGGAGCCCACGCCGGTCCTGGCCTCGAGCATCGTCTTGTGCTTCGTACCTGCAGGTCCAAACAGGAAGCAGCGTGGTCAGTACGCGAACGCCTGGAGGATCGGCGAGATCAGAGGGCCTGTTATCTGCTCTCTGGTCTGGGAAATATGAGGGCCGGTGTGAAAAGGTCAACTTGTAAATTTTCCCTCATCAAAGAGGAGAACTCTGCTAAAGTCAGTTGCATATTTGACCTCAGTTGTGTTTGTCTCAACTGAAGGGATGAACTGGGACTTAAAAATAGTTCCAACTTAGACCATCAAAACCAGTTCCTAACCCTGCTAACAAATTCGTTTTTTCCTTATTTTTTGATGAATGGGAACTGCTCTCTTCTAAACGCTTTACTTTACTTTCGCCATATCCAGAACTTTAGGATTCAGTCACATCCAACTGCTTATTTCTACACGTATAGATGAAATGCCAATGAAGCAATTCCAAGTCTCTGCAAACCTGCAAATTCTTGGACTCACGCACCGAAGCCAAGCACTGACTTTTCCTTCTGCGAAAGGAAATGGAATATTTTGGCTGTTACGAAAGGGTCCTGCCGAGACGCTGGAAGAAGAAAAGGTTTCCAAACACTGATACTGATCAAGAATGTTTTGGCTATGAAAGGCTCACGCACTCTCTGTTGAACAAGCATGATGAGTGTGAGTTCACATGGGACGCTTTCGGTGCCCGGCTATCTGTGATCCAGTGATGGCTGCAGCTCTGGAAGACTTCAGTGGGGTTTTTTTTTCTAGTATGGGTACGTCTGTCATGCCCCTTTCGACAGATTTTTATATCACTTTAGATGTTAGAAATTAGTGATTGAGAATAAAACCTTTGTTTTTACAAAAGCAGGGATGTCACACAATACCTGATCAAACCTGGATACAAGGTTGCTATAGAAACCACAGACAAACTTCAAAAAATTTGAGTATTTCTTCTTCTTCTTCTTCTTTTTTTTTTTTTAAGCCTGACAATTATTGTTGAAGACAGCCCATACAACTCAACAAAGATGACAAAGAACACTTCAGCGCCGGGGATGGGTGATTGTGTGGAAGCCCAGCGGATAACAACCTTCTTCACAAAAAGTATCGACTGAACAAAAACAGGATTTGAACACTGATGCCGCTGCGTATTTTTCATGGGACTCGCACGACTTGAAGTGGAATAATCACGCTAAAGCCGCTGCGTTTGACGAGAAAGACACACGCTGGAACATCTTTTGTCTTCTGTTCAAATACCTCTGTCATAATCACTACAAACACTGCAGTGATGTCAACCTTTGCAGAAAATGTCAGCACACGTCTCTTACCGCTGTTGTGGGCCTCCAGCTGCGACGCAGAGTTCACCGCCACTTTGCACAGCGAGCAGTATAGAAGACGGCGAGCTTTTTCCTCCTCCGTTTCAGCGTCGTTTTCCGTCTCGGGTTCGGCCTCGGGCTCCAGGTCTGGGGTCTGCGTGGGTGAGCTGAGCTCTGACGGCCTCTCGTCCCCTCCGGCAGCTGAGGTAGTCTCTGGGGCTGTGGCCGCCGTGGTGCTCGGCGAGGCCACAGGTGGCGGCGTTGGCGGCGTGAGGGTCATCAAAGATGCCAGGGGTTGTGCCAGTCTGAGCACAGGGGACAGCGGTAGGGGGGACGCTCCAGGAACGACATCTGCAGACAGAAAATAGATGATTCGTTTGGCATCATGTGGCTCCATCCATCATTTAGAGACAAAGATGTTTTATTCATGTAATTCAACCAACAGGTGGCTGAACAGGCTCAGACTTCATTCCTGGTTTGTTAGTTTTATTTAAAGATGTACGATTAAATATTAACAGTCAAATATTAATATACAAAATATGAAGTAGTGCATATACAAGTACCACCATGTCTGAATCCGAGCGCAGTAACAAAAGGGGCGAAAAGTGAACATTTTACTTTAATCCACCAGTTAAAAGAGCTTCAGAACAGGTGAAGAAGATCAGAACATAGAAATGAGTTACCACTGATCACGGATTAAACGTTTCATCAATAAGAAACGCCCCCGCAGAACACAACGTATTAATATCTGCTCTTTTCTTTTGATAGACACATAAAACACGCTGCTGCCTTTTTCCTGATGAAAAACAAGGTGATGATATGCAGGCTTGGAAATTTGGAATTTGATATGATCTTTGGGGGATTTAAAAAGATTTAGACTGACAAAATTTGATAGTTTTTGATAATTTTTTCTGTAGTTTATTGATCATCAACAGATTTTGTGTTTAGATAAATGACATTAATAGGAGATATTACACGTATATGAATATTTATGCTCAACAGAAATTTGGACTTTTTCCCATATCACAAAGACCTCACAAAACCTCCCAAAAATCTAATTCTACTCAGAATAAAGAGTAATGATGACACCATTGTATACACAGGCTTATGACTTGACTCTCTGGAACAGAGACAAGTACTCCTGATTTATATTTATGATGATAAAAATGCTAAAATGCTAAAAAATGCTAAAAAAAAATATATATATATAAAAACTCTGAAATCCCAAGCAAGAGATGAGTTATTCAAGAGACAATTGATTATATGCCATGTATGCATGTATGCACATATCAAACAAATGCAATCTATATTACTGGGATACACAGCTCTGCAAAATAATCACACCCCTGATCAACTGTCAGAGCGTCAGATCCCATTAACATTTACACAAATAGCTGCTGTGTTCTGAAAGAAATGTCTAATATTTTTAGGAATAAAGACAGCAGCGGATCAATACATCTGACTCATAAAACAACAGCACACGTCAGAGTATGGAACAAAGACGGCCGCTGCCACGTTCACGAAAATGAAATTTTGCCTTAGCAGCGCCACCTGATCGATGCCAATGCCTCGGAGTTCTCCGCACTCCAGTGTCACCAAATGAAGATCAGCCAGCCAGGAGAGCAAATCAATAGTGAATTATGTCATGCTATTTTTGTGAGACATTATATATGGTTCTTATTTATCCCAGCAGAGGTGTCGGCGGTCGGTGCCGCAAAACTGCTCCAAGTTACATCATCACTGCGTTCACTTCTGCCAAAAGTAAAAAAAAAATGCATCAGAGGTTGGAGCAGCAGGTTTGTGTCCTGTGGTTAAAGAAGTACAGACCTCCTTTAAATAAGCCGAAACAGGGAGAGCTTCTGGTGAACGCTGTCTATTAATTCAAGTGGCGGTGCAGAATGACATCCAGAGTCGCTGTACCGACTCTCTGCATGAAAGCTTCAGCTAAATGCTTCAAATGTATGTAAATGTATGCAACGTGGGTCTTTCTTTCAGTATTTCAGTGTTTGTGAGCGTCCAATCCATTAACCTTTGAAATGGGTTTCAGACATTTATACGTGTTTTAATACTCTCCTCTTACAGTTGACTGACTCCAGCTATGATTTTTGCTGCACTTTCATGAAACTCGGTGCATGCTCTGAATGCAGAGCTTTGTAGTAAAATGCCTTATTTTTGCAGGTTTTATGAGCAGCGCAGTAGAGCCTTATCGTCTTGCAACTATAAGCCTGAGAGCGTTGATGGTATTTGAGAGTAAAATTAAAAACTGCTAATCGAGTATCAGCCGGCGTTCTTTGTTTCCTCGAGCACAAGCAGCCGGGTTTAATCACTCTATCAGTGTATTGATCCACCCTCATTTTACAGGTGTCTTCACTTTGTTTATTCAGCCCGTATGTCTGCTCTGAGTCAGCAACAAAAACACAACCAACAGCCAAAACAGACACCACCCTATGACTCCACCTCTCACAGCTGCACAGGCTTTAATCTACGCTTTGTTGAAATCTCCATCCAACCATTCTCTGCTGCTTTATCAGGTTCGGGCTTCAGTGGCAGCCAGCTAAGCTAAGCTAAAATGTCGTTTCCACACCCTCCAGCTCTTCCTGGGAGATCCTGAGGCAGCCCCCAGTCCAGTAGGGTTAAATAATCTCTCGAGTGGTCGTCCCAGGGGTCTTGTGTGTCTGGAGGACCTCCATGGGGAGCCATCCAGGAGGTATCCTAATCAGATGCCTGAACCATCTCAGCCCTTTCAACAATTGTACTCCCAGTTCCCTCTGGACGTCTGAGCTCCTCAGCTTATCTCGAACAGGACTTTGACAACAGCGAGGCCGTTATTTCCAACAGAGAGAGGCGAAAAACTCTGACCTCTACAACATGTGTCCAATGAGATTTTGGCGTTGCCAGGAGGAGGATGTTATAAGCAGCAGGTTTTTACGACCCATATTTAGGCTTGTTAGGCGTCGAGGGATGTAGTAATTTTGACGGGAGCAAAGGAGAACGTCAGATGACGTAGCATAAAGAGCAAGAAAGTCTGCATATGGAGAAGGTGGGGTTTAAACGCTGACGTATTTAAACGATGATCTTTACAGAAACCTAGCCAAGTAGTTCTGATGTCTAAACCTAAACAAACTGTTTCATGTTAACCACGTGATGACGACGGTCCAGTACTCCCATCGCTGCTACTCTCCAATGGTGTTATGAGACATTTTGGGGAAGGGAGTCACTGGCAGTTGACCTTTTCGGTTGTTTAGGTACGAGGACATGTGTGTGCATGATGAAAGCCATGGCAAAATTCAAGACTAATACATTAATCAGATGCACAAAGTAAATTCTATTTATATTTGAGATCATAAACTGGATTAGATGATTATAAAATGACATTCAGGTGCTGTGATGTTTGTCTTTTCACTGTGTTGGTGCTGCTGCTGCAATTCTTTTATGCCATTTACAGACCACCTGACAGGACCTGTCCATCACATGATCGGGTGACCTTAAGCAAGGGTGTCTATTGATTGCTCTCACCAGAAGAGGATTGAGCATTCATGTGTGATACACGTCCGACTGACTGACCTCTACCTGTAAATCTGTGTGTGTGTTGTTCAGCAGACGCTGCAGATGCCTGTGGTCTGATGTAAAGAAGAACATCTGGCAGGGAAAGGCCATTATTCCAGGCTGTTACGCTCAAACCATGACTGGAACATTTATTTAAAGTCTGCGGACTCAGCTCTGAAATGGGGACCGGTGACTTCACTTATTAGTTGTGTGTAATTTATGTTCTGTTTAATTTTAACTGAGGCTGAATGAGCTTCAGACAAGAGCCAGAAAATCTACCCGGTTCTCCGAATCCACGCACTCACTGCACGCTGCCATGCTTTAACAAAGATTTAACAAGATCACAGTAATCTGAATTTAAACAAAGAAGACATGAGCTCTTACTTCTGAACCTTAAGGCAAAAATATGTCGGCTTGAAATATTTAGTTTTTTTGATTCATATTCACATTCCAGATGTTTGCTAAAGCAGTGAACTCTTTGTATTTTGACAGTCGTCATTTTTGACCCTAATGGTTTTACGGCCATGAATGACCTGAGTGCAACTTCACATTACCAACTCCAATTGAGCCCGAGCTATTGCCACAAAAACAATAATTAATATGTGAACTACTTATGAAGTGTCCGACCTTGTCACTCCTGATGAATAATGTTCACGCCACAAGCAGAGCGGCTGCGACCTCTTTGCTCCCTGCAATTAACGACCACCTACTCCCAGTCCGCCCCGGTGTGCCAGGCATCAAAACAACCTGAAATCACAGCGATTAACTCACTCGGTCTCGCTGTGCTCACCAGCGACCAAAAAGCTGCCATCACACCTGCTTCTCTGGGCAGCTTTTCAATGGCACGGTCACCAGACCGAGCGTGGATCCAGGAAAAGTGCGAGTAAAGGTCTGGTGTTTGTGTGAGCCGCCGAGATTCACCTGCGAGTCCACATTTTGCTTCTTTTTGTAAACGCTTCTCATTCTTCCTCTTTCATTTACAGCTTGGAAGCATAATCAACATCATTTTCTCGCCAAGAGAATATTTCTCTGGCAAAGACTGACTCTGCCTTGACCCGGTGCCTTGAACAGCAAACACAACAGCCTTCATGAACTGCTATATATTCAGTCAACAGTCGGTGGAGTAAAATGCTTGGGTGCTATTATTAAGTGATGCCTCAACATTTTGGCAGTCCGCTTGTTTGTTGTGATACCTGGAGTGAGAAGATCAATATCAATTTCATCTTTATGAATTCAGTAGAGAGATGGTGCCATGATTACAAAAGCAGCATCTCATATCTTCAATATATCACTTTTTACCGGGACTATTCCGAATGTTTGGAAAGCTGCACATGTTCCACCGCTATTTAAAGATGCTGAAGTAAATAATTATTGACCGATCTCCAAACTTTCCTGTTTGGCAAAGGTGCTATTATGCAGCTATTATGCGCTTTCCTATTGATTACCCACATCAATCTGGGTTCAAATCTGGCCATAGTACAAACTCTGCAGGCTCTCTAGTAATAAATGACATTGTAAGCAGTACCAGCAAAATGTGCAGCCCTCTTCATTGACCTCTCCAGGCCTTTGATATTGTCGACCGCTCAGTTTTACTTAGCAGATCACCAGCTGGTCTAGATCAGACTGCTTTCAACTGGTTCAAAAATTGTTTAATAGAACTCAAGCAATAGCAGTTGATGAGGTGAGATCACCCTTCCTGGTGGCCGACAAGGGAGCACCGCAGGGATCTATTCTTGGTCCTCTACTGTCATGCTAACCTTATGCTGATGATATCTGGTTATATTCCTCAGAGTTCTCAAACAGATAGCGGAGTTTCAACTCAATCCAATGCACTCTGGCTGGTCTTGAATGCTGCACCTGTCCACCTTAAACAGCGTCAATATGGAGCATGTCCAACAGGGCCAGAAATTTTCTGTTTCTACATGTGTTGAAGAAATAAAAAGAATATTTTTTTTTTAAATTATTCTTATTCTCTCAAGAGTTGAGATGAGAAGATTGATACCACTGCCATGCCTGTGAGCAAAGAATGATGCTGGATTATCTTAGCATAAAGACTGCTAGAAGGTGTAAACAGCAAGTTTAAAAAATACACTCAAATGCATATAACAGTTGACATTTGTTTGTTTATAGATCAAACACATAAGATGACTGGTCAGCTATAACCTTTGGACAGAGCCGCTTAAGCTGTTTAACTCTGCTTTCAGTCTTTATGCTAAGCTAGGCTAATCACCTCCTTGCTCCAACACCACAGTTAATGCACAGACATGAGAGTCATATCAATGTTGTCATCTAACTCTTTGCAATTTATTTCCCACAATGTCGAGCTATTCCTTTGAATGACATGTAAACGAAACTTTGGAGTTGTTATACGACACTGAAGACACAACTAAACATGTCAAGAAGCTAAAAAAGATAAAACTGACACTCAAAGCACCTTCAAGAGTCCAGTTGAATGAAAGTGGAAATTTTCCGAAAGTTCACATGTATTTTAGTTTACCCTGCACATTTGCTATCTACCATTTTTGTTATATTTTGCGTATGAAAATGCAAGAAACAGAAAACTGATTTGAAGGCACTGAAATGCTTGATTACTTTAAGCAGACAAACAAGCATATTTTTCCCAAAATGAGTATTCCTTTAATTCAGTAAAGACTGCACAAATCAGAGCTGACACCTGCTAATATACAGCATGATGTGACAGAAGTGTGCAGAAACTGAGCAATAATCAACAAGAACAAGAAAGGTTCTGCTTTTATCTGTCTACGTATTACAAAGCCCGGTTGGCGAGGCCATCCCATGCTAAGTCATGCATGTATTTGCCCTTGTGTTTGGGTGAACCCATCTACAACGGTGCCATTAAAGACCCATTTACTGTTGGAAGGGCAGGTGATTAAAGTGTACTTTGGCTGGCCTAGGACGCCATGCACTCCGGGAAGCCTCTGGTAATCCATATCCCCAGTCAGTGTGACCTAACTGGCTCTGCGAGGCCCAGTTAAGAACTCAATCCCCTCTCATTAATGGAGGTAATGACTGTGATCAATCTAAAGTTGGTATGGGTGAGCGGGGCAAGACAGCAAAGTAGGAGGAGGGAGAGGAAGAAAGAGATAGAGAGATTGAGGCCAGGTGAAAGAAAGGGGAGGATAAAAAAAAACAGGAACAAAAGGGGATAGATTTGGAAGACAGAGAAAGATGGAGGTGTGAAGAAGAGAAAAGTTAAATGAAAGTTAAACTGGAAACGTAAGCAAACTTTAAGGCAAAAACAACAGCGGAAAATCAAGTGTGTGAAACAAGGAGAAAGAAAGAGGAGGGGAGGCGAGGAGGGGAGGGAGGTAAGGGACGTGAGAAGGTGAGAGGAAAGAGATAACATTAAAAGAGAGTAATCGAGTAGGGGACACAATTAAAGAGAGAGAAACTGAGAGGGTGGGAGTGATGAAGGCAACAAAGACGAGGAGGATCAAGAGAAAGGAAGATCGGGACAGGCGGCGCGACCCTTCGAGACAGGACACCACCTCTTTTCTTTCCTCCATTTGTACCTCAGCCTCTCCTGACTCCCCCCTGAGATTTGCTTTGGCGATAGAGGAGAAATGCCGCTCTGAAATCCTTCCACTCTACTTAGGCTTTCAGGCAATCACAGGACTCCCCAGAGATCTGATTACCTTTCTCAATGAAGCTGGATTAAGCTCTTTAATTAAAATGATTGGCCCTTATTATATGTTGTCACAACTTAAAGGACAGAAATCCCTCGTGGCTCTTGAGTTCTGTCAAATTTCATTCTACGTCTCAGGTTTTTTTTTACTCCCGTCTTGTCAGCAGTCAAAGTGAGTAAATGAGAAAAGAGTCACGGTTGAATATTCCCACAATAAAAGATTGATAAGGTGAAAAATTTGCATTCATAAATAAGTGTGCATTGACGCCTGCAATCATCTTCTGTCTCTTTTTTTTTTTTAGATTTTGTTGAGAGAGAAAAAAGCGATCTGAGATATTTAACAGCAGCAGGAGCCATTGATTTGAACTCACGCTGATTTATCTCTTTCCAATTTCGTTCGAAGGCAAATGATCCGCTCCTAATTTCTGTTGGGGAAGTTTCTGCGGTTTCACGTCGCCGTCCAGAATCCCCACAAATGAGAACATTTGCGGCACGGTGCAGGTACGGAGCCAATCTAATCACACACTCATCAGGTTTGCTGCTGCCTCCGACGTCTGCGTGTAAGGGCTTTTTCCAACCCGCCGCATGTACAGACACTTGAGCACAAAGGCAGTTTTTCTGGGTGGAGGAGGGTGGTGCAGCAGGGGGGCGTCTGCAGCTGATGGGGACCTGAGGAAGAAGGCTGTTGGGGGGGGGGGGGGCTTAGCTAGCCTCCTGCCTGCTCCATTGTACAGCTGCTGTCAGTGCTGGCATGGCTCCCCTGACAATCTGCTCTTTAATAGCTAATATCAGGGTACATTTCCTCAGGCGCTGGACTGGAACTGAGAGATGGCGGGCTGTGCTGTGGGCATTTCTCTCCCTCCTTCTTTGCCTTTTTCGCTCTCGCTCTACTCTCTGGCGCTGCTGTAACAACACACAACACACACACACACACACACACAAACTTGACAGGCGGCCGCTGAGTCATCCGGCTAATCTATACTACCTCACTGCGTCCAGCTGTCCGTGAATCTCAGAACACACACGAGTTCAGCAGCGAAGTGAAAACACGGCGGCTCGATGCATCGCGTGAAAACTACCCTGCTATTACACGCTTTCAGACAGACTCATTACTCCTCCACGACGCACTTAATGTTCGGTCCACATCAACTTAAACCACCCTGAGCTATGAGTAATGACATCTAAAAGAACTGATTCATTGCACTAAGAATTTCTGTGTAAGACATTGTTTCAGCTAAGCAGCTTGTTTTTTGCTGGAATTTGTTGTTATGGTGATTTGTCGTAATATAGGTTAAGATAAGAAATGATAAGATGAACTTTATTAATCCCCAGCGGGGGGAATTTGGGTGTTACAGGCAGCAAGGAGTAGAATTGGCAATAGCAAAAGCAACAGAAATACAAAATACAAATAAAAAGTTAACTATATTTATGTACATGTTATACAAAAGACTATAAAAAAAATATGTTGCCAATGGAAAATACTGAAAACTTGCACAAGGATTTTGAAAAAAAGTGCACATGGAAAATCGAGAATTGCACATGGTTGGTGTGGATGAATTGAGTGTTTGCTGTATTGCACAGTAGATAAAAATATATGTGTCATGTCACAGTAGAAATAAAATATATATATATGTATAGCATATACAATAGTAGTACAAAAAACAGTATGTGTGTGAATATACTAAAAAAAAACAAACAAACTGGAAAACATTAACTAATTAATTCTAAATTAAAGTGTATAGTTTTCATTTTCAGACCATTTCAGAATGTATAGAAGTGAGTTAAAGTGTTTTGACAAGTTGAATGAATGTAAGTGCCCTAGACAGTAAATTAAAGGGGAGTTCCAGCGATTTTACACATCAGTGTCCGTTTAAAGGTCCTGAGAATCACTATGTGACAAAAGCCGCATCCAAAACCTTTTGTGGCTCCAGAGGGAGCTGCTCAAGTACCTCGCTCCTCATCTCTCCTTGAGATTAGCTGTCAGTGTCTCTCTGTGTTCAGATATATAAAAACAAGCCACTTTAACTGCCAGCATCCCGGGTTAACAGTATCAGCACATTTCTGACCTGCTGAAAGTCCATCTGCAGCTTTGCTTCCTTCGCTTTAATGAAGTTAAAAAAGATTAGCTGTCATTCCTGTGCATGTGTGTGTGTGCAGCCCAAGACGTAATTGTTGGAGCAATCTCAAACCGAACTGTTGGCAGTCAGGTTGCATTGTGGGTAATATAGGCACCAGGTTTTAACAAGCCAGAAGAACGCATGGAATAAACAAGACTATATCTCTGGTTCTGCTGCATCGATTTTAATCCCTTTTTTGAAAACCGTCCATCATGAGTGTGACAGTGCTGCAGGAGTGCAATGCTGAATCAATGGTGCGCTGTTTAAAGTTTCTAAAGAAAGATGTCAAGCATAATAGACAAAAAAGACACTGTTTAAACGTTAAATCTCTCCACACACCCTTCTTTTACGACTGACATGATGGAAACTTGCTGTGAGTGGTTTCATACATATTACGCTGAGTCATGTTTTCTGCGATCATAATGAAAACAGCGCTAACCATGATGAATGTATCGGGTTCGGCCGTGCCCCCACGCACGTCCAATTTAACAAGGTCACAGAGCGGCCTGACGTGTCGCCTTTGTGCAAACTCTCCCACAAAGTGGCCTCAACTCTCAGGTCTTTGCTGCAGCTGCGATGACGCCTCAGCGTAAACGGAAAAATAAATCTGTCACATGTGTCAGTGCAGCTCAGCAGCTGTTGATTAAACTTAATATCTTTCTTCTCCGAGTCGGTTCCTCGTTCCGCTCACAGTTAATTAGCTCGGTTGACTCGCACGTTTAAGGCAGCAGGGAAACTCACATTTTTAAGGTGAACCAGCTCAAAAATATTTGACAGAGAATTCCTACAGAATAACAAACGCTCATTATTAATGAAGTAATTAGACCTGTTGTTAGAAAACGGCTCTTAAATGACCAATCAGGTGCATTTCTGAAACAAAAAATAAGCACCTGACGTTGGGTGTGTTGTGCTTTGGAATAAATTTATTACACGCTGTATTTTTTTTTCTTTCTGCTGGTAATTTTGAAGAAAAACAAAGCCATTGAAAGCCCACTCTGCAAAAGCAAACAGAGCTCTGCCTCCCTGTTGTTTCTGCCTACTCTCACTACGGCCATTACTCTTCCCTGAACTCAGCTTTTCATTAGAGTGAGCTCGGTGCCACTGATATACCGTCAAATACTTCAGCCTTGCAGATAATGCAGCATTTACCCGCCTCGACAATTAATTCTTCTGACATCTGAGCACATTAATATTCATTACCCAGTGCCACTTTTGACAAAGTGCCGCCCCCGCTCACCGTAGATATGATAGAGAGATGGTGTAGAAATGTGCTGCTGTTTTTCTTTTTTTTTTTAAAGGCGCTGAAATGATTAATAGCCATTTGTCTGTTTGGTTATGATGGCTTGTTATTGAAGGTCTCTGAGGTCTTTGCCTGTGTATAATGTGTTTACGGTTTTGCATGTTTGTATGTTTTGTAAATGTCAGGCAGGCATTGTGTCCATTACAGATGGATGCCTCAGTGTAGGCAGAGTGGGAGGAAGCCAGTGTCTGAACCCATCTTTACTGTTTAGTCCTCATCTTATAAATGAGTATTGGAAGGGAGTATGTATAACAATATGAATGCAAACACCAAAATTCATTCATTCTTTGAATCCTGAATACCAGCTGTCCTTTATTTTTCCCTTTAAGTAGCTTTAATATTACAAAATAAACAGTGGATATGGAAAGTTTTGTGTTGAAATAATAACAGCCAGAGGAGCAAAAATGGCTCCAAATGCAATGAAAAGAAGCAGGATGAAGTAAGATTTTATTATTATTATTTTACATTTATTTGATTATTTCATTATTTTATGATTATGTTGTCTGTATCATCATGTATTTTATTCTGGTTTATTTGTTGTATTTGTTGTAACCGAACATAATTTCATTGCACTTGGAAACTTGTGCAATGACAATAAATGATTCCTGATTCCTGATGTAATCTTCTAATACTGAACACTTTGGGTCTCCATACATGCTTGGAAGCAAGAAATCTTATTGAGAAACTATTTGCTTCTAGTAAATCTATTAATTATTAATGTGCAATTGAGATGTTGCCCCTTAAACTGCGAGGAAAACAGAACAATGTCAGTCAGATATATTCATCACATTTCCTCATTATGTTGATAGAACAACTAGTCATGGGCTGCATTATATCTCTTTCTAAAGTATTAATTAATAGAATATTAGGAAACATGATCGTCAACAAAAGGATACTGTGAAGCTTCCTTCATTAAAAAGCTGTTGGGTAAATTAATGAGTCTTAGATGTTCAAGGTTCCCACAGCACATGAACGCCCCACAGTTCACATCTTTTATGTAAAGGTGAGTAAAGAAGAGTGAAAAATGAAGTTTGCAGCAGCAGAGAGAGTGAACGCAGGCTCGGTGCATTAAATATCTACATATACTTGCTCCTGCCCAAGATATAAAATATTTCTCCAACTGCAGATATTAGTCCACAGCAGAGGAATCCATTAATAACAGAAATCTTCCAGATACGTCAATTTTCAGCTCAAATCTGTGGTGGCAACCTCCCAATTGAAGACTGATCTGAGTGTTACGCTTTCAGAAATCCGTCCAAGATTTCACCGCCGCTGTTGCTCCAGATCGCCGAGGTGGCGGCCGGAGGGCGCCTTACGTACGTCACCTGGAAGCTCTCTTACGGTAAATGTCGGCAAACTGCGGCGTGGATTCGCTCAGGGGCAGTTTGAGTGCAAATTGCTCCACTTAATGGTTTGACATTTGTGTTGCAGCTTAGCAGCTCTGTGGGATGCGAGACAGGCTGCTGCCAGGTGAAAAGCTCTTAAAGCAACATAAAGACCAGCATGTGGTGAGGATAAATATATAGAAGTACTTATTTATACTGTTTTCTCACCTATTTCTGAACTCAACATCAGAAAATTATTAATATTTGTAGCATTTATGAGCCAAAACCATCAAACCTGCACACTTCTTAGACATGACACCTGGTTGCGGATCTCCGCCATGTTTTCACTTCAAGCTACCTTTAACCTTCGAGCGTGAATAGGTCAGACTCAACAAATACGTCATGGTATATGATGAGCTCCAGAAATGCGCTCCTCATTTAAACACTTGTGGAACATTGGAAGAAGACACGGGCAGAGGTGAAATGAATCCCAGAGCGCGACGGCTCAATGTGTTTCCAATTCCTTTAAAAAACTTCTTTTGTTACAGTTAAAGGGGAAGACTTTCATTGGGCCAATTTCATGACATAATAACAGGCAGCTTAAAGGATATTAGAGTGGAGGAGACGCAGAGGGCAGGGCTCCTCGCCGCTGCCAAAGACGTTATCCTCCACTGAGCCAAAATGAGACAGAGCAGATAGAATCATTTAAAATAATCTGCATCTGGTTCCTGTCAGGCGCCGAAAGTTGCAGTTGCTTTTTGTTTACTTTTTCAGCATGTTTTAAAGGAGGGCTTCCATCGAGAATAAGAAGCTTGTTCGGCAGACACCTGGCAGAGATAACCGGATTTAAACAGCCACCTGGCTGCAGCGTGATGAATATTAAGTCAGCACACGACAATGAGCAGCAGAAGAAATGTAATTAAAAACGGGATAACTGGCAAATGCAAAGTACAAATTCAATATAGGAGGCATGCGGTCGGGAGCACATGGTTATATAAGTTGCAACGCTTTCGCAAACTGCCATCAAATTGAGGAATTTAGCATGATTTGAACTAATTCGTACAACATGTCTTCCGAAGGCAGAAGAGGTTCTGACTGTTCTAAACGGCCAAACTTAGAGGCCTGCCGTCAAAGCCTCCGCCTGGCTGCGTCTAACTGCCTCCCTGATCGCTCTCCAAGAGCTCCGCGGCTTGTGCGTGGCTTTGTCATTTGTACAATGAATTGTATGAATGCAGATCGTTGTATCCACTTTCACAAATGTTAACAGGCGAAAGCAGCAGCAGTGCAAAGAATGAAAAATTTAACTTCTCTCTCAGTGCAGAGTCGGACTTTCAAGGTGCATTGAGAGGTAAAGTACAAAGAACTCTGTTGTGAAAAAGAGCTTCCAGTTGTGGTCTCGGTTATCATGATGCATTGTGTGTTGACCCCGATGAAGGCCACAGTGCATGGTATTCTCACAAGAAAGTTGTTCTTTATGCTACAAGTGTTGCTGGAGTTTCTACCTCTTTGTGAAACTTAAATCCCCCTAAATGCCCCCGTCAGAAAGGGAGTTTAAGACGCTTTAGTGGCATTCAGACTGGAAACAGCTGTGCATTAAAAGAAAGTGCATGTGTGGATGTGTTGTGGTTGCTTCAGGTCCTGGCGAGACAACGAAATATGATCCAGGAGTAACAGCTTAATGGCTTCGAAGGCTCACAATTAGAATACTTTGAGACAGGATTTTATGACCCTGTAACGTTATCGCGCTGAATTATTTCATCTGTTGTTGTGAAGATCGTGATGTAAACAGCAGAAATACGCTGTTCACCAGGACTGTGTGCTCGTACATACAACCCTGGTTATAAAAAGCTGTGAAATGCTGTGTAAAGCAAAAACACAACAGAATGTGATCATTTGCTGAGCCTTTCTGACATATACTCAATAGAAAACCGTGCAGACTCAATATATTTAATGTTTTGCCTCAGCTTCATTGATTTTTGTAAATATCTGCTTATTCTGAATTTAATGCAGCAACATGTTTCAAACAAGTTGGGACAGGAGCAACGAAAGACTGGGAAAGTTGTGGAACGCTCCAAAAACACCTGTTTGGATCATTCCACAGGTAAACAGGTTGATTGGTAACAGGTGATAGTATCATGATTGGGTATGAAAGGCTCCTGGAAAGGCTCAGTCACTCACAAGCGAGCATGGAGCGAGGTTCACCACTCTGTGAACACATGATTGGATAAAGAAGATTAATACATGGACTCAGGGACACTTCCTGAAACTGTTGTCAGTAAACACAGTTTGTTTAGAAGAGGTCGATTCTGTTTTTATTGAAGTTTCACAGCGTCCCAGCTTCTTGCTGGTTGCACTGCGTTGTGCGTTGTGGTTGAACTTTTCTGCAGGACAACCCTTCATTGTTTCGCAGGAGCTCTCCGCACTGGCAAAGTATTCCCATTCAAATGAATGAAGGAGCCATGATTTTCCAACCAGCGCCGCTGCCTGCACGAACGTGACCTTGATGATCCAATGAGCACTTTGTTTGAAGCACACTGAGGCCCTACTTCATCCCTCTTATGTCTGACTGGGCTGTGTGTCCTGCAGAGATCTCCCACCTCTACAAATTCAATATATGAGCGCTGAGCCGGCACCCGGCCATTGGCAGAGCAGCCGACACAGGGTTGATATAATCAACAGTGAGTGCTTCCAACACATAGAGCGATTGCATGTTGTGTGCAGCAATATTTCCAAAAATGTGCGTTTGCTGGGTCCAACATTGGTTCTCCCTATAAGAGCAGCGGCTCCAGAAAGAAAACAACACAGCACATGTGTTTGGGAATGTGCAGCAGGCAGGAAAACACAAACCTTTCCTGTCGGCGCCGTTGGGAACCTGCGACGTGTTGATGCCCTTGGCGATATCTTGGTTGGCGGTTTCCTTGGTGACCGCTGAGCCTTTGAGCTTACTCTTCGGAGCGTCCAGGGCTTTTAGCTTCTTGGCATGTTTGGTCCCCTTGTAGTGGGCCATGGCCTGGCTCTGTGAGGAGAACAAAATAACAGGCTCGATTTAACGCTGGGAAAGCAGCAAAACACAGAGCCAGGATGAAATGAAATATGAAAACTAGAGGAACACAGTCAGAGTCAACGGAGCAGCAGGGGACGCTTGATGCACCGCAAAAAAAGCTAACATTTGATGGTGTGTTTGCTGGTTTTAGAAAAAAAAAAAAGCTTTCCTCTCTTACAAGATGATTAACACACACAGGTAATTGGTAAGTTATTTAAGCTATGTCCCTTTTTAAAAAAAAAAAATCTCTTGAGTGAATAGAGCTGTTTTGCCATAATAAATGCATCATCAGGTACTTCAGAGTGCCTTCATGTCGGCTATTTTTTTCTTGTAAAAACAGAGACGTTTTGCAAAAACCATCCCTTTATTTTCATTTCATTTCCCCTGGTTCCAGCCTCTGAATAGCTGTCGAGATTTCAAATTTGTCTGGCTATTCAAACTATGGCAGGGCGGTAATGAAATGACCATTCAGAGCGAATATGAACCCTGTTTCTTTATTAATGAAAATAATGCCTGGATGTCAATGATTGAGAAATTTGTGTCACCTGCGATGCAGGATTCATGGAGTGGCTGTTTGGTTTAAAGTCCGAACACGTAGCACCAGCAAGCGTCACCTTCACAACAGATTCACCCGGGCACACAGAAGTGGGACATATGCAAAGACTTTGAGCTGTCCTTGTTTACCTCCGCACACTTCCCTGCATACTTTGCCGGTGGCAGTAAGGGAGGTATCAGGAGAGATGCAATTGCCTCTTGGAATAAATAAGTGCGCCAACCACACATCCCCAGAAGACATTTGTAAGCATCTTTATTTATGGGCCGCTGTGGGGATATTCATTAAAGACTGCTGGGACAAAGAGACCATTCCTGGTAGTATTCTCAGCATTACCACACAAACCGAGCTCTGTTCCTGCTTCCCTTTGTTCCTTCTCATGTAATTAGTTCCCCTTGTTCTATCAGTGATTGTATTAATTGTAGGAAAATAAGCTAATGGTATCATGGCAAAGCTCTCATAGCTCTCCTGGATAGCATTTAAATTGGCCAGATTCGCTACATATAATAATAAACGTAACAGAATGAGACATGTAAGGTGCCATTATACGAAGGGAATAAAGTTCCCGGAAATTCATTGTTCAGTAATTTTGTTGGCAAAGGCTGTGAAGTAGCTGAGGTGCCTTAAAGGTTTTCCCTTCGTTAGAGAAGCCGTTTTTTTGGACGAGGCATCACTTTTTCTAACAGAGTGCACATCTTGTTCTGGCACCAAACGATTCATTCTGACCCACATTCATCACTCTCCAGGTACCAAAGACATCAGGTTTTTTTTTTTGTCACGAGACTCAGGTGATATGGATGGCTGTTTAAAGCGGCTACGCCGATAATTCATCTTTCATTAGAGCAATGAAGTGGAAGGATCGCCTGAACTCCGAGTCTGACACATGCATGATTAAAACAGGGAAGGAAATCATTTGTTTTCCGACCAGGTGCTCTGCGAGGGGCGAAAAGACATCAAACAAACCGGAGTCGGAGGGTTGTTTTAGGATTTAAAGCGGCCGTGTGGGAAGCAAAAAGGTCACGTTTAAATGAGTATCCATGATGCGTGAGTGTAAGCTAAGATGTAGCTTTGCTAAGTCCTCCCATTAAAGACCCTGAGAGCACATTATCTCAACTGACTTCTAACTGTGAGCGATGGGGTCCGACATGAACACAAACTTCCTGTATTTGTGTGATGCTGTAGCTGGTTTGAACTGGGCTTACAAATTTTAGTTTGCACTGAAAAGATTTCTTGCTTGCACATCTGTTTTTTTGGACTTCACTGTAAATGTGTTGCCGATTTTACATGTTGGTTTCATGTCTGAAAAGGCTGCAAAGTCACTTGTCCGTAAAAGCCGTAACAGCAATCCGACCTGAAAACATTTCAGCAGCATGGCTTTGATAAGTGTTGTCATATTTGCAGGAAGTGTTACGGCACAAAGTGGACATGCAGAGAGACATATTGAATATGCTTCTTGTTCTCCTCCTCTAAAGCTGCAACAAACAATATTTCAGTGTTAACAGTTGTGATGAAGAGCCCACAGAACATCATCACAAATGCTGCAGTTCCTCTCAGCTCTAGTTCAAGTTCAAGTTCTTTATTTGTCAAATTCTCAAGTTCTTTATTTGTCAAATTCTCAAGTTCTTTATTTGTCAAATTCTCAACAGCTACAGCGAAGCAGTCGCTCATGAAAGCATACATGAAAATCCCACAAGCAAATGAGTAACGAGAAACAGAGAATCTAAGAAATAAGACATAGAATAGCGCAGACGTTACAAAATAGGAATAAAATACAAATATTCAAGATTCAAGAGTCTTTATTGTCATTGCACATGTCAATGAAATTTTCATTGCAACCCCCATGTTAGATGGTAAGAAAGATAAGGCTAGAAAGAGTGAATAAAATTAAGATAACTACAATAAAATAAAATAAACCAACATGCAATAAAAAAAAAATATTCGTGAAGCAATTAAAAATATAACAGAATGAAAATATACTTAGGCAATAAAATATACTAAACAATAAACAATAAAATATGGAAGTGAAATGTGCAAACAGAATAAAATATACAAGCAGAATAAAATATAAAATATACACAGTGAAATGTTCCGACAGAATAAAATATGCCAATGAAACTGAAATGTGCTGATATACTAAAATGTATATAATTATAGTATATGTGTGTACATAAAAGTCAAGTACACAGAAGGTGCAGGTGGAGGTAGAGGTGTAGGTGTAGGTGTAAAGTGCGGTGTGCAGTGTTCACAGTTCACACAGTCTCTCACTGCAGTGAGGGGCTGCTGGGGGTGACAGCTCTAACAGCTCTGGGGAAGAAGCTGTCCCTCAGTCTGTTAGTGGTGGTGCGGATGTTCCTGTACCGCTTTCCTGATGGAAGCGGTACAAACAGTCTGTGGCCCGGGTGGCTGGGGTCCGTGGCGATGGATCTCGCCCTCTTTCTGACCCGACCTTCATATATAGAGTCTAGGTCAGGGAGGGGGCAGCCCACGATGCCCTGTGCAGTTTTAACCACCCGTGCCAGTTGTTTCCTCTCCTGTGCCGTGCAGCTGCCATACCACACTGTCACACTGAGGCAGAGGATGCTTTCAATTGTGGCCCTGTAGAAGTTAACGAGCAACCGAGAGGAGAGTCCAGCCCGTTTCAGCTTCCTGAGGAAGAAGAGCCTTTGTTGTGCCTTCTTCACCAGGCGGGAGGTGTTCATGGACCAGGAGAGGTCAGATGTGATGTGGAGGCCCAGGAACCTGATGTTGTCCACACGCTCCACCACTTCTCCGTCCATGAGGAGGGGGTCGTGATCTGTCTTCCTGGACCTCCTGAAGTCCACAATGACCTCCTTGGTTTTCCCTGTGTTCAGCACCAGGTTGTTGGCTGAACACCACTGGGTGAGCTGGTGTATCTCCTCTCTGTAGTGGGTCTCGTTGTTATCTGAGATGAGACCTACTACTGTAGTGTCGTCCGCAAACTTCACGACTGTGTTGGTGGGGTGGATGGCAGCACAGTCGTGAGTAAACAGGGTGAAGAGGGCTGGGCTGAGCACACAACCCTGTGGCGTGCCCGTGCTGAGGACCAGAGGGGATGATGTGATGTTCCCTATTCTCACCACCTGAGGCCTGTTGGTGAGAAAGTCTCTGATCCAGTGGCACAGAGACGCAGGCAGACCCACCGTGTGTAGCTTCAGCGCCAGCTTGTCTGGGATGACGGTGTTAAAAGCTGAGCTAAAGTCTACAAATAGCATCCTGACGTAGGTGTTGGGCTGCTGCAGGTGGGTCAGGGCTGTGTGCAGGGTGATGGAGACAGCATCCTCTGTGGACCGATTCCCTCTGTAAGCAAACTGAAGGCTGTCTAGGTCCGAGGGGATGAAGTCTCTGATGTACCTGAGAATAATCCGCTCAAAGCACTTCATGATTACCGGGGTCAGTGCAACAGGCCGGTAGTCATTCAGGCAGGTGATGGATGTCTTCTTCGGTACCGGAATGATGGTGGAGGACTTGAGGCACTCAGGAACCGTGGACAGCTGCAGGGACAGGTTGAAAATGTCCAGGAACACTCCTGCTAGCTGGTCAGCGCATGTCCTCAAAGTCTTGCCTGACACCTTATCCGGTCCTGCAGCTCTGCGGGTGTTGATCCTCCTCAGGGTGGATGACACCTGGTGCTGCTGCAGGACGAGGGGCTGGTGCTGCTCCTCCAGCCGGGGTAGGTGTGTGACTTCTCTGCTGCCTGATGTGTCGAAGCGGGCAAAGAAGCTGTTCAAGGTGTCAGGCAGGGTGGGGTCGTGGCTGGTGAGCTGTGTGTTCGGCTTGTAGTCCGTTATGGTTCTGATGCCTCTCCACATGCTCTGTGGGTTGTTGTTCTTGAAGTGATCTTCAATTTTGTTTTTGTACTGGAGCTTGGCCTGCTTGATTCCTTTCTTCAGCTCTGCTCGAGCCCTGCTATAAGCCAGCCTGTCTCCAGATCTGTAGGCAGTATCCCGGGCTTTCAGCAGGGACCGCACTGTGCTGTCCAGCCATGGTTTCTGGTTGGGAAACACTGTGATGGTCTTAACAGGGAGGACAGCATCAGTGCAGAACTGAACATAAGACAATACAGATGATGTGTACTCCTCAAGGTCTGCCTCTTCTCTGAACACAGTCCAGTCTGTCAGTTCGAAGCAGTCCTGAAGTGCAGAGGAGGCCTCCTCAGTCCATATCTGTACTGTCCTGGTGGTCGGCTTTGTTCTGCAGGCCAGAGGCTTGTAGGCAGGAATGAGTTTCACGGAGATGTGGTCTGACATGCCCAGGTGAGGAGCTGCTACAGCCTTGTAAGCAGCAGGGATGTTGCAGTAAACTTGATCCAAAATGTTACTGTCTCTGGTAGGAAACTTTATGTACTTATGAAATTTGGGAAACACCGCCTTCAGTTCAACGTGATTAAAGTCCCCCGCCACAATCACGGCCGCCTCCGGGTTGTCGTTCATCTGCCTGCTGATCAGGCAGTACAGCTCCTCTAATGCTAACTTAGCATTAGCCCGCGGTGGGATGTAAGCGGCCACAATAACAATAGACGAGAGTTCTCTAACCAGCTTGAACGGTCGGCATTTCACCACCAGGTATTCCAAATCAGGAGAGCAGAACGTGCTGACGGTGCGTGTGGCTGTACACCAGGCATTGTGTACATACAGCGCCAAGCCTCCGCCTCTGCTCTTACCTGAAGCTGCAGTCCTGTCCGCCCGGAACAGAGAGCGGCCCGCTATCTCCACCGCTGCGTCCGGGATGTTGTCGTCCAGCCAGGTCTCTGTGACAACGGTAACACAGCTGTCCATCCGGCGAGAGACTATCCTTAGACGGACCTCGTCGATTTTGTTGGTGAGAGACCTGGCGTTGGTGAGGAAGAGACTGGGGAGAGCCGGTCTGTGAGGGTTAGCTTGTAGCCTAGCACGCACGCCGGCTCTCTTGCCCCGCTTTTGTTTACGGTGCCTCCTCCGTCTCCTTGGCAGCAGTGGGGGGATGGTGGTGGGCTCTGGGGTCCGTAGCAGCTCCGGTGGAATAAAGTCCAGTTTAGGGCGTGTGTGAAGTCCGAACTGTACTCCAAAGTTCCACAGTTCAGACCTGCTGTACTGTGTCAGAGCTTCCAGAAGAGAAGTAAAAGTGGAAACGAGTAAAAACAAACAAACAAAAACGTAAACACGGGAGCTACGAGCCGCTGCGTCTGCACGCGCCGCCATCTTGGTTTAAAAGCGTTTAAAATATGTATGTAAAATACAATGCTGTGGTAGACTGGTGTCAAAATGAATAAACTGGAATGTAGACAGTTTGTGCTGTAATGTAGTAAATGTATGCTTTTAATGAGAAGCAGTCATAATAGCAGTCATAATAATAATAATAGTATATTTTATTTGTCTAGCACCATTCAAAGCATAGCTAGAAAGTGCTTCACAACAGCAAACTAAAAACAGAACCCATTAGAATAACAATTCTAAACCTTACATAAAAACAGGAACATAAAAGTAAGAATACACTAAAAGTATAGAAGATATTAGAAGAATACAATAATAGAGTTTATTATTTCTTGCTGTGTGCATGTAATTAAGTAAAAGCACATTTTTTTTAAAAGTGTGTTTGAGAGAGATTCAGGCAGATTCAGAGATTTAAAAGAAGACAAAGATGTGGCCCCGATAGCAAAGACCAGCTCCTGGTTTTCAATCCAGATCTTGAAATCTCTGAAACGGACCCACCGGAGGATCTCAGGCTGCACTCGGGCTCATGTGTGATTAAACATTCATTGATGTACTCGGGAACCGGTCCCATCCAGGCCTTAAAGTGATCATTAAAATCCTTAAACCGATTCTAAAACACACAGGTAGCCAGCGTAATGAAGCTAAAATTGGGGTTATATTTACTGTCGTGTTAGACTGAGCGAGGAGTGTGGCAGCAGCATTTTGAATTAACTGGAGTCTGGAAAGATTGTGTTTGGTAAAGCGAGTGAGGGAGGGAGTTACAGTAGTCCAGACGAGATGTGATGAAGGCATGAATGACAATTTCCTGAAAGGAACGGATCTTAGAGATCCTGCATAACTGGATAAAACAAGACTGGACAATTATTTTAACCTGCTGATTACAATTAAAATTATTATCAAATGATGCCCAGATTTCTGCAGCTAGTTATGCACAGATAAGAACAGGATGCAGACTGGGAATGCACATAAATACAGTATACACACTGTGATGAGTTAGCTTGTAATCAGTGGTAAAATAATTATATATGTAGCTATAGAGGAATGTGTGCAGGTGTAAACAGGTGACGTGTACCACTGCGGTGTGGACTGTGGCAGCTAGCTCATTATTTTTGCTTTAACAGCCCTCTGCTGTGTTGTTTTGGTTCATTCTCATCTGATTCGTTTAAAGCTGCAGCACTATAGCTGCATAAGCACTATCAAAAAAAAGCTGGTGAACATAGCGCAGCATTTAGCAGCTACAGTAGAAGCCCAAAAGAATGCTAACGCTAATGTGTCTGCTGGACATGTACATAAGCTAAATAAGCGGTTTGCTAACACGAAGGTGATAATATATCAGCGTTGTGTACACAGCCCAGCAAAATTATTCTTTATTAACATTTTTTGCAGAAGAACTAAATCAGTTGAATATTCACTGCCAGTGTACCAATGATGTTCCTTATGCATCATTTAAGACTGTAAAAATAGTGAAATATTTTTGCTTTTGGTGCAAAAAATTCCTTAGAAATCAACCTCCATTACGTCTCATTCAAGCTTTAACAGATGCTTGAAACCAGAGGTAGAAGCTCAGAGGAGCACGTCCAACCCAGCCACTCAAAATAAGGAAATGAATGTCTAAGCACTGACACTGTATATCAGTATCATCAGATCATTACAACAGCGTAGTTTATAGTTTATGGAAATGTGAGCTACGTGTCATGATCATCTGCATGTGTGCAAAAGCTGCTTTTCCTTTCTTTAGACTCGTGCGGTTTATCAAACATCCTCCCTTTCCGTTGAAGTGATGATTTTCTCATTCCCTTCCTCGTCTTCAAAATAACGAGCATGTGGATAACGTCTATTAAAAAAACACATTCAATTAAAAAGGACGTGAGTGGGCAGGAGAGGAGGCGGCACGGCAGAGACAAGAAAAGCTGGAAACGTTCGGTCCACATGAATGAAAGCTTTGTCCGCAAATGGAAATAAATCCCAGAAAAATCATGTTTGAAAATTGAGTTACAGCATCAAACCGGCCATTTGTTGCGCTGAGAGAGGAGGGGGGGGGTTCATTGTTCTGGCTCCATAATTCAGTTAGCTCAATGTGATTCAAATAAGACGATGAGCAATTTCTTCCATAAACAGCAGACTGTTGCTGGTGGTCAGAGTGATTCAACACGGAGGAAAGTTTACAAGTGCTACAGCTGTTTGTGTTTTCAGTTGCTCAGATTTATTGAATCCTGCTCTCACAAAGTGTCCCAACAACTAAATTATGAATTTAACACTCAAATAAAATTATCTCTAAAGTGCAGCAGTGATGGAACGGGCGGTAAACCGGCTTAAATCATTTTTATTTGTGGAACAGTTTACTCAGTTGTTCTTTTTAATCTGTGGATTTTGCTCACTTTTATTTGTAGCACTGAGTTTCTGCACCATTTTTAGCCAGTCATAAATCTATATGACCCAGATTCACAGAGTATGTACCAAGTTGTAGACAGTTGCATCATAAGGCTGCAAGTTATGGAAGGGAAGTGTCTTCACGGGCAGCAGAGGATGTAAATTAAAGCCCACAGTGATGCCGATTGTGGAAGAGGCTCACCTGATCAGGCCTACACACATGCAGAAACCCCCTCACCCACATTCCTGTGGATTAACCCACAACACCAGAGCTTCAGTGCCTGTGGGGGAGCAAGCAGGTATCACGGGAGGCAGCCACGCCTGATTCATTCTGTGAGTCACATGTGGCGTGACGGACGTCTATGCCAAACGGACATAAACACATTTTTGAAATATGTTTTCCTCTGGAACCGGCCGCGGCCAGCGCCTGGTTTTTGCTGAGTGTGTTTACGCTTTCCCTCAACGAAGTCAATCAAAATCGAATGATGCGCGGATTGATCGTCGCTGTCGTCTCAGAACTGAGAGGATGTTTATGCGGGAATAAATAAAAAGAATAAATGTTTGAAAGCAGAAACAGCGTGATGTTTTTCAGCAGGCGTCTGCCATTAAATCAACAGTCGCAGAAATTCTTCCAGTTAAAGTCAGAGTTCACAATCCTGCTGAAGTAAAACACTGATCAGCAAAATGTACTTCAAGTCGGAAAAGTATAAGTACCTGTGCAGAATATTCTTATGTATCACAGTTGTTAGATGTTAATTCTGATGCATCAGTATTTAAGCAGCATTTCAATGTTGTAGCTTTTCGTGGTAGTTCAGTTCAGTGGTGCCCAACCTCTGGATCGGATCCCTCCAAAGGGTAACAAGATAAAATCTGAGGGGTCATGAGATGATTTTTGGGGTTCTGCTACACAAATTTATATCAATCAATCCACTTTTTTTCTATTTTCTTTGTGCTTTTTTGTGAGATATTGGATAAATTTACCTATCTGGCTCTTGATCAGGTATTTATGTAAAACCATTTCAGAGGGGAAATCTCTCTTTGGTGGCTAACAACTCACTCACATCTGAAATGTGATAAGACATACTAGACTGGACTAGATGCTGATTTTTGTGACTATTTTAGAAGATTATCATGTTTTTTAATGTTAATTCTTAATCTGTGAAGTAACTACAGCTGTTAAGTGAATGTAGTCGAGTAAAAAGTAAAATATTTCCGTCTGTATTGCAGTGAATTAGAAGTGAAAAGTGGCATAAAACGGAAATACCTGAGCAAAGTAGGTACAGCACTGGCCAGTGGTCACACATATTCCATCAAATAAATCCCAAAATCTATTATTTTCTTTTCTATACAAATACAACAGATGGCATCTTTTCATTGTCACAAATTGTGTAATTCATGGTTACAAACCAAAACAAAGAAACAAACACAGGTACAAAAGAATAGAAACGTTTCAAGATGTTTGAGACGAAGCTCCGAGAAGATGAAGTTAAGACTAACATGACAGCAGCTGTGAAGCTCAGGCCTTCTGAGAGACCTCTTAAATGATGCTGATCTTTCCAAACCCAATCTGACAGAGCAGGACTAATGAGAAAATCATTCCCAGAATCATCAACAGGCCAAATGCAAACGCAGTCCCCATGAGAGAGTCCGACACTCTGTCCAACCAAGTCATAATGTACGTCATGCACGGTGTGGAGTACACCTCGCGTCCGGCCAAATCCGTGCAGTTTCTGGAAACGTCTGTGCGGTTGCAGGAGTTGGGCACCGCTGTTGAATTGCCCCAATCAAGATGTCCGCCAAAGACCCCGCAGCAGAACCCGGACCTTTCCACGTTCTGGAGAGACTCCTGAACGTCCTTCGGCTGTTCGCTCAGAGGAAGCAGCTGCCGCGTGTGCTTCTTCACCAGCTCCTGGGCAGCTGCGGTTCTTGATACGGCTCCCATTCAACGCTCCCGCAGCCAACAGCATGAGGAACATCGCGAGCAGGCCCGGGAAGAACAGGGCCAGCAGGCAGCGGTTCTCTCGGATCGCTCCACAGCAGCCCAGGAAGCCAAAAATGAGAGTCACGGCACCGATGAATACCAGCAGGTCTACAGCTGGGAGGAGCTGGTCAGCGATCTGGTGGTCCGCTCGGTTGCTCCGGATGTGTATGGATAAACTGAGAATAATGACTCCACCCACAAAAAACAAGAAGTTGAAGGTGAAAAGCAGGTAAATGGCGCTTAAAATGGAAGGAGGCCGCCGTCAGGGTGGGCGGGAACTTTTAAACCCTCGATTTTCTTGTGGCTCTGTTGGTCACATTGTTAAAAGCACAACAAAAAACAGCCCTGAGGGGGTTGAGAAAGGTCACTTCTCAAATGGCAACACCTCTGGACGCCCCTCAGCTATTGTTATTCAAATAAAGGGATGGGGGTGGGGGAGGTTAAAGAAACCAGAGTCACTGGGATAAAACAAATGATGCATCTTTTTAACTAAACACACATACTGAGGAGCCGCAAGGGGCAAAACAAACCACAAGTCGCTTTAGCACATTCCCGTGTCATCACACATGATCCGTCAACATTGAGCAACAGATTTCGCTTGTGTTTTAACCTCGTTGTTTGGGTTCCCACAGATCCTGCGGCTGTGTCTGTAAAAATAATAATAATTGCAAAATCAATCAGTTCTTTTCCTTCAAATATCTGTTTGTTTTCTTGTGGTCTTGTCGAACTCCTGTGAGAATTGGAGTGGTAACCCGTCTACACATACCGGCTTTGTAGCACAGCACAGAGAAATGACCATAAATCATTGTTATTAAATTTGGAAATGATTCATGTTTTATATGTTTACTTTGTTTGTCGGGAAGTCTTTCGCAGACCAAGTATGTGAGTGACAACTGGACCCCAGAGAGGTGCAGCGCCCTGTGAGACGCCTTCAACAAACTGAAGACACAAATTTGGGAGTCGGGAGAGTTAATGACGCATAAAAACTACTGTCAACACCTATCAGAGATACAAAGCAGATTAAAAAAAACCCCATCCCATCGCACCATGTTTCACAGCTGGAGTCTGCAACAGATGCTTTAGTGCATAACTGCCAACAGTGTCTGCTTTGTATGCATTTATTTTAAAGCATTCAATCATCTTTTAAATCCTTTGTTGTAGATTCCTGGCTGCTGTTGCATTGATTTTATTCTTCTGCTCATATCTTGACCAGGACTCAAAGAGATGTTTAATCTTAGTGAAGCTTTTTCCTTCTTACAGGTTTAAATTAAGGTTTGTTTCTCCAGTTTACTCTCATATCTCATTTATTCATGTCACTTTTTTTAGACTTTTCGTGAAGTCAAACTACATTTAACTTCTGATGTCAGTGAACTTCAGAAGAACTGTCCACCCCTGCTCAGCTGGTGGCATTAGTGGCACCCACCGCTTAAGGTGCCAATACGCTTCTTCAGAGCTGCTTCAGATAGCTTTGGATGCCTCCTCCCCTGACACCTTTCCAAGAGTTGAAATCCTAATGCCAGGTTAGGTAATTGATTACATTCCTAATACGGTTCCTGGCCTCTTGGAAAAATCCCTGCAGTCCATTAGATTGAAATGGGAAGAGGTGTGTGTATTAGTGTTGAGACGTACACGAACGAACTGGTTCTTTTGAACGGCTCGTTAACATGAACGATGGGAACTGAGTCGCAGCTGGGAACCGTTCTTTTTTTCCGAGTTACATGGGGAGGAGCGCTGCCCAGCTGCACGCTGCTTATTAGATATGCAAATAGCATCACGCCACCTTGTGCACGCTGCCTTCACGTGAGTGCGCCAGTAACAAAAAAAAGCAAAGCACTGTCAAAGCAGAGTGATATGCCCTGTGGAATATTTACAATTAATCCAGATCAGACTTTAAAATCTACTTCACACATGTCAAATAACGTTATAATCCATATTTCAGAATAATTTAAACTCATATTGGTGGGATATCTGAATTCATTCCTCCCAGTGGTTATATCCAAGATAAAACGAGTTAAAGCCAGACTGCCTTCTTAAAACTTAATAAATATAAAAATGAGCCAAATGAGCCAGGTTTTTGAACGGCTCTTTGAAACGAACGGCTCACCAAGATCCGGCTCCCCTCAAAGAGCCATAAATCCCATCTCTAGTGTGCATTTCTTCATTTACAGACAGAAATCCCCTTCAGATTATCAGCCTTGAAACCAAAAGGTCTGCAAAGTAAACAAGCTACATTTACAAAAACATGAGTCAAGGTGAAGAGGCAAAGGAAGAGTTGTACATGCTTTAAGTGTAAGCAGGCAATAAAGCGTATCCTGTTAAGGGAATGAATGAGACTATCTGGTGACTCACTGTCAACAAATTAGAGTTGAGTCGAGTTTATGATCTTGACTCATAAACATGAGCGGGTCTAGTAAAGCAGAAACATCTTAAAATGTGTGAAAACAGAGAAGCTCTTTTCGCTTTATGATTGCAGGCCATTAAGCGGTTCACAAGCAGACTCTGCTGGGTTGAGGTTCGAGCAGGAGACCGCCGGCAGGACCAGCTTCCTGCTCTGCATCACCTGTCAGTCCAAGCTGCAGGTTCGCATTATGACAGACCGTCAGCAGAGCGAATTAAATCTACTCTGCTGGAGCTGCAGCTTAAATAAAACATCCTCTGGGTATTTCAGCTCAACAATGCACCTGCTGATTGACAGGTAAGCACCGGGTCTATCTCTCTAACGAAGCGTTCAAATTAACAGCTGATGGACAGTAAACGTAAACTGAGATAGAGTTCCCCGTGTGAAACATAATAACCTCATCCTGAGTAATCACCGACACGTTCAGTGTTAAAAATGGATTGATTACACCTTTAATGAAGGAGTGATGACACTGCTATTTATGGATGCTACTGATTGAACAACATGCAGCGGTTGCAGTGATTTTCTTTTAGCATGTTTTGATTACTTTCAAAATGGTATTCAAATTAGGAGGAAGGGGAATCGAAACCCATCTCCTGGTCCATTGGTTATATTAAGCAGGGTAATATTAACGCAATGCATTTCATTAGATTCTATTGTTGAGTGCATATTTGAACTAGTGAATGTAGAAATACCTTGTGGCGACCTCAGCGTCAGTAATTCAGTCTCCTTCCTGTAATCTGTTTTGCCCATAAGACTCATTGTGGTGAAACCAAAGACATCAATAATTACAAGAAATCCAATTATCATCAATCTATCATCAGCGAAGAACACATGAACACAGTGGAAGATCTTTACTTAACTTAAGTGAAAGTATTACGACCACACTGTGGAAATACTCCACTGCAGGTAAAAGTCCCGCATTCACAAGCAAAATGCACTTAAAGTAAAAGTACTCATTCCGCAGTAAAATGTGTTTTTCTATTATATCTGATGTTTGTGATCTGTTGCATTTTCCTGCTGTGGATGTTTCAGGTTGAGCTCATTTCAACTACTTTATATACTGTTGGCTGGTTTAATCTACAGCAGTGCGTCATATTCTAGAAGATCGTCATATATCTGGAGCCTCGCTGTCCTGTGACAACCACGTATCTCCGAAAACTATTCCCTTTTCGGCTTTCAGACGATGCATTTTCCATCTGATCCAAGAGTTTTTTAAAAGAGTTTATTTAGCTGAAGAAGGAGGAGAATTTTTTCAAGTCATAGAGGAACATTCATCCTTCAGCTGAAAGAAGTGTATGAAAAACTGTAATCTGTAAAGTAACTACTAACTAAGGCTCAAAGTTAAAGTTAAAAGTATAATATTTGGTGGAGATGTAATGGAGTTGCATAAAATGGAAATACTCAACTAATGTACAAGAACCTTGAATTTTACTTGCAGTACTTGAGTAAATGCACTTAGTTACAATCCACCAATTTGCTAAGAAGAGGCCTTGACATTAACTTGAGTCAAAACACCCAGACGACTTGCCCCAGGCCCTCCTGTTGTTGTACCATCATAAAGCCGACGGGCCATCATCTCAATCTGGATGGACTCTACAGGCAGGTCACAGATCTGTCCCTTTGACATAAAACGATGTTTTTTGTTTTGCAAACAGAGCAACTGGTAATTTAAGACATCATTACGACCAGTTTAGCCACTCAAAGCTACCAGAAACCGGGGAACTTGTTAGACTGTGGGAACTAACAGTCACTGTGACAGCTCGTCCACCAAACAGCAGTGGAAGAACAAAACTTGGTCACAGCAACATTAAAAGGACAGATTTAAAGGAACCTTATATATAGGCTGATTATTATCAGAGTCTTTAAATTCTCCAATATTGATACTGATGTCGGACTAAACAATCCAGTATCTAGTAACCACTGCACAGTGTTTAGACTGTCATCAAACACTCCTCCTCAGTATCAGTGAACTTTTTAAAAACACATTTGAAGGAGTGTTTTTATATCTATTCAAAGACAAATAATGAATTAGGAAAGAAGAGCATCATTGATGGGTTGTGGGAGCTCATGGCTGTCGTGTGTTGTATAGTTATCCACTTAGTGCTCGTTGAATACTAACATGGAAGTCTGCTTCTTTAGGTTCTGTTTTGGCAGGAAGTGAATAAGTAACCTCTGAACATTAAAATAATAAGTAACAACAATACATTTAAAATAATTACAGCTTATAAGACATTTGGAAGAGGAGGCTTATAAAGGAAGGATGTTTTTCAAATATAATTAATTCGTTTTTTTTTTAATGGAGTCATTTTAATGAAGATGAGATAATGATGATGATGTTGATGATGAGGATAATGATGACGATGATGACAATGATAATGATGATGATGATTATGACAATGATAAGGATGAGGATGATAAGGATAAAGATGATGTGATGAGGATGATAATAAAGATAACAAGAATAAGGAAAATGATGATGACGATGACAATGATAATGAAGCTAATAAGGATGATAATGATGAGCATGAGGTTAATGATGACGATGAGAATGATGATGATGACGATGATAATGTAGCTAATAAGGATGATAATGATAATGCTGAGCATGAGGATGAGGATAATGATGACAATGTTAAAGGTGAGGATGAGGATAAAGGTAAGGATGATGATGATGACAATTGTAATAAATATAATAAGGATAAGGATGATGATGATGATCATGTTGATGAGGATGATGATGATGATGTATCATGTAGCTTCTGTAGTGGGTGGGATGAGCTATTCGCTCTTTTTACATCAACAACAATAAAAACAAGCATTGATCTGATGTCCTCCTTCTTATAATATCAGCTAAGCTAAATAAAAACAGAACACCTGGACCACTAAAAAACATACAGGTAAAAGCACAGAATAGTATGTGATGTAATGTCACAGTTATGTAGTCAATTTCCTTAACGTCGCTTGAAGAAAGTGAGTGGGCGAGTGAGAGGCCAGACATGAGCAGTGAATCTGCAAGAAGATGATTATGTGTCGAAGAAGAAAAGCAAACAGGAAAAATAAATAAATAAAAAACACTCGGCAGCCTTTGCTGAATTTCATATCTGCACATATCACCTCTGCACCCGTCTTTTACAAATCAAACATCACAGTAAAAAAATGTCACAATGATTCAGACAAGCGAAATTACATCTCAAACAAAACCGTCTCCTCGTCCTGCTTGCGTAAGTCTTGTATAAATTCTTGCTGCGACATGGTGTAATGGACGAGGCTCCGCTGGAACATCGTATTATGTCTCCATGATGGATCTGACTTTACAGAGCTAATAAAACACTCAGTCTAACTGCAGCCTCTCTATCACCTGCTGTACTGTCACACAACCTCGCAGACGAATCAAAAGCTCGCAGCCGGCAACGTGTCGTTTCCATCAACCTTTTGTCTGATTCACATGTACCACCGACACCTGCAGAGGACTGAACACATGTGCTGCACTGGTTCATCTTCCAGTGACTCACCTATTCTCTGCTCCCTCTCAACGGCAGACACATTCAATACTCAACAGCCTGTTCATAATGAAGAAAATAATTCTCCTCTCTTAAACCTCGATATTAACACTTACACATTGTATGTCAATTACTGCAGTACTGAACTGTTTTATTATACTGTGGTAATTTGCATACTCGTTGCATATAAAAGCGTATTCTTTATGTGCAGTATGTTAACGACTGTATTACAATTGGTGCGTAACAAAAGTTGGGATTGCAGGTTTGGTGCTGATGTTTCCTTTTTTATTCGTGCCTCGCTACGATTCATCTGACCTCACCTGTTTAAGTCGGACTTAAAGGTTATTCAGATGCTGTTCAACACTATTCAAATTCAGACGAGCTGAATTCTGCAGAGTCTGTACAAACCAGAAGATTTCCCCCAATGTGCACATATTTTTAGTCTTTGACAGTCAGGAAGGAGCATAAATCTTCTGACTGAGTAAACGCACCAGACAACGCTGGTGATGCAGCAGCGAATCCCACGAGGACACCAACTGTTGCATGTTCTTGTACCAAAACAAACATGGACAGCGACCAGCAGCCTGCATGGTTTATATACAGTGCAAATTGAGCAAAAACTGGTGATAAAATGGAGGAATAAAGTGCAGAGTTTGGATGAGACAAAGGGGACGTGGACTCTAAAGCCAACAGAGAAACCTGGAGGTGAGTGAGCTTTGGAAAACGAAGCCAACTTCAGGTAACGCAGCTTATTTGCTGGTATGTCTGGCATCATCTGTAATGCCACAACTTTCAGCGATTGGCTCTGAAGACCTCAGATTAGGATCTTTACATATGTATATACTGTATATGATTCTACCTGCCGGCCATCAGCAGCAACCGACCCAGACCGCAACAGACCCGATCCAACCTGGTCCAACCTGTCATTACGCCTAAATCATATTCATAACGAGTTCAACAGTCCTAATCTGTGTCCCCACCTTTAAACAACTGAACAGCTGTTCACTCTCTGCAAAGACAAGCTTCTACTTTGTCGTTTTACTGTTCGTTAGCTGCTCCACAGTGCAGAAGCTCCGCTAAAACATTACTGATATAACACTGATGAAGAATTTTCATTTCAGGATTCAGTCTTCAGCACTTACCCGTTGTTTTCCAGCAGATAATAAGATCAAATCTAATGTGACATAAGTTCGGCTTCAGTGACAGAATAAGAATATTCAGTATGATCGAATGACTACAAAAGATAAAAATGCCAACAGCCTTCATTGACGAAAGATAGACTGAAATATTTACTTTTTTTTTTTGACTAAGATAAGACAAAAATCTGACACAAGACTAAATAAAACCTAGCTGATAAAATTAATCCTAATGTATACCAGGCTCACCTTTAGTTTAGCCTGTTAGCATGCTAATTAGTGACGCTAATTAGCATTAAAATAACAAAACGTTGATGAAAAGTCGTGGATTCACGAAAATCATTAGAATTTATAATTTATTTAGCACACTGAATATCTGTTGCTAATTTCACAAAAATCTATCAAATAATAAGTCAAGATATTTCACCTAAAACCCAAAATGTCACTAGAGGAAAAGTGGGAGGCTCAGCAAAGTTAGGAGGGTTCATCCTCTGGGGGCCACGAAATTCTGGACAGAAATTTAGCGCAATCTAACCAACCGGTCCGTCCAACAGACGGTCTTTATTATTTTATTGTTGTTTTTTACCTTTACTGTTTAATAAAATATGCTCAGCCACTCTTGCAGGTTACTTCCTGTGTATTTTCTGACAGGAGCGCTGACTCTGGAACTTTCGCTTCTCTTCAAAAGCAAACTTGCTCACCTGTGAGTTGAACCTCAGCTGGCAAACGCTGCAGGAGACGTGCTTCCTCTTTGCAGTGGGCGGGAGGCCGAGGGTGTGATGGAGGACAGCTTTCTGAACCGGGTCCATCTGGAGGATGGAGAGAGACACCGAGAGAGGCTAATTAAAACAGTGCTGAAGCTGACCTGTAAATCAGCTCCGCTCCTCCATCGCTCACTGGCCTGTAAAGACAAAACAGGTTGCCTGGAGCTTTTCAGAGAAGCAGCCATTCATGATTCGCTTCAGCAACTCCTTTCTGGCTCCGACACTAACACAGACATATTTAGAATGAATTCCCCGTTTGCTTATTAGAGGCACAAGCTATTAGTTTTTTAACGTAAGTAACTTACTGTCATGGCCGTAGGCAGAATCCCTTAAGCAAACACTTTAAGGGAACCACTGCCATTAGTGTATCTTTTTATCATGGTCAATAATTCCCCAGAAGAGACTGAAACCGAGATTGAAACCTTCTAACAAGTTTTGTCTGAAGCCTGAATGGTGTATTCCTTACAGCTCATTTATCTACAACGCTGATTCCCAAAAGAGTTGGGACGCTGTGAAAGAAAGAAATAAAGCAGAATACTCAAGAATAGTTTAAAGACATTATATTTAAAGTTTGACCTCATTAACGTCATTGAATTTCATAAATATCTGCTTATTCTGAATTTGATGCCGCAACATGTTTCAAACAAGTTGGGACAGGAGCAAAAAAAGACTGGGAAAGATGTGGAATGCTCCAAAAACACCTGTTTGGATCATTCCACAGGTAAACAGGCTGATTGGTAACAGGTGATAGCATCATGATTGGGTATGAAAGGCATCCTGGAAAGGCTCAGTGGTTCACAGCGAGGATGGAGCGAGGTTCAACACTCTGTGACTGCATAAAGGAGATTAATACATAACAATTTGTAAAACCGTTGTCGGGTAATCAAATGATTGCGTTCTGTTTTATTTACACAGTGTCCCAACTTTTTTGGAATCAGGGCTGCACCAAAGCTGTGTGTGAAAACAATCACAGGAACAAGACGCTTTCCTGTTTTCATTCTCATTTGTTCTTTTTTGCAGACTCTTCTGTCCAAAGCAGCGAACAAATGAGGGACAATCCAAGCTGCTGGTGATCAAGGAGACGCCTTGTAGAATAAGTGCCTCAACACTCATTTCCGCCTGTCACAAGTGCCACAAGGCTTGCAGGTGCATGAAGTAACGTATAAGTACCTCGCTAATGAGCTCGGGAAGGACGGGGAGAGCAGATGATGCGATGTGGACGACTCTCTGGCAATCAGAAATGTAGTCGCAGAGTGGCTTCAGAATAAAATGAATTCATTGTTTGGATAGCAGTGAGGAGATATATCACCGAATGCTGTGTTTTTTTTTTGTAGAAGCACAGTTATATGTCAGGGAGACATAAGGAATATCAGGCTGTGGCTTCACAGATAATACCTGCTGGCGAGATGAATTCCTCGGGGCCTCATGTGAGAACCACTGTCTTCAAGTGATTTAAGACGTGGAGCATTTTTCCTGTGTTTTCTCTGCGTCTGAAATGTGAACAACGTGGTTATGGGTCAGGAACACTCTGCTGTTGTCCACAGATGGAAGAAACCTGCTGGGAACGATTCCGCCTTAATGTGAGTGAACCTGGAGAATAAACGTTATCGAAACAAACCGAAGTAGCATACTGTCTAATATCCTCTTGACTGGTCTCCGTGACATCACATCTCTGCGACCGCCTCCCAGTTTAGTCGTGGGCCACGTCCTTTTTTTATTTCTGTCACAGTCCACCGACGCTGCTGGATTTGTGCTGTTTTTGTCTGCTGATTTGCAGCAGCAGGACAGGAAGCTCTGCGGTGTGAAAGTCTTCTTTGTTCTCTTTGGTGGTTTGAGAGTTTTGCTGAATCCAACTCGGAACAACTACATCAACAACACTTGGATCTGGCACAGGCGAGCCTCACAGAAAGAAGTAAGAGGGGAGGGGGCCCATGATGCCGTAATTATTGTAGATGTACCTGGAGATGACTCACAAAGAGCACACACATGAATAAAAATAAAGCCACCGCACACACAAGTGCCTCCATTTTCATCTTAAGGACTAGCTCGGAGTGGTCATGCCCGCTCTGCTGCACGCTGCTTGTCTGTTTGGTACGTGCCTCCCCCCGAGTGGTGACAGGGCTTTGGGGAATGAACAAACACATCTGCCTCGCCGAGAAAGTGTCTCAATAGGCACCACTTGGCTGCAGAAGGAGAAAAGGTGCCGGCTCTGTGTGGGAGGATTAATCCACCTTGACAATTGTGCTGCAGAAGGTAGGCACAATGATGCTGCACTGTCGCTTTCTGTGGATGTTGTTTGGCTGAACTGAGGCCGTTTTTGTTATTTGGGATTTTAAAAGTGTTTGTGTGCGGCGGTGGAAAGATTTTCCTGAGATGTTCACCACTGGAACAACAGTGGAAAGCAGAACCACACAGTAATGATCTGTTTCATATACATGAATGTCTTTTCGCAGTCTCTATTGATGCACGTGATGCATCAGTCTTGGTGCTACAACCCTGATTTCAAAACAAGGTAAATAAACCAGAATCATCAACAGTTTTTGAAAGTGTCCCTGAGTCCACGTATTAATCTCCTTTATCCTAACCTCGCTCCATCCTCGCTGTGAACCACTGAGCCTTTCCAGGATGCTCCTTTCATACCTGATCATGATGCTATCACCTGTTACCAATCAACCTGTTTACCTGTGGAATGATCCAAACAGGTGTTTTTGGAGCGTTCCACATCTTTCCCAGTCTTTTTTTGCTCCTGTCCCAACTTGTTTGAAACGTTTTGCATCAAATCCAGAATAAGCAGATAAATCAATGAAGCTGATGAGGTCAAACATTAAATATATTGTCTTTGTGCTCTTTTCAGTTGAGTTTATGTCACATACGGATTAGAAAATGATCACATTCTGTTTTAATTATGTTTTACACAGCGTACCGACTTTTTTGGATTCAGTGTTGTTATCTGTGATCTGTATCCTGACACATTTTCCAGAAAAGGAAGAACGATCCGGATCTGCCTGACCACATCTAGAGGCACCCTGGCTAGTCTGGATCTTTAGGCCTGGCATCCACACACAGCAGGACACTGATTCAGATATTTGTTTTAAGCGAGCATAAAAAAATATGTTGTTCAAATTTAGAGGGCGAGCAAGAGAGAAGGCTAAATGAGACTCGCCTGTTATTCAGCAAAAGTGCATGAAAGATGAACGTAACGGGAAACGAATGACGTCCAGTCAGAAATAACCTGTGATGGTGTGCGTTGCATTCATCTGTGCTGCTGATCTGCAGATCATTTATCTAGTCAGAGTAGCCTCCACGCCAGCTCTGCAACACACCAGGATTAACTGACACCATATGTTTTTTACAAAGAAAGGAACTTAATGTATTACATTTACTGAATTTAGAGGAGGGACAATTAATTATGAATTTGCCGTAGTCAGCGTTTAGGAAAGTCTGTGAAGTTTCCTCTAACGTGCAGGTTTTGCTCTGGAGGACAGAAATCTGATCTCAATGAAGAACATGTTAAAATCTTATTGAAATGATAACTTGACATGATAATCATGATCTCATCCATCTTTTAAAAATCTGAATTGCCTCTAAACTCTAAACAAACGTTTTCCTTTCTTCACATGAACTAATCAGAGTTTATTAGGCACACCTGTACAGTCCAGTGCAATAAAATCTAGTAGACCGACAACAAATCCATTTTTTATCAAGCTAATAGTTTGTCAGAGGGAATCAGATTCAACTCTTTTGTGTTTTTGAGGTTGTGGTCTGTTTTGGTGCTGAAGGGTGTTTCTGATGCTTTGATTGTCACCCACATTGGCGTCAGACAGGCAGTAAACGGTTTCAACCGGACTGACGCAGGAAGGCGACTAATCAGGTGCAGGTGACAGTAATGGCTGGAATGTTTCAACAGCTTGGCTGAGAACTGGTCCCAGTATTTACTCTGTGACCGAACGAATGAGGAGCAGCTGAGTAGGCAGATGACGAGGTCAGGTGATCTCCAGAGGAGGTCAACCCACTGAGGGCGAGGAAAGGGCACGTGACACAAAACATGGCGTGGAAAATTCCAGAAGAGACACAGTTTGAAGGAGAGAAGAAAGAGGCTGAGGGGAGGGAAGAGGAAGGCGGTGCAGTCGTGGCAGAACTTGGACATGAGTTGGCTTGGCTCAGAGGGACTGGGTGGTGGAGGACTGGTTCCAGAGGAGGATCAAGACTAAGTGACTGAGGCAGGGAGCTGGGGGAAACAGACTTGAGCCTGATGGAGACTAACTGGAACTAAAGCCCAGAAAAGGCAGACCCAGCAGATAGCGACTCTTAAAGAGAAACAGAAGCAGGTTCTGGTAATGAAACATGACACAGGTCTGAAGGGGAGACCATGGTGCACTGAAAGAGGGACACATATAGAACTGGACTGACTCTGGCACATATACACAGGCTGAGAGGGCTTAAGGGCACTGGAGAAAACTGGTTCTAACTTAAGTTCAGGCTCAGTTTTAGACAGAGAAGCAGTCTGTCAGAGAACAAAGCAGAAACCAGTTCAGGCTCAGACAGAGAGACGAGTCCAGGCTTAGAGCAGAGACCAGAATAACATGTCAGCATTGTTCGTTTCTGCAAACCGTGCATACGTTAAATTTGTTTCATGCTGTATCGTATTGATGTTGCTGCAGCAGGTCTCAAAGTGATGTGGTTCAGATTACTGGAACATGTATATGAGCTGAGTTTCTCGTCGCAGCATTGTCACAACGTGAAGTTGAACATTGAAATGCAAAGAAGTGGAAAATTTGAACATGAAGAAACGTGAACTTTGAATGTAAAGAAACGTAAAGTTTCGACTTGTCCATGGCAGCGTTTATTCCGGTGACTGGGTTGAACAGGGACAGACTCAGGCTCAACCTGAGAGACAGATGTCACAGGGGTGAAGAGGAGGTGAGATAATTGTTTAAATATGAGGATAGTCTCTCAAGGAACGCATTCAGAGTGTCGCACTCAGCGGCAGGCACATATTTCTGATTTATTCCAGGGCAGTTGTACAGGGCTGCTGGAGTTATGAGCTCTCAATATGGCTCTGACATCAGATTTAATACCAAAATAAAACACAACAGAAAGATAAATAATTTAAGAAAGGAAGGCACACAAGTCTTCCTCTGAGTTCCACTTAAGTAAAGATGCTCTTGAATAAGCAGTAAAATCTCAATCTGTAAGTATTTATTCCTCTGTGTTCCATGTGTGTTGTATAAAGTGAAATAAAGTCCTAACTGTAATTTTAAATGGTGAAATTTTCATAGATTGGATCCAATCAATAGTTTCTGCCAAAATGAATACACTTGGCTTTATAATCAAAATCTTGCTAAAATAAAATGTTCCTCTCACAGCAAAACAATGACGCCAATTGAGCTGTCAGCGAAGTGAGGGAGTCTCGTATGAATCACTCACAGTGCTTATGTTCACAGACAATACCCGCTTCCACAAAGTAGTCCTTGGTGGGTGTTTTCACACCCTTATGATCCACTGTGGCACTCAGCGTGAAAGGTTTTGGAGGAATGGCTTTGTGTTTCAGCACGGCAGTAAATGCAGGGGAATATTTCTGATAGGAAACGTCTGCACAGAGTGAGCTGACACAGAATACGTGCGACCCCGACATGGGGCTGGTCTGCAGGGAGGCTACGTGTGGTTTTCAGGACCGAGGTGTGGCCCGGGATCAAACTCATAAACTGTGAAGGCAGGACACATCACCAGGGCGTCAAATAGCATCTCTCATACAGATGCACAATGTACCCTTTAGCGCCTGTATGATATTCAATCATAGCTGTAACTGCTCCATCGGAGAGGCCGGACAGCTTGTTCCTCTGACCCTCAGCGATGCAGCTTTAAAGCTAGAAACATTTGCTCGAGAGTCACTTTTGCTGTTGAGGTGCATTCAGATATAATGGAAAATTAAATTCAGAGACAGCTTGAATGCATTTGAAGTGAGAAAGTGAGAAAGAGAAAACCAGCACAGATCCGCTTCCGGCGGAGCAAACCGGCAAATTCATGCCCTCCCAGGTTAAAACTTTTTAAACTTAGGTGAAAACTTGCAGTTATTCTGAAGTGTACAGCTCATAAATGCACGGAGAGAGCAGCAGAGACCAGGCTAATAAAAGCTTTTACAGCTTTAGCGGTGTTCAAAGGTAGAATGACCTAACACACCCACTCAGCAGTTGGATACATTATCGGCTTTTAATGGAGAATACATTTACCAAAAGTGTTTCAGAAAAACAAAATGTTTAAATATACAACAGGCCATTTTAAAGTAGCTAATGTCAGGGAGGAAGTTCTGGAACACCAGAGGTGGCAGGTTGCCGTTGGATACATGCACCACAGTTCTTTTCACTTTCATGTCAGCTACATCTGTTCTTTTGGTGATTGCTGTGCTATAAACTGCATCAGCATTAGAAAACACGCTTCACTTCACACGGAGGGAATGTGAAAGAGGCAAATGACGCCCGCTTCTTCAGACGAAATGCATGCGATGACAACCAGCGAAACAGTGAAATCATCTTTTCGCGCCGAAATACTGAAAGCGCCTCATTACGTTAGCAGAGCAGGGGCCTCTCCTTCGCCCTGACACACTTTGCTGGTGCAGCGGAGGGAAAGAAAGTGTTATGCAACAGTCTACCTTTGTACTGTAAATCTCGCCCAAGTTTTTGGGAGAGAGAGGAGGATGACACATGGAGTTGGCGAGCCTCGTTGGCACGGGGAGCACTACAGCGGAGAAGCAGGCGCGCTGCAGCCTGCTGGGAAACTGCGGCCTGAGCTCTGGAAAGCCAGCGGCAGTTAAAAACATCTGGGCCACAAGAGAGTGGATGACCTCTTACTAGAAACACGCACTGGGCTACAACCATGTTATTTCTCCTTCACTGTGGTGCAGATGCTGTGAAATGAATCTGTAGTGATGAGGCCACAAGAAATGACACAATCCGTATTTGTATTCTTACTCGTGGCAATATCATCAATCACTGGGATAAAGTGCTGAAAAAGGGACTGAAAGTTCCCCGTACGAATTTATTCCACTGTGCTATTATTGGCGGCGCTGCTAATTTCCACGCAGAAATTCCACCACCTCTTGTGCATCTTTCCACGCGTCCTTTTAAGAAATCCCCCTGTCATGTAGCATTTAATTCCCTCCCTGCGCCGAAACATGATGTGTTCAGGGCTCATCTGCAGAGAGCAGCTGCAGTGCCAGGGACATGTTATTCCCTGAGCTGCGCTCCCATCAGCCACCCACTGAGCCACACACTCCACATGAGCCACGCCTGCCAGGGACGGAAATGTTGCCGGAGCAAATGTACCGCGACACACATATAATCCACGTGCAAACACACAGTGCTAACACCCACGCACGCCAGAGCATATCACATATGCCCATTTTGCAAGCCTGCAGCAGTGTACAGTGCAGCGAATTCAGTGTCATCTTTCAAATCGCTTCCTAAAGCACTAATATGCAGTTTTTTTCCTCAGATGGTTGAGTTCCAGCACCAGCACTTGTCAATCATCCTGATGAGCTGTCTGCCTCTAGCCTGAGGCGGAGGTAAGCGTTAAGCCACCCCAGACGACCAGAGAGCAGATGGCAAACACGACCAATCAACAATTAAAGAAAAGGAAATGTTTGCAGTGTTTTCAAATCTTCTCCTCACATAAACATCCCTAACATAACTGGAAAAAGCTATTTCAGGTAAACATGAAGCGGTTCAGGATATTACACACAGAGTCGGCCGGTAATGTGAGGTGTAGCTTATTGGTTATTTTAATGCTGCATGAAGCAGCTTTACTAGCTCTCTCTTTCTAATTCTTATTCATCTTTTCCTCTCAATGTTCTTCTTACAGTAGGTCCAGTTTACTAAAATTAAAATGACCTCCCTGTATGTTTTCTCCATTTTCATTCACAAAGTGGAATCTAAAAGCAGAATTTAAAGCTTGCAGATCAGTGAAAAATCACATTTCAGTCAAATTTCCTTTGTTCGCTTTATGGGTAAAAGTACCCAGGTTGAGGCATCCCAACAATAGATGTAAACCTGTTTAACCCCGCTCTCTGTCTGTCTGTCTCCTTTCATCTGTCTGTCTGTCTGTGATTCGCACTGATGTGTCTGTGTCAGGGGAGACGTCTGCAGCATGTCGACAGCGAGGGAGAATAAGCAGGTCATTTTCCGGATACTATCTGACAGCCCACAGAAGGCCTGTCCGTCTCAAAGTTCAGCACAGCAGCCGCCGCCACCGCCCCCCCCCACCCGGCGCTGCCGGATAATGTGACAGGACACGACAGTGACGAGCTGAGGCGGCGGCAGAGACCGGCTGACTTTTACGTCGGATGGCTGATAAAATGGACAAAAACACACACTGAGCGCTATCTGTTTTGGTTGCACAAGGCTTCGTGTGCCAGCCGTCTCTGATATGGGTCTGCGTGTGACAGGGGGAGTCAGTGTTAAACAAACAGGCTGGCATTAAAATACACAACAGAGCTTCAAATAATCAATTATGTGACATTTTGGTTTAATTCAGCTGTCTGAGCTGTTTCTGAGGAGATTGCGATCGCGTTGAAGGGGCAAAAGTCACATTTTAACTGGCCTGAAGCTTAAAAACACCATAACTGCAGCGGGATGACTGATTATTGATAATAACCTGATGACCACCTGGCTAGATGGTGTAATATTTGGCTTTCAAGGCAAAATTTCTTTGAACCATCTTTCTTTTTTGGAGCAAAACCAGTTATTTATTTACCTGTAAGTTTGGTGCGAATGCTCAAACCTGGCATGATGATGTGTGTTCGTTATCCTGCATCATTTGTTTTCTCAACGTGATGAAAGTTCGTAATTTTGTCTTCACACAAAGTCACAATCCAATGTATGAATATAAGCAAATTACCAAAAGCACACAACCGATCAAAATAAACAATACCCATCTCCAAGTTATTTATGCTTATTGATGCTGTTTGCTTAAATCTGTCAAGCTTTAAAACACGTGTGTATTTGGTTAATTGCCTTGCAACAGACAAAATAGTGGTTTTCTAACTACAGCAGGCATCTCAAACCGGTTCCATAAAGGGCCGCGTGGCTGCAAGTTTTCATTCCAACCAAGGAGGAGCACACCTGGCTGGAATCAATTAATCAGCTGATCTCAGTCTTCAGCTGATAACTAAGTGATCCCTTGATGTTGATTGGTTGGCCTGATGTGCTCCTCCTGGGTTGGAATGAAAACCTGCAGCCACGCGGCCCTTTATGGAACCGGTTTGAGATGCCTGAACTACAGTGTAAGTAGAACCTTTTCATTATGCATGAATGTGTGTGCATAATTTATGTGGTCAAACAAATTACAAGTTGGGGCTCATAAGATCTCGGAGGTGTAAATCTGCTCTCTATGAACAAAGCTTTTTAAACCCAGCCAACAGGTCCTCACACTCAGGAGCTCCATATTGACAATGGTTGTGCATCCATCGCCGCTGTGGTTAAGATTGAAGCGCTTTGGTTCCTCCTGCCTGGTTACTCTGAAAGCAAGGTGACCAACCACAGATGGTAGATGTCTGATTTTAGCAGGACTTCAATAACTAAAATGAATCTGCTGCTCAGGAACAGCTCTTATCATCAATCTGTATAAGCCACGTATTTATTTATGTAACTCATTTGGTAACCATAGTAATACGTATCGTGCATCAACACACGAGTGGTGGGATTTTCCCCGATCAGTCAGTCAACAGCAATTGAAACTGCTGTCGGAACATTTTCGGCCTCGTAATACGAAAAATGCTGATAATCAGCGAGCAGCGAGGGAGCAGACGGCATGAAAATACACATGAGAGGAATTAAAGTGCAGCATGACCTGCTGTCAGTCATCACACTCTCCTGAAGCTGCAGGATAACAATCGCTGTCCAATCAGCGAGCTACGTCTCGCCTGGTATGACTTCATCTTTACTCCTCTTGGTTGGTTTGTGAAAGTCAGTGTGACATTCAGCGAACCAGAACTAACAGGCGCGATGGTTTCATTTTTTCCATTGGGTCAGACCAAATGAACCAGACTGCAGGTGTGAAAGCCTAAAGCTACATTCAGGAAAGACTGCCGTCAAAAAACACACACACACAAAAAAAACAGCAATGTTGACTGTTGGAAGGAGAAAAGAAGTGAACCACATCCTCTGGTGTCAAAGTCTCAGTTTGTAGCCCAACCAACCTCCTGACCGCCTCGCAAAAGAGGTGATAGAGACGTGGAGGTGCTTCAACAAGTGGGCGACAGTGTCTTTTTTGTGGTGAGCCATGCATTCAGCATCCCACCCACATCTACAAACGCACCAGAAATATCACACAGGTGTCCTACACCAGAAGATTGCACTGATTCTCCATCAGCTGTGGAGACATCACACAGACTTACATTCATTTCCTGGTTTCCACCCTAAAATTTAATGACTGGCACTGTGGGGACTTGTGTTTTGTCCCATAAGGAAGTCATGTCCCCACAACATGAGTGATGCACACATGCACACACGCTTTCTGATCAGGTTTGTTGACATTTGAGATTAATGGACATGTTACCAAACCATGCTGTGATGCCATATTGGATAATAGATTCAATGGCTGCTCTGTGAAACAATAACATAACGCTGTTCACCTCTCATAGACCCCGAGCAGTCGAAGAAAATGCAGACGCTGACTAATTCATGGACATACTCCACTTAATGAGCCCATTGTAAGTGAGAATCAGAATGAATGCCTGAGTACTTGTGTGCTGTTACCTGCTCAACTCTCCCCATTGATTAAAACTGGACTGTGATCATCGTTTCTTTAGTTCTTTGGACGTTAAACATCGGGTTGTGCCCCTCACACCACAGCACAGCCTCTTCTATCTACGACTTATACAAAGCAATGTGAGCTTATGCAGCCTTGAGGAGCTCCAGTACTTTTAACCTGTTTGTCAAGCAGCAGCTCGAGTAGCGACAACTGTGACGAGACAAAATATAAGGCGCAATAAAGGTGCACTTGAGTTTAACATGAATTTAATCCAGATTTTGTGTCCACACAAAAGACACTTTGCGTTTCCTCAACAGCCCAGTTTAGAGATGACATTGCGATCTTGCTGCAGCCACAGCTCATAGTGTGCTTCAGGTTATAGAAAACGGAAGAGAAAATTGGAAGGGGAGTGCAAATCAGCTGCTGATTTTTTCAGATGCTTTATAATGATGTCTTGCAAAGAGCCGCTAGATAGCACATACCTGTCTAACACGCATGCATTACAGTCTGTTATATACAATGTGAGCTGCATGTGAAGTATGTATATGACTGAGGCATGTAGTGTTTATACTGGCTGTTCCCTTCACATGCTCCAGAGGTACTGAGGAACCTATTCTGTAATGGAAACAAGGTATTTAAAATACACACTCATATCTATCAAGCCACATATAGGAAAGACAGAATGACTGGTCAGCGCTGGCTCCACTGGTGAGGTCTAAATGCTCTATTCACGGCCGCCAGCCTCGCTTACTATTAACTAAAGTGGGATGAATGACCTGTCAAATGTAATCCTCCTCCCTATGTGTCTCCCAATTACCTCCGCCGCCTGACCCAGTCCGTTAGTTCATCATCAGCCGATGTTGTGGATTGTTGCCACCAGGGAAGGACTTCAGGAATTAGCAAGTCAAATCCAAAAGGGGAGTTTTCATTGGCTTATAATGAGCAAGAACGGGCTTCCAGGTGTTCTTGCAAAAACACAGAATCTTATGATACAGGAGGAAGGTGAGCGGAGAAGTCAGGTATCACGGCAACAGATAATAATAGATGTCATGCTTTGCGTCAAAGCTTGCTGGGAAACATTTTAGGTGACAGGAAGTAAAGCATCCATCCAGCCCGACCTCCTCCCTACATGGACTTTATTGCTCTTTATACTGTGTTTGTCCTTTGCACCTTCATAAGCACGTGTAATTTTGACACCTCGGTGAGGCAAAACACAAGACTGTCACACTATCCTTTGATGGATAGAAGGATCTATTACAGGCTTTGGCATGATACTGGAATAATAGACTATGGAACCCCAGCACTGCCAAAGTGTAGTAAAAGATCATCAAAGTCAAAAATATAACCAAACACATCAATAAACAATACTGTTAATTTGTTAATTAGTGTAAAAACAAATATAAAGGTACAACTTTCTTCTCACATCCAATCACCGCTCTAAACATCTATAGACACGCCCATCTCGTTGTACATATAATGATTAAATATAATGCAGAGAGAAAATTGTGCTGAGGGAAAAAGAAAACAAATATTATCATATATTGCAAATATTTTGCAATTATGTGCAGTATAATGGGTGAAATGAATGGACACACACACATTAGGAAAGCAAAGACTGATAGATTGTGAGGAAAACTCACGCTGTGCTTTGAATCAGATTCACAAATCTGCTTTCAGTCGTCAGACCCTTCTTTCATATTCGGTTGGTTTTAACTGAGTTACTAAAGATCCATTTGATCTTCCTCAAACTTTGGAGAAGTCTGTTTCCGCTTGATGATAATTCTTGTTTATCTGCTCTCTCTTTGTGTGCAGGCGTCTCAGTCTGAAACACCAGTGTGTTGTGCTAAAAATGTCGTTTTTCTGTCCAGTTAGTTCACACAGAATAATTGGGAGCTGAGAACTGTTTATTTCACGTATTCCTGTGAAGACGTCTCACTTTTCTTAAAAGCCAGGTTGCATGCTGTTAGTAATAAATGAATAAAATTGCAAAACGAAGGTGAAGAGACACAGAAGTAAAAGAGAAAGGTGCTGATTGTTCCAAATGGATGCGAGGAAGGTCAAACATTGCACTCTGTTTTCTTTCTTTGTCTTTATGTCTTATGAATATGTTCTCAACCTTTCTGCCGCTCCAGACATCACTTTTTGTTTGTCTCCTTTCGATTTCTTTCTCCATCTTTCTGTAACCCTGACCCCTTTTTTCTGCGCCTCCTTCCTTCCTCCCTCTGCTCTCTTTGCACTTGTCTCTCGCAGACACGGTGTTTTTCACCAGGTATGAATGTTCCCTCCGGATTTTCCCATTGCTCTTCACCGCTGACCCCTTTCACACCACTGGACCCCATCAGGATGAAATATTGAAGTGGGGAAGCTCCCTCAAGGCGTTTGGCAGGCTCACAGTCTGTCCCCGATCCAGCTGAGATGAAAGATAGAAATGTAACACCGTACCCCCCCTTCACACCAGGTCCTCCGATAACCTTAAAGCATTACACTCATTTCAGCACCAGCACAGTTTTCCTGTCAGCTGTTATGGTGCTGTGCTTCCACGTAAACTATTTAAAGTTTAGTGGGCTTCTCTCCGTGGACAGTTGATGCAAAATAACCTAATCTATCCGTCTGGCCCGTCCAGTGAATCAACTTTGTACCACTTTAAAGGGTCCAGGGTCAGGTAGGACTTAATCGAGCAGATGACTGGATATGAAAACAGGATCTGTGTGATTTTGGCATCAGAAGCTTTCTGGTTTCCATTTGTAGTCTTAGAGAGTATTTAGTGTAATAAGAGCGATTGATCAATCGCGTTTGAGTGGCTGTTGCTTGCGTGCAAGTAAACAGTCTGTGTGGAGAGCAGACTTTGAGCCCATCATATATCTTCCGATGGCGAATGAGCTTTTTATTGGCTTTTTAAAAATGTGTCTTCATTCATATGCAGACATCTGTTTATAGAGATTAGCTGAAATGTAGAGTTGTTAATCAGACTGTGGACGGGCTGACACAGGAGGAAGTCTTGGTCTGGATATCTGCTGGGCACAATGGAAACCCCAGAACATTGTCCATTGCCCCAGAGGCCACCCTTTACTCTTTACTCTTTACTCTTTACCTTTTTAAGTATTTCATCCCTCTTTCTAACTATGTGTTGAGCAACTTGTACTGCAACAAAGCAATTTCCATGTTAGGATCAATAAAGTTTTTCTGAATCTGAAATGATAGCCAAAGATTGGAGAGAACCATGTACAATACAGGAAGTGATACCTACAAGCGAGGATTTAGTGTGATTGCATACAATTTTATTCAACAAGTCGAAGAAAGTTCTCCATTAATCAAAAGCCAGTTTTTTCTTTTTCTTTTTTTTGTTTTTGACCGACAAATAAAAATTTAAAACCTGGTGTTTTTTTTATGTGTTTGGGCATGTCTTTGCTAATTTTGATTCTTCAATCAATAAAAATGCTGCTTTCATCGTGGCATACGGTTTGAATTTTGTGTTTTTTAAGGCTGCATTGGTAAGGCTATGAATAATATGTTTTAAATGTATTACAGTTTATAAATTTTTAAAATGAAATATTACATGCACCCACACACTTCGCATCAATGCTCTAGAGATGCCATTTTCAGTCAGTCTGCCAATTTGAGCCAGACCTCCTAACCCTGACCCCTCTCTCAACAGCTATTGAATGGATTTCCATGAAATTTGGTGCAGACATTCACAGATCAGACGAATCATGATGCTACTGGTGCTTTTGGCTCTCATCTTATTTCTACTTTTTTTTTTTTTTTTAACAAACTTTGAATCAAGCCGTGACCTTCACAAAGACCAGTCAGTAAGCTAAGTAAGTAAGTACTAAGACCTGCAAATCCTGAATGCATCAAAATGCTTAATGGCTTCATTGCAGATGGGGCTTTTAAATATATTTTTCCCACTCCCACGAACTATCGCTGTCTGCCGATCGCAAACAAACACAGCTGTGTCATCTGTAAAGGTGTAGAACCAGTAGTGTTGACCTGCACAGACAACAGGAAGAACTGTTTTGATTGACAGGCCTTCTCTCGCACGGGCTGTGAAATCGCACAACAGTAGCAAAGTAATGCTAAAGTTGTCATCGAAAAACAAAGAGCCTTGAAAAAACACCTTTATGGAGCTAAATCACTGTCATTTTGAGAGCGGAAGGCTTTGTTTTCGATAAGGTACATGCTTTTAGCGTATACCGTAACAAGCTCTGGAGAAGTGCAATGTCAGGACACTGAAAGTCTTTTTGCATGTAAATCACCACCCGTGTAGAGAAACTCAAGCGGATGGAGTTCGATCGTGTATTTGCTAAATTCCCTCACAGGCTAATTTCTAATCCATCATTCTATCAAACTGCTTCAGCTACACCCTCAGGCTGGAGGGGAGTGTCTCACTCATGACACGGTTCAATAAAAACTAAGATTAAACGATTTATCTTCACATAATATTCCACCATGAATATCAAGCAAGGCCGATACCCTGGTAATGAGAGAGGAGCCCGAGGAGTGTGGCCATCTATTGGATTTCCAAAATCAATGCCCTCAGATGGGAAAATGCATGAGCCACCTGAAACACTGAATCTTAACAATGCAACATACGCGCCGCACTCGCTGCAACTTCCCTCCCAGGCCCTGCGGGGCATCAAGTTCCTAATCCTGCTTTCACTGATGTTGGTACTCTTTAGCTTCACTTAATGCAGGAAAACTTTGCTGAGCAAGCACGCTCTTTATCAACGCTCCCTGCTTCTCATTTATTCAGTTCTACATATTTACGCACATTATCTCCCGCGGCGAAGCCTCGTACTGTTGAGTGCTGAGGACTTGTGCTCATGAGCTGCATTTTGGGGGGCTTCCCTTGTGGTTTCGTGTTCAAATTGCAACACAGCAACACACAGATTTGACTTTCAGCCCAGTTTCTTCAACTCCAAGGCCACTGCCCCCTTTCCTATCGGGGCTTTGAGGCATTAGTGATTTATGGTTGACCCTTGCCTGAGTTCTCTGGGCACACAGGGGACACATTAATGTCCGCTCACGAAGAGAAAAACACTGCTCATGAGAACAACGCACATGAGAAAGCTTCGCCGAGGGGAAGTATCGCTGCAGACAAACAGGGTGTGTCTGAAGACCTCGTACCATTGGCATGCAGCTGTGCCAGCCCCAGGCCGCCTCATCAAAATGATGATTTAGTCCTGGGAGTCTGTCGCTCTCGTAAATCCACAGGTCAACCTTGTCTCCGTGCAGAAAGACACTGAATTCTCCCTCTTGGACTGGTGTGCTTTCCTGTATGGGAACAATGGTGTTGCAGGTGCAAACTGCTTGCGCTTACGTCCCAGCTGTTTCTGCTTTGACGGTGAAACATGGTACAGCACGAGGCCAACGCTGACGCACGCACACACAGCCGAGGCGATTACTGAGGGATGGATGTTCAGCTCTGGGAAACTCAAAAACAGCTGTCTTTAAAGGTAATAGTACTTGGTTTACCAGTTATCTTATGCTTGCATTGTGCAGATTGTTATAGTTTCATTGACATAAACATTTCTTCGAGGCAGAGACGGTCTCCGGTGGACTTAATCCTCAATGGGAAAAGACAAACCACAACTTTTCTGGCTAAGTAACATCAGATGCAGGCCTCGTGTGAGACAGGCTGTTAACGTGAGAGAGAAGGAAGATAAAACTCTGAAGCCAGTGCTCCTCTTATAAACTTCTAAATTGAATCTGGCTGCGGAGCGTCATCTAATGAACATCCAAATTTAACCCAGCCATACTATCCCATAGTCATCCATGACAATAGCTCCCATTTAGTGGCTCATGATGCATTTAAGTACAACAATGCTGACTCTTTACTCACAGGCTTTAAATGACGTATGAAGCCTGAGGAGGTAGAACTACCCAATGTTTCACATTCAAAAACAAGCCTGTTTGGGTTTGTTTTTGGATAAATCTGATAGTAAAGTGTAACCTGCTGCAGACTGGACTGGACTGGAAATAATCCAATCTATCTTCTATTTTAATTTGCATCTTCACAGCTGGGGGCTGACCACACTGATGTGCAACAATGGGCCCAAACTGTGAGCAGCAACACCTCAACTGAGCTTTGTTAGCATCATGACAACATGTTCAGCATTTGTAGTTATGCATGTAACAACTGACAAGACAGCATTTTTAACAGAATCTGGCTTTTTCCAGAGCTTGTTTGCCAGCAGATCAAATTTAAATGAACTTGTTAGACAATGAGGTGACAGTTTTCGAGGAATCTCACACTTTGTACGTCTTCCAGGTCCAGTGCTCCGACTGTCGTTCACAGAAATCTACTGGAGCCGCTTTCTGAAGCTACAATTCTTCACAACATTTCAATCTTAAGCGCACTCACACTGTTTTACTGCTACATACCTTCTTAAATTATCAAACTGAGTAGTATGCCTTGTTTTCAGATGACCAGATGGGCAGTTAATACTGACATATTTTTGTTATCGCCTCAAAGAACCCCAAGCACATGGCAACGCAAATAAGCAAAAACAGATGCTTCTGTCTTTCATTTCTCTCCTCCATCCAAGCCTCTGATGTGCAGAGAGCGTGCACTGAAGCACTGGAGGGAAACAAATACACATCACCGTCCTTCCATTCAGATCCACGTGTTCGTCAATTATCGCACCGCGGCTGACTTTTCGCCCAATTTTAACACCCAGAGTAGCTTTGAGAGTTGTTAACCTGACTACTGTGGACGCGGAGGAGACGCCGGACGACAGCATTAGCTCGGATTCGCCTGGGAAGTTGGCACTAAGCACCTCCATAAAAAATCATCTTGAGCTCCCCGCTATTATCTATGCATTCCACCGGAGAGAGCAGTGAGCTGGCAGACATCCAGAGAGAGTGAAATATTATCGTGGGAGAACACATCAAGACGAGCTCCGCCAACATAAAGCTTCCACTCAGTTCAGGGGGTTAAAAAGCCCCAGAGCACGAGCTAAATGATAAGGGCCGCTGCACCACACATTAGACAGATATGCACTCCACTCCACTCCAGCAGGTGTGACTCGCTGGAAGGAAGGCGGCTGGCACCGTGGTGGTCCCGCTCGCTCTCCGGCTTTGATCATTCCTCGCCTTTTGCGGGCTCGCACGCTTCCCCCGGGAATACAATTTATAGAGTCCATTAGATGTTTATAGGACATGTGTAAATCAAATGAGAGTCTGCAAAGCAGCCCTGACTCACCCTTTGTTCTTTTCATTATATGACAAACAGAGCGTGCTTCGAGCAATCATTTGTCATCTCAAAGTCAACAATAAAAAACAAAGCAAAAAGGATGAGGCTAAAGAGTGGGTGGAGCTGCTGGTTCTGGAAGAATTCATCACCACAAATCCCCTGTTTGAAGACGTTCTTTAAATGATATCCTGAATGTTTCAGAACAGAAGAGGCACCGCCCAAGTAATCGAACAACATGTGGGCTCAGATTAGATTAGATGTCAGTGTCAGAAATGTGTCTAATTTATAACTATCTTATTGCAATGGCATTTAAATATCTCTGGAATTATTTTATTAGCACCACTTTAAATTTATTCCGCCTTAAGCTGATTCTTTGGTCACTTTCAGGCAACATAACAAGCTGTAAATGAAACACTAACGTGTCAATACTTTATAAAGTTGTTATGACTAACATGTTAGCAAGCAGCCTATTTAGACATTCAGCAACATTAGCATTCATCAGTTGGTTGTGTAGCTGCTAAATGCTCCACCGTGTTCACGCTAACTTTGCCCATGTGATGTTTGGTGCTGGGTAGTTAGCGTACAGTTTGTTTATCAGAGCTTCTCCTTCCTTGAAAACTGCCTCCTGCGACGACAGCTGGAGTGAACCAAAAAACTGTAAAACTGTAAAACCAAAAGAATCAGCTGAAAGACGCTAAAATGCTTCATATGGCTGAGAGCTGCAGAGTGGAGGGATGATTGTCTGTGGGTTCATCGCCGCAAGCGACACCTCTCAGCCTTTTGCTCTATTGTTAATATGTATTTATTAGCATTATTATTTCAGTTAAGTTTTTGGAAATGGTTTTTGTTGAATGTCAGTTTGGCTTCGTGGCATTCTGTTTCTATGGAGGGAATCTGGTCTGTGGTTCAAATTAGAGGTTTAGCAAATCCAGATCACTTTGTCATTACAATTGGAGGCAAAACATGGCGCCAAAGTTGCTCCATTCATGTCAGACGTGTACACGGTTTGTGTCTGTTTTGTCTCATAGTGGCTAGAAGTCATTTGTTTATACTTAAATTAACCTGTAAACGGTTTGAGTGAAACAACGACAACCCAGAAACCATCTTTGTACCATAATAGTTTACAGCTTTACATGAAAATGAAAGAAGGCAGTGGTTCACTTTTTAAACGGTAACATCAGTTGAGGAAAAGTCCTAAGATTTCATGCTGAAAACATTTTATCAAGCGCTTGTTTCTGCCACCGACAGATCATTTTTAACCCTTCAGACGACAGGAGGGTTCATCTCAGCCACAGAGCTCGACAGGCAGCGGGGGCAGCCGTCAACGAGCGACAACAACACTAGACCGACATGAATCAGACACAAATCAGAGATGCGAGCCGGTGATTCAGAGGTCGGGCTAGCTCAGAAGCGCTCCGACTGTCAGTCATGTAACAATGTGCAAAAACGAAATGGGATTTTTCTACATCCAGAACCCCGAACGCACAAAGGGACTCCTCCGACTGCATTATGTGCTTTGTCAAAGAGCACATTTCCATTACAGCCCCTGATGCTAACATTGACTTAGCGAGGGTGGGTACACATTGAAATGGACTGTGGTGCTGTCGTGAGTGCGGGCCGAGGCCGCCGTGTCACCGCTGCTGCGGGACTACAAAGCAATTTCCCGGCGTGCAGATCCGCGCACAGAATCGATAAATCACATTCCTGATTACTCTGCAGGGGGAAATGGAGTTTGTATTGTTTCTCAAAGACAAATGTAGGCTCCAGGCAAGACAGATCTTATTTTTAGGGCCAAAGAAAGACAACCCACACACACACACCTCCTCCACACGGCCTCACACTCTGTTAAACTGAAAACTACGTTTCCCTGCTTTCACTTTTCTCTTTCATTACACTCCAAAACTGACTCGTTCCTGTTCAGCTCTCCCTCCCTTTTCTCCCCTTTTCTACTCTGGTTTGCTCCATTTCTTTCAAGGTGGCAATTTCAATAGCTCCTCCGCGATTTAATCAATTGAAAGTTGCAGAGCTGTCCCAGAAAGTTCTGCACAGCTCCCGTTTTGTTTCTTTCACCGTGAGCTGGCCTCCTCGCCGCTCAACACACCCTTTACATCACAGTTTTAAACACATCCTGACGCGAGCGGTTCAGTATGTTCACGTAATTCAAGTGTGAGATGGTTTCATATGCGTTAAAGGATTCATTTGCTCCTAAAACGGTTGGGAAAGTCTTTCAGCCAACAGCTGTAAGAGGATGCAAACGTGACACATTCGCATTCATTTTAGCGGCTCTGAATCCAAATCCTGTCCCTGGAGTGAAACAATCCAAACACTGAATCTCTTCTTTGATGATGATGATGATGATGAGAATGTTATTTTGGACAAAAGTCTGAGACATTTTCATTAATTTCATCCAGATGTGTGAGTGACAGGAGGAGAATTTTGCACTCACTGGAAACAGAGCCGTGACTCCGACGCTCTAACAAGGTTTGACATTAAATTCTCCATACTGGAATTTTACGTTGCAGATTTCATCTATACGTCATAATAAAGTGAATCGTCCAGAAATTCAATTGAATAGATTCAATTACAAGATGTGAATGTTTGTCAGAGAGCCTGGAAGGTGTCATGGAGGGAAAAAAAACAAATTAGTGCTTGTGAGTAAAAAGACAGTTAAAATAAATGTGAATTCATACATGTGGAGCTGCTTGGATTCAGTTTATGTTGTTTGGATTTTTTTGTAGAGATATCTTTGATAATGAACATATGTCAGCATCTTAACAATATGAAATTCTGCACATTAATTCATAATTTAAGGCCACAATCAGTCAAGTTTTGGCTAATTCAGTTAATTAAATACAGGAAAATGGAAAGTCAAGATGATTTTTTGCATTCACGTTAATGCAAAAACTCTCGTAAATCCATTATAACCATAGAGTTGTTCTGTTTATTGATGTGCAGCATTGCCTGAGATACTGGGATAGCGTTCAATAGAAATAGCGTAGCAAAATTTCCAGCCCTGCACTCAGAAATAACGTTGGAACAAAATGCGTTTTTCGTTGTTAATTAATGAACCTGGCAAGTCATATATATGTTATTACTGAACGTATGTATGTGTCTATCAGATAGATAGATAGATAGATAGATAGATTGCAGCATAAACCAACACCACTAAAAAAATGTGAACCCAATAAAACAACATCTGTATAGAAACATGAAGCTAGAATAACACGTCAATAAAACCAGACTCAAATCAATCAGCCTGAAGAAACAGAAGAAGCTCATAAACCGCTCCACACCTGGTGCTGAAAACATTACCACAACAACACAACATGTTCCTGATCCCGTTCTCCACCCCGCTCTGAACTACGTCAGCTTGTTTGTCTGAAGGCTCCTCTCGCACTGGAGCCTCCTGAAAGACCTTTTTACCCCCCCGTGTCCCTGAGCACATGTAGTGACATGCGTGAAGTCTTTTTTCTTATGTCTTCAGGCCACATTTTTCTGTTAGATGTCCTCGTGTGAAGGGGGGCCCACCAGGGAAAAAAGAAACAAAGAAGGAGACAGAGAGAGAGAAATGTAGCCGGATAACAGCCATGTTTTCTTCCCCTCCGGCGAAGGACTTCCTGATTGTGTCAGTCACTCAGCGCAGAACAAGATTGTGCAAAGACACTTTGGAATTAGTCCCATTTCATGCAGGTGTGGACACGCTTTCACCGTTTTTTTATTTTCTTTTGCACCGCGTATTAAAAATACCTCCAATACTGCGAATGTTCCCCGGATGAAGTGTGTCCTTACTGCTGCGGCGCGTTAATGGAAGAACTGTCATCATCATCTATAGGATCATTTGGCATTTTTCTGAACAAGGCAGCGTAAATGTTTATTGAGCCCCGGGGGCACGTAAGCAAATCTGACCTCATCTCAGCAGACAGAAAGTTTGTGCTTTCAGTGGGAGTTCAGATGGAAAGTAGCTCCAGTTTGATCTGTAAATCACAGAATCTGCTGCACTCGGTCGGACAGCTGTTTGCTTTCTGTGCACGATTGTGATCAGAGATCTGCATCTTCTAATCAAATGCTTGACTGAAGCCATATCGGCCATATGTTGATATGTTGTAGGTGGAAAGTTACTTTTTAGTCAAAGATAAGAAAGTTACTGTGTACTTTACTTATGAATATGTTTTAGACTTTCTATTTGTGCAGCTTTATCATGCTTTTTACTCTATATTTTACATTTAATATGACACAAACCCTTAAAACATCATGGATATCTTTATTTTTCAGTTTCATTTTATCTGTCTTAGTTTCCTTTTCACTCTCTTTAACTTGTCCTTCATGTTACCCCTTTAACCCCAGGTTAAAAAAAATTATACTACATTATTCTTTTTGAAAGCTGTGCTAAGCACACTGTGTGCTATTGTTGTCGCCTTCAAGTATACTTCAGTGTTCTTAAGCAGTCTTTGAGTACCACTTGAGTAATACTTGAAGTGTAAATATGTTAAATAGGCAGAACTTTCATACAAACTTTAAGTCCACAAGTGAAAATCTGGATTCATCAACATTTAAAACACACTTGCAGTACAATTATACTATATCGCCAATGTGTTAGAAATGCACTTAAATATACTTCACTACAAATGAAGTAAAAGTACACTTTAATTAAGTTGCTAATAGTGTTTTACAAAAGACTTTTCATAAGTGCACTTCATTACTATTAAAAGTATTTGTAATTTAGTACATTTTTAAAAGTACACTTTACTTACAGCTATTGTAGAATTAGTATATTCATTTTTAATCCACTTCAATAGAACTTAATGACATCTGTTTAGAGGTACACTTATATAAGTTTATGTCAAAGCTTTTCTATACTTAAAGTATAATTCTAGTACATTCACGTATACTTCTGTTTGACCTGTGACCTTGTTTTATTTCTCTCCTTCTTTCCTTTTCTTCTGTTTGTCCTCATTTCTTCAGATAATTTGAAAGCAACAAAAAAAACCTTTCACTTCAGATGATCCTGTATGATTTTCTGCCAGTTTTTGTTTAGTTTTACTCAATTAACGATCTGAATGAGGTCTTTTCTTCTGCGGCACTGATCTCAGATCTTCCGGCGCTCTTTATGCGATTTGTAAAACATCTTTTCCCACCCAGGAAGACAGCGGCCGTGTGACACAAAGACACCTGATCAGACCTACGAGCTGGCGAACAGGCTCCTTTGTTGCACCCATGAAACCAAACTTGCACCGGTGCTGAAAGTGCTGAAAAAGGGGGCTTGTGTGGGCAGAAAAACACTCAGCAACTTGTGTTTGAACTCAGCTCGAAAGCTTCTGGTGTCAACTCCTGATTTTTACTCCACATTCTGCTGCTGGCTGGGGGCTCGGAGCGACAAAAAGGGGAAAAGAAAGAGGCCGAGAGAGAAAAGGAAGGGTTGAAAGAGGGAGAACGGTGTGGCGTTGTGTGTCTGTGCGACAGAGAGCGAGAGGTGATTACTTTGTGTTAATCTAGTATCAGCTTTCCACCACTTGGAGGCTTCCCAGTGTATTACTCATTATCTGGAGACAAGTCTGTTAAATACAGATTAGACGGGGCGAGAAAAGAGGCGCAGTATTCCTGAACTTTCTCATGAAACTCTCCTTGCAGAAACAATCTGTCTCCTCATGGGTTATCTGGACTTTTCCCCCCTGATGTCCCCATTCTCTTTTTTCTTAATTTCAGTTTTTTCTCACTCTTGTCCAGCTGTGCTCCACATTTCAACCTCCCTTTCCAGCCGATTTGAAATTGATCTGTCCCCGTGATCCAAAAGAAGAAGCAAAAGCTTTAAGCCTGTTATCTGTCAGGGGTTTTTCTTCTTTCCAGGAGTCATCGTATTTTTTTGATGACCTTGATGATTCTGAGCCGAGCGAGGCCGCATATTTCCCCATAATTACTTTCTACTTTCAAAAAGAAAATCAATAGATCCATACGAGCGTGCGCGAGTCCCGGTACAGTAAGTGCACATGGAGTGAGTGCTCCATTTAAAAGGCAGCGCCTCGCCGATCGCAAATCCAATAAGGTCTTTGTAGCCACACGCGACCGTTGCATTTCAGAAAGCTGTTTACTCCAGTTATCAATACTGGAGAAATGGTCAGCTAACGAAAAACAATAAGCTCTGAAGGAATGATGAAGTTTAAAATGTGAGGAGGCTCTTTCCACATCGAAATGACAACAGATTAACAGCATTCCCATCGTGAAACACGCTAAAGTCAGCGACCAGGAGTCAGAGAAAGACCACAGAGCACATTCACGCCTCAATACAAAACTAATTTGTCTTCCCAATTACGCTGGGAGGGGAAACTTAATTGCTGCCCACATTATGTTCACAGGTAATTTGTTTTTGAGCGTGAGAAATGCTGCACTCTGTATCTGAACCAAACGCAGGGAGGTGGTGGTCCAGGGGGGGTCTGGTGGAGACCAGAGACCAGGAGGTCCGCGTGAGGTTAGCTTCAGGCAGCAGAAGCACTGTGGTTGAGGTTAAAAAAAGATTTTGGTTTTGGTTAAATGTTAACAAAGCAACAATCTTTCCCCAACCTGAACCAAGTGTCAAGTCAGTGTTTGGTTTGTCCATTCTGGGCTACAGTAGAAACATGGATACAATACGGTGCAATACGGTGAACTTCCAGGTCAACTTTCCCCCTAAATCCTGCACACTGGACCTTTAAGTATGAACGTTTTGCAGATAAATTAGTGTTGTTTTGTTATTAAGTGATGTCGTCTGTGATGCATTATGTTTCCTCAAAAAGTCACCCCCCTTCCCTGTGGCATTGGTTTCTTCCAAAAGCTGCAGGATGAAATCGGTTCAGAGCAAGGCTGCAGCTCCTGTTTGTTCCAGCCATGTATCACCATTTGTGATTTTAATGCATAATTAAAACACATTTTCATTACCACCAACGATTTGCCAGAAACTATTCTCTGTTCATCATCGATCACCTTTGAGGTAAATATTACTGATCCAGAAACTGGAGTGTTTCCTCCTGCTGCCCTCTTCTCTCCTGCAGCTTTATTTCCTCTCACTCCTGTTTTTTTGTAATGTGCTCCAGCAAATTTCTGGCGTTACTAAAGAAGCAAACTGCTTTCATACATCAGTTTGCACCATTTTTATTCACAACTCGGTCGTCAGTGTGGCCAACTACTGTGTGCGTGCAGTCGTTGTGTGATAGCTTTCATTGACGCTGGGGTCATTTCGGAGAGTTGTTGCAAGCGTGTCCAACAACGGCAATGATGGAGAGCTGTGACAGGCATCGGAAAACACACAAACACGAAGAAAAGCCCCGTTTTCTTGTGGACAAGCTGACTTGCTGTGAACTGAATTTTTAGGTTGCATTATCTCTCAATTGGAGACAGTTGATTAAACTGTAAAAAACAGACTGACGCCTCTATTTTCTCAATAATTTGCACCAAATTCAATCGTCCTCCAGAGGAAACGTCCTGATTATTGGTAAATCACTTCAGAAATGACAGACCAGTAAAATAAGCATTACTGAATTATTTGCGCTGCTTTGCAACATGTCTGCAGTTGAACTCTTGCTTCCTCCAGATGGTGCACACCATACTGCACTCAGGAAGAGGTGACATACATTGACACTATTATATCCCAAACTGCCATTAGTGCAACATGAAGCATCTTTTGCAAACTTTTCACAAAAAGATGCACTCAGAGGCATCTTCCAGAGCTGCTGTTACGGCGAGGCGTTTAGGATGCCGACATTTTCTGTGATAAACGATGTTTCTGCGTTTGAGTTGAGAATGAAAATAGATGTGAATGTGAACAAGGAGACATGACCTGCTCTCACTTCGAGACTTTTGGTTTTAGAGCCCAAAGCCAGAGCTGTCATTAAATCAGTGAGACGGAGCTGAATATCCAAACAACCTGGAGAATAAGTGCTCTTTGACAATAACCACATGTTCTCCCTGAATGCCTCGCTGCATTTATGCATTACTAAAAGAGAAATTCTAAAGCTTCAACAATAGAAATACGCCCAAATGGTCCGAAATGAATGCACAGTTTCTATTTCGTAGCCGCTGAATAAATGTTTGCATAATAAAACATACATTTCTCCCACAGAAAGATGTGCTGCTCTTAAGTGGAGCGTCGGCATCGTTGAATTTATCCCTTCTTGCTGTAAAGCTTTAAAAGCATCACTTTAATTAGATGTTTCATGGGCAACAACGAGAGAGCACTTCAGAAAAAACACCAAGTGAGGTTGAGGAAGGTCGGACCTCACCGCCTCAAGGCTAATAACTGCTTAGTGTGCGTTGTTTTGAGTTGTTAATAACAGCTTTCAATGAAGACGTTTCCAAGTGTGAATATTCGGGGAATAGAGAGAAAACGAAATGTGGAAAAACCATCCATCAGAATGACCTCAGTGAGGGTCGTCCGAAAGGTCACATGACACACAGGAGACTCACCGTGTTGAATCCTGGGAAGAGGCGGACCGCTGAGGCTGTATCCAATGGAAACGGGAGAAACTGCTTCATGCCCAGCGAGGTCTGGACGGCAGGCAGGGTGGGACGCACCAGGGCGGGCATGAGGCCATTCTGACATGTGTTACCTGCGGGAGGGAGAGCAAAGGCAACATGTTGAAGACGGCGACAGAGACACGAGCCCGAGGCGAGACGAGAAGCTGCAGTTTGTTTAGTCCGCCTCGGCTGGATCAGTGTCTCTTTGCACTGTGTAACATCTTATTCGTCTTACTGCGTGAGCTCCAGCGCTTACAGTTCCAGTCGATGTGATTTAAACCACTGCCAGGAATAAAAACAACTTCTCTAATTTTTTGGAGTGTGTCGTAACTTGTATGATTGCATGGAAATCCCCAAAATCTCCAATCTGGATGCTTTTAATGCTTCAGCCCTGGAAAAACCTTGAATCTCATACCTTTTGGGAGATTTCCATCATGTCAAAGTAAAATCCTTCATCACTTTATTTTGGTCTTTTATTATTTCATTACAAACTTCTCGTAACTGCATTTTCTACCTTTAATTTTGGGTATTTCCAGGCTTTTGCAGCCAAAGTATCACATTTGTGACAACACAGTCCCAACTTAATGTCCACTGACAAGCTTCTTATGAGCTCTCAAAAGCTGCAAAAGAAAAGTTTGTCAAACATACTGAACTTTCAAGCACAAATAAGTGAACAATATTTCAATTTTAGCATCATTTGATTAGAAAACTGTCAGTATTTCATTAGATTAGATTTTACCACAACTTTATTTTCTGTCTCCAGTTTTGTAGATTTGTATGATTTCACTCTGAAAGTCTTGTGACTAAAACTCGTGGTCCATTTTTAAGCTTTTTCTCATGATGCTATCACCTTTTATCAATCAACCTGTTTACCTGTGGAATGATCCAAACAGGTGTTTTTGGAGCGTTCCACAACTTTCCCAGTCTGTTGTTGCTCCTGTCCCAACTTGTTTGAAACATGTTGCTGCATCAAATTCAGAATAAGCAGAAATTTACAAAAATCTATGAAGCTGATGAGGCAAACAGTAAATATATTGTCTTTGTACTGAGTAAATGTAAGAAAGGAACACTCCAACTTCTTTTTACAAAATCGAATCTCACACTCTCACATGTCCTGTTACATCTCACACAGTTTTGTTGTCCATGAAGTCCATTCTTCACAATGCGTAGTTTTACTCTGTACGTGCACACTAACGTGTGTATTTGCTGTATCTGGTAATACTTAAACTAATAAATCTTGCAGGACTTTCACTTGAGAGGCTGTTTTTATTTTTTTACGTTCTGAGGTTACCACTTAACAAAAGTATTTCAACACTTCAACCAACACTGCTGTGAACTGACTCAAAGATCATGTCTGCAATAAATTAGCTGTTCGCTGGTGAATTAGAGCCTCTTCTTTTAATCACAGTCAGACCCGAATGATGGACCGAGGACCAGTTCTACATGTGGATGACCACCGCATGAAGCTGCGACGATGTTTATCTCTCCGAAACAGATGTTCTCATTCTGAAATTGTCCCGACAAATGGCCGATGTGGAACGACTGCAGCAGGCACAGCGCGTCTTATGAGATGATTCAATGGCAAGAGAGGCCTGGCCCACACATCTCTAGGAAAAACAAAAGTAAATACTTCACTTTTATTGTCATGTGAGTGCGCCACGCCAGCACAGCGCTTTACAAACCACCAATTGGAAACAGCACAGGGCCGATTTCAACACGGCTGGATGAAAAAAAAAAGCTGTCACAGCCTTCCAAAACATTAGGAATTAAAGAAGCCATTTCACAAAGCTGTAATGAGAAACAGAGGGATGATTTTTTTTATCGCTGCACATTTAACAACAGTGGAACTCTGGGCCAGCAGGGCTCTAAAGAGCTGGCAGATACAGTATCAAACCACCGTCTTGAGACAAATAAAGGTTTGCCACGTTTCAGTCCCCGGGCAGCGGAGAGGGGTAAATAAAAAGCAAAATCATAAAGACGAGAAGAGGGAAAAAACCACAGACTGTCTCCTCTTCTTTCACTCTGTCTTCTGCCTCCAGTCGCCGGAGCGCTGCCATCTGTTGGAAAAAGAACACATGCCGTCTCTCATGTGGAGGCACGTCCTCGTCCCAACTTCAGCAAAGCATGTCCTTCTGCAGGGATCATCGAACCGTGCCATCTCCCGACATGCCGGCCTGACGTCAGCCCGCAGGCACGCCTCACCCAGCGCCCGGCCAAATCCACCATTCCCAGCTCCGACGTGCGCAGTCAAAACAGATCCCGCTCAAAACGCACCGGGCCTGATGTGTGGGATCCGTCCGCAGCGAGATGAAGGCTGACAAACTGAAATGGGAATTTATTTGGAAGGGTCGTGTGCGCTGAGTGGTCGGAGATTGAATCTGAAATGTCACCACGGCTGAAGCCTGTGAGTTTCCCTCACCACACAGAGGTGATTAGTTCCACCACAGAACGAGAAATCAAAGGTTTTCTATTGACACAGTCACAGCTGGAAGAAGCATCATTTACTTAAGTGAGAGCAGCAACACAGTAATTTAAACACACTCCATCATATCCAGTGTCCTGAATTCCAGCTTTTACTTTACTTTTCTTGAAAATGACACGATTATTATTGCAAAGAGGGGCTCATTTTAACCACATTTCTTATTGTGGATAGTTTAATACATCAAGTTTTACATTCTGATCACATGTTTTGAATAAACAGCCTCTGCGCTGCACTAAAATGCTAACGTCAACATGCTAACCTGCCCGCGACGACAATGCCAACATGTACAGTGTATGATGTTTCCCATGTCCACCATCTTCACTCCTGCACAGAAGGCTCTTTATCTGTGGCTTTCATTCGTCCGTCTCTCTTCAGTTTTAATCAAGCCGCCTGCACAGCTGCACACGTGAACACGACTCAGACTGAATGTGTGGCGCTCTGATTGCTGCCACAGTGAGGATGAGGAGTTAGTTCTGTACCTGAACACCTCCTGTGGGAAGCAGACGGAGCACTGAAGCTGCCGTGTGTTAGCATTTGCTAATTAGCACTAAACACAGTGATGGAATGATGGGAAAGTCAGTTTTCTTTAGTTTTGATCCGAGTTCTTGCAGTTCATCTTGAGCAGGGCATGAAACCCAGTTCAAACAGTAGTATACGTTAGTGTATCAGAACTAGAATTTAAGCACATAAAAGTCCTTAAAAGTACACTTTTACTTTTTGTGCTTAATTTAATGTATGTTTGACATAAAAAGTGTACTTCTAACTAGAGTGATTTTTCAAGGTGCTTATACAATGTGTACTTTATTATAAGTATCTCAAAAATTGTACTTACATGTACTTTTAAAAAGTGTACTAAATTCCAAATACTTTCAATAGTAATAAAATGTACTTGTGAAAAGTACACTTATGTTCAAGTCCTTTGTAAAACACTATTAGCAGCTTAATTAAAGTGTACTTTAACTTCACTTCACTTGAAGTATATCTAAGTGTATTTGAACACTGAATGTTCATGAATCCTGATTTCACTGGTGGTCTTCAGTACACGTAAGCTTTGTAAAATGTTGTGCCAATTTAGCATATTTGAACTTCAAGTGTACTCAAGTATTACTCAAGTGGTACTCAAGGACTACTTATGTACACTTAAGTGGACTGGAAAGTGACAACAATAGCTCAAAGTGTTCTTCAAAACGAATAATTCAGTGCAATATTTTTTTATGTGGGAAGTCTGAATCAAATTTAATGACAATCCATCCAATAGTTGTGGAGATATTGACCCGATACTGACCTGAGACCAGCAGTGTTTAAAAAAACAGTCTGGCCAGAGGAGAACCTGTTTGAGTAAATGTACTTACTTTCCCTCACTGGCCACCTCACACTCCCTCCTAAACCTCACACTGTTTGAGGTACAACAGGACAAATTGTTTTTCTTGTATCCTGTTGTGAAAGGTAACGCAGCAATCGAAGTCCGGCAAACATGCCCCAACACAAAAGCACATTCCCGCCTGCAGCGGGGGTTAGTGTTTCAACTCTCTTAAGCCTGATCATCTGTCACCGGCAGAATATGAGAGCAGAGCAGCAAAATGAGCCTGTGGTTGCTAATCTGAACTTTAACCCAGACCTTTGAGCAGCATACTGATGTCAGGAGACAGAACGAGCCTGTTACTGCAGGCTCTGGCAGGGACGCACAGATGGCATCCATAATTATCAGTTCGTTAGAAGTGTCAATATTTGACTTGAGTTTGGCTAAAAATGTTAATATTTGAGTTCTGTCGACAACTTCTAAATTCAGAGTGCAGGGCCCAGGTGGGCCGAGTCTCAGCAGCTGACGCCGTCATCGACTTTGCATCGCAAGGGTCGCTCCTCGCTGAAAGATCGGCGGGTGACGGTCATTAAAATAACTGGTCGGAGAGTGAGAGCGGCCTGGGAGTTAGGCAGCATGAAACCGTGGGGAACAAAAAGAGGAAATGACTGTTTTGTCTCAGGCTCGGGCTTACATTTAGTTTTCTGCCGGGAGCTTTCATTGACTTGTTTCACTTACATTCATTTCAACCATCTCAAAGCCAAACAAAGAGAACAGGAAAGAATGAAAAAGTCCGGTTTTATGTCAGCGTTGCCCTCTGCATGCAGTCTCCTCATGCCAATCCGTTTGCACAGCGAGCGAAATCCTGCGGCTGAGTGAAGACTTCTCACTGTGAGCTTCTCCTGACAGCAAGTATGTGATGGTTAAATGTGAGATTTATAAGTGTTTGAGGTTATGAAATGTTTGTCCATGTAAATTATAGCCACAGATTTGTATTTCGGGCCACACAGGGAGCTGCAAAGAGTGGCTACTTTCTGTCTGCAGCTGTCAAACAAAAAACCTGAAGCCAACTTACACCAGATATGCAAATAAAATGCACGTATATATATAAAATGGCATGTGATCGTGGCCTGATTTACCTTTGCCATCCGTCTCCTTCCAACTTCCTCTGCTGGAAGCCCAATTTGATTATTAATTTCAGAATATGCAACAAATAATGCAACAAATAATTATTGAGATAATTAAAGTCTTGAAACTGGATTTTGACAGATGCAGAATGACGCCTCAAAATCATCCTATAGAGCAGGACCTTAAAGCACCAATCAGTGTTTTTACATGAACAACTCCTCCAATGACTACCTGTTGTGTGAAAGGTGTCGCTTGTTGTGGCAGAATTTTTTTTCAACTCTGCATATCTCACTAAACTGAGCGTTTAAGCATCTTTCAGCTTGTTTTGTTTCACTCTCTCTGCTCTCACAGGCAGCTGATTTCAGCGAAAAAGCCCTAAAAAGCCACCTGATCAGCACCATATATCAGACAGACAAAAGGTGGCGACAAGCGAGAGAACATTTAGCAGCTAAACAGCCGAGAAAGGACAAATTAGAGCAAGTCACGTTACCAGAAACATGACTGAATGAACGCTAATGTTGTGTCTCTCGATTAAACTGTTTTTAACATCGCATTTATGAGCCTCAATATGTTAAACATGTGTGATTTTCAGCTTCTTTCACAGGCCAAACGAAGCTAATTCATGCAGCTTTGAAGACCTCATCATGTCGGCTGATATAATGCTTCAGGGGTGCATATTCCAAAACATAATTTTAATTAATCAAATTACCACAAACCAGTTGACACACTGAACCTGGGGCTTTTGGAGATGCCTTTTTGCCCGCTTTGCCCAGAAGTGTAACGATGTAGAACCGAGATGAGATCTGACTTCTGGAAATATTTGGAACGGATCGGAATTGATGAACGTTTTTACCCACTGGCCTTTGTTTATCCGTTCCCTCTGAGGCCGCGGTTAATGATGCAGCGCATACAGTGCGAGACATTAAGAGCAGCTCATTGGACAGGATGCGTGTTGCTACTGTATCACGACGCGCTTCAGACTGTGACCGTCCTCTGCATTGCCCTTCCTGAAAGATTCACTTGTCTGGGCTCAAGCGTTTTTACTCCTGCGGCACTACGTCGAGAGTAAAAATGATGTCTGGAGGACGCCGACTGGCATTAATTATTAATCATCTTGTGCAGCTCTCCTCCACCTTCCGCCTGCTCTTAGTGTCCTGAGCCCGGCTGCGCCTCCGATAAGATCCGTCCAGAGAGTCCACGCAGCCGGAGAGCCTCAAAATAAAAAGACCCTTCATTTTCCCTCAGCAAACATAAATCCAATTATTAGATAAATCTGAATTCCACTGAAAGTCATTCGTATGCTGATGACGTTCCGGATGTGATTAACACCTTTGTGTTTCCGTCGAGTTTGCTGATTGTATTCTGTGACCCTTAACATGCTCTGAGATCAGTACTTCCCTTCAAGCGAGGTGGATAAAATCATTTCACCCCTATTAAACCGAACAAAGTGACTACAAAGGCTAGATTTAAGACATTCTTCTTCTTTTTTTTCTTTTGAAAGCTACACTTTCACTGATTTTCCAATTAACCTTTGCAGGATAAGCTCTGTATTCGTATGAAACTCACATAAGCCTCAGCAGCGTGTGGCGTGCGGCATGCGTTTGGCTCGGAGCTACATAACACACGCCACCTCCATCCCCTCCAGATTAGCATACTGTAGCTCTTGCTGCTGTCATGAGTGTAGCTCACTAATAAACACAGCTGTCTCTGAATCAGATCCAACAATCACCTCCCGTGCACTCTGTAATCTGAGGTTAACCAGGAAGACGTTTACGTGCGGCTAAACGCCGACCGCAAAGCCAGACACACCGGATAGATTTCCTCCGGGCCTTCGGCTCAACGGCACTAATAGCCTGTATGATTGCAGCACACACTCAAGACCTATTAGCCTGCTGGGTTGTGCTTCTTTGACTGCCTGCTTTTGATGTACAGCGTTTAATGCAGGGGGGGCATTTCCTTTTGATCCGTTTGTTTTTCTCCGTTTGGGTTTCTTGTTTCAAACAGGTCAGGAGCGACGCGGCCTCTTCGCATGACGCCGATATTAATCATTTTAACTGGAAACACGTTCCAGTCAAATGGCAGCAATGCAGAGCTGGGAAACAAACAGCGTTATTAATCTTTTAAGAGATAGCATCTATTTTACTCTGTGCAGTGCACTCAGGATTGCATTCATAAATGTTAAAACGATGCACATCCCGTACGCAAACAGTGACCTTTACTCCTCCTGCTTTACGCTGAGCGGCGGAGCTAAGACGGTTCGTAGCGCTCCGTCTGACAAAACAAGCAGCGGCAGCCCCAGAAACCTGCCTGAGCTGCGCTGTGGTCGAAGGCCAGGAAGCTTCTCCTTATTCTCTCGTCGTGATTTCGGGTTAAACGGGGGCCAAATTCCGAACTCACCCATCCAACCAGACCTGCATCGCCTTTGTTTTCCCGTAGTTTTCCACAAGCTGCACACCTGACCGACATCGGCGGTGGCCCTCAAAGAGCTGAAGCTGTCTCTGCACCTGACAGCTTATTCATTTATAAGCTCCCAGCACTCTCCCCCCCTCCCTCCCCTCCTCATCCTTCTCCTCTGTGTATGGCATAACAAGAGAAAATCCTTCTCGCGCTTACAAGCCACGGTCTGTAACTTCAGATCGCTCTAATCCCCGGGATAAAAAAAAAAGAGTCTTTCATTTAACAAATCACCCCCTCAGAACTCGGGATCCCTGTGTAATTATTCCTCCTATGTGACTGTAAGCCAGCCGTGAGAAGAGCACTTGACGAGAAGCCACTCGCGCATTAAGTCTTCCTAAGCCTCCTCCAGTCTCTTCCATAAAAACTAATGGAGGGGGGTCTTTCTCTAAATTTCTCTAAATATCCCACACAGAATATCAAGTGGTTCTCAAGGCTGGCATCTTATTGGGATTCCTGCAGACCGTCAGCTGGTCAAACAGCCACAGTGAGATCCGAAGCTCGCATCCCGGAAGCCCAACATCTGGGATATAGCCCAATAACCCAGAGCGTGAGGAAGGGGGTCACCTGGTGAGCAGGTTCATTCAACATTTTTAAGGAGCCTTCAGAGTGCAACTTCACGCCTTCTTTCTCTTCCTTCTTTTATTTTGTGCTGCTACAGCAACCAGCCCTCCGATCCATCTTTTTTAGTTTCCTGTACAAGTAACAGGCAGCCTGGAACACATTTACATTTAAGGAGAGCGAGAGTGTGCACTTATATTCTGCATTTGACTGTGATAAAGCACGAGCTGCATACACACACACACACACACACGAAAAACAGGTCTCCTAGGTGTGTAACTTCACGCTCTTTTCCTTTAATGGAGACCAGCACTTGTTCTTTTTTGTGCTTTCAGTGAGAACACACAGGTTCAGACACATGAGATCATGCATTTAAACACTACACAAACACACACACACACAAACTCACCAAAGAACATGCTGCTCTCCATAGCTCCTCAGGCTCGGGGGTCTGCTGTATTTCCTCTCTGGTGCCCTGCCAGTGTGTGTGTGTCCATGGGCAGCAGCCTGGGCATGTCTCATACACTCCTCAGGGGTGTGTGTGCATGTGTGTTCAATCCAACGGCAGCGTCAGTGGCCAGTCTGCACGCTGCACTCTGCACGCCGCCGCTGTCTGTGGACCTCCGGATCTGCCTCTCTCTCCTCGCACTGGTCCTCCCTGTCTCGTCCCCTCCCCTCCTCTTTAGCTCTTCCCCTCCCTCCTCCTCCTCCTCTCTCTTCCTCCTCCTCCTCCTCCTCCTCTCTGGCCCCTCCACACACTGGATCCTTTCGCTTCTTTCCTTTCTCTCTCTCCGAGGTGTCTATCTACATTTTCCAGCAACAGCCTCCCCTCTCTCTCTTTCTCTCTCTCTCTCTCTCCCTCTCTCTCTCTCTCTCTCTGTAGGTGTCTCATCTTTGTTTTATGTGTCAACCATGCCTCGCTCTCTCGTTCCCGCTCACCCCTTGCTTTCCCCCTCTGTCTCTCCTTTATTTGATCTTATTCCCCTCTCCCTGCTTGCATCTCCAGCTCGCTCCTTTTCTTTTTTTTATTTATTCTGTCTGTTCCCTCGCTCTCCTCTGGTTCCTTCTCTTCGTTATCTCTCTCTCTCTCTCTCTGTTTCCACCTCAGTAAATATCTTTGCAGTGTGTTTCTCTCTCTCTCTCTCTTTCTGCCTTTCTTCACTTTGCCTTTCTGTCTCTTATCATTTTTCTTCCTTTCACTCAGCACGTTTATAGACGTACGAAAAAATGGTTGCTGTAGAAATCTGGTTATTTCGGAAACTGGGCAACACACAGGAAGTAGACCGTCACACTAAGTGTTCAAGTCCTGAATCTGAGCGTGTCAGTCTGTCAGTATTGAACAGACAAACTAAATGGGTGGCAGGCAGTCCTCTTAGTGACTTCTAAGGCTGCACTAATCAATATTTTTGTGTAATAGTTAAAATATTCCCGGCATTTCCATTTTGGCATCTTTCAGCTCATTGTTGTGGTTTTTACAGAGCTGTTCACCAGCAGTTCAGCACCAAACAGCAGGAAGACAAAGTGTGCAACACGCGAATGAACATAGTGAAGCATTTAGCTGCTATAGAGTCAGATATTTCCCCTCAGGAGATGGTGGAGACCAAAACAGAGCTAAATGAAGAGTGAATATGTGAGTCGCATTTGCCTGAAACGTGTCAGCTAAAAGCGTGACTACGCAGACGTGTGCTTACAAATGAGGTGACACATGTTGAACACGGTGCAGAATTTCTTTCTCGCTCAGCGACTGGAGTACAGCTGAGCAGGGGAGCGCTCAGTGCTGCCACCGGTGGTCAGATTGTTTTAATCAGTAGCAGTAACGAAGGTGCTGCACCGAGGATGCTGCTGCATCGAGGCACTGCAGTCAGAAATCCACGAAGAAGTCCAACGCCATCTTTGGTTTGCTTTGCCAAACACGCGGCAAGTTTGTGCTTTTGTAATAGTTTTAATTTTCAGCTTTGTCGCACATTTTAAAGACGCCTGAGAATTCAGTGAGACGGCTTCGTCAAACTGTAAAAACAACTGTCATCAGATCAGTAATTTCTCAGATTTCTTCCCTGTCCTCGACTTTATTTTGGAGCCATGATCACAACATGTTGCTTCGTGGAGTTTATTTATTTGCCTGTGTGTTGTGGCACTGATGGCTCTGCAGTTTTTCTTGCAGTATTTTTCTGCTTGAATGTAATTATTTTGACACGTGGACGCATCACCACATGTAATGATCTTTCCTTTCATCCCGCCGCTGCGCTGTCACAGCGATACTTTCCTGTCTGTGCTCCAGCTGAAATATAGCAGCTTAATCAGGTTTCTCCGAACGCCTACCCCAATTATAGAAACCAGGTTTCTTGTTTACACGACGTTAGAGAAATCCGATTACTGCAGAAAGCTGACAGTAACAAAGTTACTTAAGTGCATGAAAGTGCACTGATTGATTCTGCCTTTTCGTCTTTCTCTTCGTCCTCTGTTACGCTTCCATTTCACCCTTTGTTGATGACACTCGCTCTTTTGTTTTCTCTCTGATGCTCACGCACACTTTCCCAGACTGCCTTTTTGTTGCATTTTGCTCCCTTCTGTCTTGTTTTGCTCTCACTAAATCACTCTCTCTTTCTTTTCACGATTCGTTTTTTCTTTCCTCTCTGGCTGGTTGTAATCAGACCGACCAGGAGCTGATATCAGGCTGCTGCTGCTGCTGCTCTGCTTCTGCAGCCATGAGACACTGCTGCTGCTCCCCTCTATCTGTAGCCTTCACACACACACACACACACAGAGACATGCACACACACATTCTGGAATTTTAGAAACCTAAAACAGCCATAAAACATGCACAAACTGTGCATCTACCAGACACACTGACAGATATAGATGCACACATGAAGCAGGTATGTGTGCAGGCTGCGCTAAAGCACACACACACACACACACACACACACACACACACACACACACACAAACACAGATCAACAACCAAAACACACATGTACATTGAATAAAACACACAACCAAAAGATGCAAAAGACACAAATTGACCCAAAAACATAGATAATATGCAAGCAAACTCATACACCCAGACAGCCCCTGACACACACACACTCACACACACACACATAGAAAGACATATACACAGACTCTGCTAAACGTGAACTGCTGCAAAGCACACACACACACACACACACACACACACAATGATACAGCAGCATTCACACACGCCCCCTCAGCTTGTGCAATGCAAGAAAAAATGAATTGAACATTGAAATTATATATAACTTCCAAATAAATGAACCCAATAAGAAAACTGTCAGTTCTGACGATGATTCGCAGCTACAGGATGAGCAAGGAAATCCAGTTTGAATTACACATCCAGCTGTTATGTTTGCTCGAAGGAAAAGAGGTGAACCGGGTGAACCTGCACAAAAACCTCCCTTACCGAGATATTTTTCTTACCGGCAGCACAAAGGAATGTTTTCAGCTGGTGAGAAATGTCTGCTAACAACAGAAAGTGTAGCTTGGCCTCGTATTTACCTTGTGGTGTATGTTGTGACTCAAATGTAATCATCAATGCAAAATGATGATTACATAACAGGCACAAACTGAGAGGTGGGTAAATCGTGGCATGTCAGCACTGCCTCCCACCTGGTGTGATATTTACTGTGTGTTAGTGTAAAGAATGGATTCGTCTGCTTTATCCACACAAACTGTGTGGGCTTTTTGTGAGCAGCCCTTCATATTATTATTAATTTTTTTATTTTTTGGGTCTTTCCGGTGCAGCTGAGCCGTGTATCAGGGGAGGCAGCAACACTGGATCTCCCCGTTACAGACTTCTGCAGATATTCACAGCTGCATTTGTGGTCAGATCTCAATGTGGATCAATAGGCAGCAAACATGCTGCATCCCAGATCAAGGGCAGCAATGCCACGGACGGATGTCATTCAGTCTTTGTGCTCACGTGCTAGCTACTGCTGCTACTTGCAGCATTTGCCAGCTAGCAGGAAGAAGCAAAGCGAGGTGACCTTTCAACTTTCTTTTTTGGAGAAATGTGGTCGGATCAGATCACAATGCGAGCCAGATCTCCTCCAGATGTGGTCAGTCCCATCCCATTCCAACCACAACGCAGGTATTTATACCTTTCATTCACATGTATCCTGTCCCAGATAGACAATCCAGGTACTGATCGCACGTTAATGCCAGGTCAGACCTGCTGGTGTGTTTAAGGTTGAACCAGTAAAACACATACAGATATTTTTTCCTGTTACAAAGACACACGTAAGTCATTAATCCTCCAGCACGTTGTAAATTTCCTTGTATATATTGTTTATTGTTTATTTGATATTTTTGCGCTACTTAACTTATTTTTATTTGTTTTGTTAGTCTTTTTGTCCTCATTGAGCTGTATGTCCTTTTTATGAAAGTACATTGAATGCAGTGTTTAAGTCAAATGTGCACACATAAAGCCAATTCAGATCGTAATTCTGATTTCCCAAACAATGTGTTTCCATGCATTGTTTTTTTTTAATCCATCTATTCAAGTTATATCATAGAGAATCAGGAAACCACTGAGAGTGACCATTGTCTTCATCTCAGTTTTTTTAAAATGGGTACGATTACTAAGTTTAGTTTGAGTAGAAAACAGCTGATTCCATCAAATCAGACAGAATCAAGAGTCACACCAATGACAAACCTGTAAGTCCTGAGTTATTTCAAGGCTCAGTTCACATAAATGGCATCCAGAGGTTCACCGGTTTGAATGTGATGCTGAAAGAAGAAGAAGGAGCGGAAGCAGAATCTACAACATCATTATATATTTTTTAAAATCAGTGTGCACCCAACCTCGTTGCATCATCTCCTAATTGACATGTAAACATTTTTTCAGATGTTTGTCTGCTGTAAACACCCGCTGACAGAGTGTATATGCATGTGTAATTGTGTTCACATGTATGTGTGTGTTGAGACAAGGAGCATGTATACAAGAAGCGTAACAATGTGGATATTTGCACCTGTGTCTCCGTACAGATGTGCTGTGTTTGCGCAGCGTTCAGACCATCCTGAGGGTCTCTGCAGGCCCGGCGTGCATCATGTCTGTTCGGGTGTGTTTTGGATTGTATTCCCGCACGCACACACACACACTCTGTCTGATTGGTCCACTGTAACGCCGCTGCTGAAGGTCAGACAGAATTGACCGCTCCTGAGCCCGCCGGTATCGACTGCGAATGAGGCGCTTTCTTGATCAAAGCGATGTCTGCCTGTGCACACACACACACTCTCTCACACACACACACACACACACACACATTGAGATACCCAGCCAGACAGTTGGTGACATCATCAGCTGTCTCCTCACGGGTGAAAAAAATAAATATAAAATACAGAATCAAATGTAAAGAGCATTCTCAAGTGTGTGATTCCTCTCGTCTATCGTCCCATTCAGGCTCCTCTGCTGCGACCATTTTGCGCAGCACAGATGTTTTCAATTAATCCTGAATTCCCATTCTCCCTGTCCACCCCTCACCATCCCCCCAAACAGAGTCCAGCTCCAGTAAATAAGTTCTATTATATTCTATATCTGCAGTGGCAGCTCTCCCTTTCTCCTCTCCTTCCTCTTTGTCCTCCCTCCTCCTTTCCATCCTCCATTCCTTTATCCCCGTTCCCCCATCCTGACGTCCTCCGCCGTGCACCGGCTGTGGCAAATATGTTTTTTAACCTTGACTCGCAGGTGTCGCTGGCAGAATGGGGCATTATTTGTCACCATAAATAGCGGTTAAGCAGCGGCGGCAGCCCTGCAGGAAAAGCCCCAGTGTGCCGCATGCGAGTGCAGCCGAGGATACTTCATTAATCTTGCTGTCACTTCCATGACGCTTTTCATTAGTTATAGGGCTATCTGATCAACAGGCAGACTCTCGACTTTTCAAAGCCGTCCGCCAGCAGCTGGAGAGGAGAGCGAGAGGAGGGGAGGATTGTAAAGGGACGGAGAAAGCAGAGAAAAGAGAGAAATGAGACTCTAACAGCATCAAAGAGGGACTTCCGTTTGTCTCGGCCTGTATCAAATCAAAGTCTTGTGGGAGGTTGACCCATGTGGCGCCGCCGAGAAACCAGTTGACCCGTTGGCAGAAACAGTATGTGATACATAAAATTTCAAAGTGAATATTTCTATCTGAGGACTGTCCACACGCCATTTAGTTCTTATAATTTGTTTGTTTGGAATCTAGTTTAAATTATAATCTGTGAGATTTCCATTAAATCAAACCTTGTTCTTGTTTCTTTCAACATTTTTTCAGCAATGCTGTGATAGCATTTCTGACTTGTTAGTGGCGGAGTCCGCCACTCCTGCCATGGATTCAAATTGCCTTCACACACACATGTAATTGGCAGGAAACAATACATGCATTTAATCCATGTTCATAATTCTGTCTCATTGATATCAGCACACATCACTTGTTCATGTTCGCTCGCCTGCAGCCGGATCAGAGCTGCAGCGGCTTACTGCCTCTGTGAAGACGTTTCACATTAAAAGCATTCGACCGGCTAAACAGGAGGAGGCTTTTATTGCGAAGCAGCCACAGGCAGCTCGGGCCCTGATAGCGATCATTCATTAAAAACATGCACAAAACATAAACAGGTTTTTCTGTGTTTACCATCAGTTTGAAACATTGCAGGGAGTGATGGAAGAAGAAGGAGCAGCCAATGAGCTGCTAGACGAAGACACAACCCGTTTGTTTGGCTGCACTGTAAACAGACACCGTCGCTCTTCTGTCACGTCTCTGAAGAAGTAGCTGCTCGTCGAGCGTTTGCTGTAGTTTTAAACTGCATGTGCCGTTACCGTGGTAACCACGGGTGTCGCCAAGGACTGAAATCTTAAGACTTAAGGGTAATTCACTTATTTAGCTTGATCCTTTTTCCAAAAAAAGGAAAGAAGCACAAGAAGAACAAGAGGAGCACCGGCAGCAAAACATCTGTAAAGATTTCTGCATTTGTTGCGGTGTGTATTCGTGTCCAGGTCGATGATTTGAGTCAGCTTGTCCTCATGACATGTCGGTGTAATGCAAGATGTTGTAATACTCTGTAACATCTCTTACCGCCACACCTCTCTGGGGCGCCGAACTCAGGGAAGAAAAAAAACGAAAATTAATAAGCTGAAGCGTTTCATTTTTATTTGCTTGGGACCGAGGAGCAATTATGAGTCATTCGCAAAGAGAAATATCATAACTGCACAAGTGGAAACTCGACACCGGATGAAAAAGCTCTCAACCGCAAGTCTTTTCCAAGCGGGCCGAGTGTTACGTCGACGACGGCGATCGAGGTTTTATGAACTGCGCCGCTCCATAAAGCTGCACCATGTCGAATGTGGCTTGTGTGTAACCCACCTACATGTGCGCAGACGGCGCTGTGGCCTGCATCCCTCCCACTAAGCCTTCTGGGATTGAATCTGGTTTCCCACCATTTCCTCACCATGTGTTTTACATCACTGGTCGAACAGCGAACAGGCGGGAGATAACCGCTCGTACCTGTAGGGGAGAACACGAAGTAGTCGGAGGAGGTTTTAGTCTGAAACTTGATACACCGCGACAGAAACAAGTGGCAGCGTTCTGAATCGAAGCTGGCGTGCGAGTAGAGCTCATAACTGTTTCCAGCAACAGCGATGAGTCATCCAAAGACCTCTGCGTGGAGAACGGCTTTATTTTTTAAGGGATATCATCAATGTTACTGAGATACTGAGTGATAGTAAGAGCCTTTTTCCTGGCTGTGAGTCTCAGGCCGGCCTGCAGCAGTTAAGAAATAAAATGACACGTAAAACCACTGCAGCTCCACTTCCAGTTGAAAATGGTCTCAGGTAATCAGCCTGAAAATGCTGCAGATGCAAACTCTGCGAGGCTCGACCGCTCGCCAAACTCGTTGAGTCTCCCTTAGAGTTTCTCTGCAGGGAGGATCAAAGCGTCTTTTCAACATCCACCAGCGCAACCCCCCGTTTTTTACCCAATGAGGTAATTGGAAACAGATAATGTACAGCACGGAGAAGTGTGCACTGTGATTGTTAGCAGGGAGGCTTCAGAGCAGGAGCAGGAAAGCAACAGAACAATGACTACTGAGCCTTTTAAAGAGTTTGACTCCTGAATAGTTTGTCTTGATTTGCACATCCTGAACATCCCGGTCAGGGAGGAAAGGAGGGGAACGGTACAACCGGTGCTTTACTCTCTGAACTTAAGCAGGAGACCTGGACTTTAAGGTAACGCTGGAAAACCCACAGTGACTTTCTTCTCTTCCTTCACTTCCTCCTTTCCTCCCTTTATTCCTTCTTCCTTCTTTGCATCCTTTGCTGAGTCACCTGATCTTAACCCATGAAGAAAAAAACAAACCAAAGGGCTTTGACACCTGAGAGCAGGGCTGCGCATCCCACATGTGGTTGACTTTAGGCAAAGATGCATTTTAAGCTGCATCGATGATATGAAGTGATGTACACTTCCTGTCTCCTCAGTGAGCCCCGTCTCCCCTCCCCCCACCCCCACTGAGCACTGAATATTGCTCATCCACGTCACAACATTACAACACCAGACAGAGTACAGATTTTAGCACATTATTATCAGTTAGTTTAATATGCTCGCTCTAGATTTCCAGATCTTGCAACAATGTGTTGCTGAGCTCGAACGCAGTTTCAGTGTCAGAATGCTTGTTAGATATGTGGCTTTGAAAAATATGTCTAATATCTACTTTTGTGACTGTGGCGTGAAAGAGTCATGGCGGCGGCGAGACGAGTTCGCCGCTTTCTGGTTTGCTTAATCTTACAGAAAGATGGTGGTTTTGATTAAAGTGAACACGACCTCTGGCTTTCGCAGGATTTTATGATCTTTTCCTGGCTTTAACCAAGTGCTTTGAGAAAAATAACCATAAAATGAGATATTTTAGTAAAACAAATGAAACATGTTGTCAGTCAGCGTTTTGCAGATATACTCTTTATTATGTCGATAGAAGCCTGATCTAGGAGGCTTTACATTCGTCTAAAAAAGGATTAAATACTGCAAATTAGTAGAGAAATATGATTTTAGAAGACACAGTTGAATCTGGAGATATAAGATTTTTAAAAAAGTAGTTTAACTGGATACTACAGAACACGTTTCCATTTGTTCAATGCAGGACTTGTACTTGTAACGGAGTATTTTTTCACTTTGTTTTATAGTTTTACTACAGTATGAAAAGCCTTTTTCTTCTAAAAACTAAAATGGAGAAATGGATTGAATGTCTTGAAATGTATTATTTCCCAGACTCGTCATTGTAGCTGTCTACACACTTTGTCCAAAAGTGTGCAAAAGAGTTTCTGTGGATTATTCCTTGAATTAATGTGACTACCGTTTCCTCCTCAGTGTACGGGACTTGGACCAGGACCAAGACCAGGAGCATCTCCTTCTGGCTCTGTTCATCATTTTTCAACACCACGTCCATGTACGTTTGCAGTTCACAACTTTGTACGATGTCAGTCCGCCCAGTTTATGTCACTAACAGCACATTAGACGAGTATTAAGTGTCAGCATCCAACACGCTCTCAGCCCAGGTCGTCAAGTAATGACGCCGCTTTGTCGCGCTCTTCGGCGTCACATGCACAATCTACACATGACGCACAAAACCTTCCTGCCAGAAAGCCTTTCTGACACGTGGTTAATGTCAAACAGCCGCTGCTGTGAAAAGCTCACAGTTTGTTTAGGTTTAGGGAAAAAAATCACTGACATTTGGTTTCACACCAGACACAAACCCCGGTCTCCTGGGTGAAAAGTCCTGCTCGTGACCTCCACCCCTCTAACTTTGTGGGTGGCCCGGTTGCCCTGAGCGTCAAACACCGGCGTGGACGGGTTTAGTTTACCCAGTGCGTCTCATGCAGACGCTGAGGGGCGTGACAGAACGCCGGGATTTGACCCCCTGGGAGCGAGACCGGGCCCCGGTATCAGCCTTTTCAGCCTGTCATGTCATCAGCTTGAAGGATGGAGGTTCCGCCCTGTGACTCTGTAATGAAATCTCATTTTTCTGCACACATTCCATTTGTTCATTTAATTGTTCAATTATATTAGGAAGAATGACGCAGTGTTCACAGGGATGAAACAGAGCTTAAACAGGGGGAAAATAGTCGAGAAGATGCTCTGAATACATAAACGAAGACTGAAGCTGAAGCTGTTTTTATCAAAATGAATGTTCTGAAAAGTGAATCCGTCTTTTAAAGGCCTAATCTCTTCCAGAGACGCTTTACCGTACAATATGTTGGTCGCTCTGCTTTGACAAGCCGCTAATCTTTTAAAAAATTAGATTACTCTGACTTTCAAAGGAGAGCTGTCGAGTCACATGAGTCTCAGTGACGTTTCAGAGGGTTTTTTAACCCAAAACTCTGAACATTTCTCATGTTTCAGTAAGAAAGCGGTTCATTGCAAAGATAAAAGCTGCTATTAAGCTTCAGAAATGCTCATTACTCAGAAACATCAACAGCATTTATTTTAGGGAATCACAACAGTGCAAAAACCTCAGTAACCTTGATCTGAAACCATCACAGTGGCCAAGCAGAAAACATCAGGCGAGTCATGCTCTAGCAATAAAACCAATTCCAGATTTACTCTGCAGCTTGGCTGTTGTGATTCCCTCCACCTCTATTTCCCTCTCTCCTTTCAATCTGCCTCTCCCTCTTTCTTTCCACTTTATCTGTCTTTACAGCTTGTAAAGCCTGAAACATCCTGAAAGAGACGAGCCGAGGTATTGATCTCAGGGGGAGGGAGGATTGCTGCAGTCTAACAAACACAAATTGGTGTCAAAAGCTCATCACTCGACTAAAAGACAAGTTTGCCTCAGATAAATGTTTACCGCCGCTCAAAGAGATCTGACGGAACAGACGAGATTAACCGAAGTGCTTAGACAAAGGAGGCATCAAAGTTTGGAGATTATTAAAAGGGAAGAGCTTTCTGAGCTCGGCGCAGACGAGATCTAAATGTCAGCTCCGGCGTTTTCATCTTATCTTGGTTTATTTTACTCCTTCCCACTGCGTTTGGACACGATGTGGACACGCAAGGTCGTAATGAAGAGCCGGCTCAGTGCAATTCCTGCAAAAACATGTACGCCGGAGTGATGTGATCTAAGACAACAGGCGTCCAAAATGAATTTTCTTCGTCTGCACTTCGACCGCCAGCGCCCGTCACTCTCCAAACTACAGCGAGGTTTATTCGCCCTCCACTCCCCTTTCCACGCGAGAGCCGAGAAGAACCGACGACTGAACTTCTGCCTCCGCCAAACTCCGCGCGCGAGGTTCCCAGTTTTAACAGCGTCTAATTGGATACTGGTGTGCTCCTGACGACCTTTAAAAGCCATCACTGGCACTAAATCAGGAAAGGAGCAACGTGTGCAGGAGATGGCGACTGTCTAAACATCTGTTTTTACAAGGAGCAGGCAGAGTAAAGTGTGGTTTCTGCAGCACGGTCTGCTGATCGCAGCCTGATGCAAAGAGAAAATGATTACAAACAAGGAGGAGACACACGCCGTTACATTAATTAAGACGAGTGCCGGCGTGGAGACTTATTGAAATGAATGAGGTCTCTGCGGGGGCTGTATATGATGAAATATTACTGGCCGACCCCGCGGCCAATCATCTGACTCTTGTTACTTTGAAAGCTGAGGAGGCATTAGCGGTGGAATGACATTAGCTCCACGCCGGAGACGGCTTTATGGGCGCTCGTGACAAACTGTTTGTCGTGTCAAGTCAAGCCTGATGACGAAAACTTCAAGGCGTCGTCCAAGAGGCTGCACTTTATCCTGCTTGATCTCTGACCGGGACTCTTTCCCCTGTTGTTGTTGGCCTTCTCGGAGCTTAATTAAACCTGCCAGGAACGGGGCGTTTCTCTGGGAATAAATCAGAGGGCTCGCTGAGTAACACACACAGGCCCGTGGCACCGAAGCCGATCTGGTGCGGTCGTATCGATTGCAGCCTGCGCGGCTCGACCGAGCCTTCGGGACGTCGGGTCAATGCGGGTCTGATATGCATCACCGTCTCAGAAAACTGAGTTGGAAGTTTCCCCGTGAAATCTCCAGATGCACGCTCGGGGTGGCTGCTGAGTGTATCTTGAGGTTATTATGGAGGCTAGAGGACATGACAGCTGAGTCAAACCAAGACTTATTTTTACTGCACTGACTGTTTGATTGTGTTTCCATCCGGATCAGCCGAGGCAGCATCTTGAAATTCAGCATGTTTGTTCGGTTGCTTGGTTGGTTGCTTGTTTGTATTGTCAGCAAACGTCTCGCCAAACGACAGTTTATCCATTTTTATGTTTTCTTGGGAAAAGTTGCTCAGAACGATCTGCCCAGCGAACTGGTGATAATCTTTCACACCCCTGTGGACTTGACATTGTTATGTAAATATTTCCCTCTAATTTCTGTGTTTCTTTTTATTCTCTATTTTCACTCATCTATTTCAATGTTCTCTTCCAGTCATTTAGATATAAAAATAATCACTGATTTTACATAATGTGTGTGGCAAGACATAGCTGCTTATTATTATTAGCAGGAGTAGTATTAGAAACTAATTAAAAGTAGCACCAGAAACACAGTGTGAACATCCTCCGTGCTATTAATAATGAGTGAGTAAAGGTCTTAGGCTGCCTATAAATTAACGTTGGGCACAGACTTGTTTTCTCTGACTAAGTGTCCCATTTTTCAAACTGTGGAAATCTCATTGCGGAACAAAATCCAGAGGATATTTTCCTCGCGAGTAGTGCAGATCCAGGGCTTAAAAAGATCAATTTTCCTCTCAAATCTGTCTTCATTAGTTTCTCAAGAACCAAGAATTTCCCTGACATCGGGAATGCACAGGCCTGAGTAAGCACTTCACTGCCTATACAAGCATGTCATACATCCACTTGCCGTGCTTAAAATGCATTTGTGAGCCCATCCAAAATTTTCTTGGCTGGTCAACAAAGGCTGCCTTTGTAAACCATCTGAGAAAATGTTTGCTGTATTTTCCAGCATCCCTGGATTAGTGAGCCGAGAGCAGAGAAGAGGAGCCGCAGAAAATGTATTTCGCACGTCGGCACCGCGGCGTGCTGAGCTGACACATCGACGAGGCCGCCGCTCGGTGGCTCATTTATTTCATGATCTGTGTGACAGATCTTTATTTTAATCAGCGCGTCGTGCTGAACGGCCTCAGATCTCACTGTCGAGTGTGTTATTTTATTTACAACCAGCGGGAATCTGGATTAATTAACATGCAGAAAGCTTGTGTGATCTCAACTTTTCCAGGATATGTCACGAGTAATTGTTTGACATGTTCATGCACAGAAATGGGTGGTTGAAGTGCAATTAATCCCTCATATTACAAGTTACTTGAGTTCTTCAATGAACAGTGTCAGGTTACTGCAGCAGTGATGCTCTGTCAACTCTGGTCAGTTAAAAATTGAATGTTAATGGCAGCTCTGTTTTAAACTCTTTATAGTGGACTTAAATGATCCCACGATGGAAAATAAAGAGTTAATAATTGATCATCACAAAGGAGTTTGATATCAGAGAGTCCTGTGTGTGATTTAGCTCACTGGTTAAAGTCAGGGAGAGACGGCGGTTTGGGTTAGATGTTAATAATGTAGACATGTTGCGTTCTGCTTCAAGTCACTGTTGACTCTTTCAGCATTAAACCAAGACCACGATGTTTCCCCCGACCTTTACGTCCTCCTCCAATCAAAAACGACGCGCTTCTTACTGTTCCTTGACGGTGATGTTTGACCTTCGCTGATCAGGATGATGCATGTGCAGAGACCCTGGAAGGCCGTTTGCACCTTCACCTGCTAAAAGGGAAAAGTTTCTCTGTGCCTTAAATCTGAGTGGATTTTGTCACATCACGACTCCTTCGGAAGCCAGTTGTTGACCAAGTGTGATGTTACGGACAAATACGCTGCAACAGCCAAAACATTTCCATTAGCATTTCCATTAGGAGAAACGTGATGCTTCAGCTTCAGAAACGAAGCCAATTCAAAAACATGACGGAGACATGGTGCAGATAAAAAAAATCGTGCTGCAGAATGTCGCACAGGAAACACTCTGCAAATACAAAAACAATGCAAAGTCTAAAACACAAACTTCAAAAACAAATGCAACAGAAAAGCTCTGCATATCCAGTGAACACAACGGAAGGTCCCCAGGCCTCCAGGGGCAGCGCCGAGTAGAACAGCCTGATTTTCAGTGTTTGTTTTTGATGCAGGAAGAAAAGTGGAGAAAAGAGGTGACATGAGTGTCTTTTTCTTTAAAAAAAAACACATTAAAAACAAATTATAATATGTTTCAAACACCTCAGGAGGAGATCTGAGTGCCTAAACACAGCCACAAGAAAGATGCTTCAGTTACTGCTGATATTGTGCAAATGAAATACATACATATATACACTTCTTTTCCTCTTCATGTTTATAAAACATGTCATCAGCGTGGTGTCACATGTCCGTCAACATGCAGTCACTCTTGCAAGTTAGTTGTATATACAATTTCTACAACAGACAGAGTCATCAAGAGCTAACGAGCAGCACTGTGCAGGCAGGTGATAGAACACAGCTTACAGTCGTCTGCATACAGTTTGATTTCCTATAACTCTGTGTGACACTTTCTCGTATAGTTACTTTGGACTCCTTGTTTAATTTTTGTGCTGATGTGACCACGTAATTAAGTTCAAATTAACCCTAAAAGTTACCAAGTCAATGACAATCTAAACGAGCCGCTTGCAATCGATAGATGATCTGAGATCAGTGGATTTACTCTTGGTTTTGGTCATATTTCCACAACAGGAGACGTTCTGTTGTGCTGATGTGTGATTTGTTCACAAATTAAGAACAAATTAGGTAGTTTTGTATGTGAAGTCATTATGAAAAGACCCCTGACTTCCACCACGCTTCGCTCTTGTCTTTTCGTTGTTGTTAGTGTCGAACACTTGCTTCGACATCCTTGTTTTCACATTATCTCCCATAAAGCAGGCCGAATGTATTTCCTCCACCTCAGTTCATGCTTCACTGGGAATTCTACTTGTATATTCTTTTATATTTTCTTCCATAGGGCTTCAGTCATAAATTTAACACAATGTATAACTCAATAAAAGACATAACCTCGAGGTTATTTACAGGGAGCTCCCAACTGCTATCATCTGGGCCCATAATGCACGGAAAGAATGTGCACCTTGTCACAGGATGACACCCAAAGCCCAATAAATCCTGCAGCCGCCACTGCACCACAAGATAAATGGAAGCCTCCTCCACCCGAACTACCTGCAGCCCCCCACCCTCGGTCCACCAGCAGTCACTGTCAAGGTTACCCAGAGCAAAGCACTTGGCAAGGGATCAGCACTCTTTATTTTCCATCATCGCAGTCCTGAGCCTCATACAGCTGGAGCTCAAGATGTCCCATCTGAAGGAGATCAGTGCACGATGTCTGGGTGTCAGCTGAGCGAGCCCACTGAAAAGCATTTATTTATTCAGGATCGAGCTTATTAATATCATTCCAGAGGTTAAAAATAGGCAGTTTCAAATCATGCAGCCAAATCCTCGCTCATGCCACGACGTGACCAAAACCCCCCCGGTCGTCTCATCTCTGCTCTTTTCCATTGTTTCATTTTATTGTAAACATTTAAAACCAGGGAGATGACAATAAATCAGCCGTCTTCATTTCATTCATTTGTTTTTCATTCCCTCGTCACGCACAATATCTCAGACACAGATTGGAGTTTTTGTTATACAAACACAGCTGCATTGGGAGCACAAATAATCATATTGGTTGGTTAAACCTCAACAGACAGAGTAAACAAACACATTTTTTTTCAGAGCCCACGAAGGCTAAATCGCCAACTGATGGAAAAGGAACATTGATTAAAATTCAAATAAATATATGAATAGTGAACACTCGGTTCAGGAGACATGACAATATGAGATGATTTGATGAATCATCAATTTGTCAGCAGTCTGATTTTGCCGTAGTTTTTGAGGTGGTTATATCATCTTACGTCTTCACTGTGTGTGTGTGTGTGTGTGTGTGTGTGTGTGTGTGTCTCCCGCCTCATGCACCAGTCCCATTGGTTTATGTTATGACCTCCACTTTCAATTATTTCAGCTTAATTTCTAGTAAATCATGTTTTGTTAATTATTCTGGGATGGTGGACAGGTCTAAATACCCATGAACCTCAGCTGCTGTTGCCACGGTGAAGAAGCCAGTCAGAGGTGCAAATCAGATCAACTGAATTTCCAGAAAATGTATAATGTGATGATATATATTAATATCCAGAGGTAGAAGTACTCACATCCGTTACTTAAAGGATAACTTTCGTTTTTTACAACCTGGACTTTATTTGTAGCATTAAATACGACCATTTACTCACCCAGACAACTTTGGTGGCATTTGGAGTCGTTTTGAAGAAATTAGCCCCAGAAGAGCGGCGCGTATATCCGTATAATGCGAGTACTCGGGGCATCCATGCACAGCCTCTATATAAAAACAAAAAAAAATATATAAAATATAAAATATAAGTATAAATAAAATTTTTAAAAATGAAACTCGTTCATATTCCAATATTTTATTATGATATGCTGGTGCTATTCCCCTCTGAGCCGGCGGTCGGCTAGTTTAGCTGTAGTTTGGCACAGCTATGGTTCATTATTGCGTATTCGCAGCCGGCCGCCGCAGAGTTAGCCGTGTTGTGACTGGCTGCTCGCAGCGCCCGGCGTTCGGTAATGACATCATCAACGTCAGAGGTAGTTGTCTAGAGACGCCGGATGTTGATAACATGCCACCACGGGCTCAGAGGGGAATAGCACCAGCATATCATAACAAAATATTTGAATATGAACGAGTTTCGCCGCAGATTATGCGTTTATAGAGGCTGCGCATGGATGCCCTGAGTACTCGCATTATACGGATATACGCGCCGCTCTTCTGGGGCTAATTTCTTCAAAACGACTCCAAATGCCACCAAAGTTGTCTGGGTGAGTAAATGGTCGTATTTAATGCTACAAATAAGGTCCAGGCTGTAAAAAACTAAAGTTATCCTTTAAGTAGAAGTAGCAATGCTATAATAAAAAATGCTGCTTTCAAATTCTTACTTCATTAGTAGTGGAGTAAAAAGTAAAATATTTCCCTCTGAGATCTGGTCGAGTAGACGTCTGAAGTAGCAAGAAATGTAAACACTAAGTACAAGTACCTCACATTTGTACTTAACTTCATTACTTAAATAAATATGCTTAATTAGTCCAGCAATCAACACCTTTAGGAAACGTTTGCAAGTATTAAAAAAAGTAAGTATCAAAAGTAAAAGTACTCATGTTGCAGTAAAATGTTTCAGTCAGTCAGTGTTTTTCTATTATATCTGACGTCTGTGCATTAATATTACTGCTGCATTCATGTTGCATTTTACTGCTGTAGATGTTTCAGCTTTATTTTGCAGCGATGCATCATATTCTATAAGATCATCATATGTTTGCAGCATGGCTGTCCTGTGAGAACCACGCATCTCCAAAAAGTTCCATGAGCTCAGAAAAGCAGCCTGTTTTCAGCTTTGTGACGATGCATTTTCCAGCTAATCCAAGAGGCTTTTTAAAGAGTTTATTTATCTTAAGAGTTTTTTCAACCCATAAAGGAAGACTTAATCCTCCAGTTTGGCAGAAAAAAAATGTTATTTAAAATCACCACATTTGGAGATACAAGGTTTCTACTGAGTAAATGTACCTCTGCTTTGAAAAAAACACAAAGTGGTTAAAAATAGCAGGTAATCATTCATCGTGTGTGTTTTTTTTGCTGCTAACCTGCATCCTCATGGAGTAAAAAGCGAGTTTTTACAGCTGTGACTGTGAACCTGAAGCTGGACTGCAGGTAAGTTTTCATCATCTTCGCCCACAAACCCAAAAGCTGGTGTTGCTTTGCTGCAAAGCTTCCATCAATCTGAATGTTTGTGGTCATTCACGGCCGTCTGCACTTTAATGTTTATTATCATTGCGATTAAAACATTAAAGCAGAGCAAATTAAAACAAACACACGAGAGCCAGAGGACAGCGCTGCCACGCCAGTGTAGCTTTCGCCCCTTGTTGGGTATGATGCATAATGTCAGGCTTTACATAACAGCTCAAGAAGAAGAAGAGGGCTTAGGTAAGACCGATGCCATATGGATCCTGTTAAGCGAACAAAATCGACCTTGTTTATTCTGCAGGGATTTTAAGGTCTGAATAATATGATGGGAGACTGAAGAGCGGCTGAAGATTTTAATACCAACATAATAATGACCGGATCAACAAAATGGCAACTCGTTGCTAACTAAGAGGAACACCGCAAAGCTTTGTTGCTCGCCGCTGGCTCCGTCGACGCCGCGACCTGCCAAGGCTGACTCAGCACAATCCAGAAACCACACCGGACCCACCAGGCGAGTTACCAACAACATAATGAAGGTGGAAACAAATTAGCAGCAAGTTCATTAAAATTTGCAGTTGTTCAATAGGCCCTAAAGTTTGCGGTGAGCGCCGGTCTGCCCCACAGAGCAGCTACATAAAATCCACACCATGCTGAGCAGCAGAAGAAGAAGAAGCATTCAGCGCCTCAGCTGAAGCTAAAGTACACGACACAACAATATAAAAAGTCCTGCATTCAGGGATCATCAACAAAATACAGCTAATCATGACCAATGCATTGATGTTAAGTAAGTTTACATACTTTGACTGGCTTGACCTTTGACCCCAAGGATGCCAACCTCCACTGCTCGTGTCCAATAAAATTCTCTCTTTACAGTCGCTCTCTTATCCACCAGAACTTCATCTCAAGCAGAAAAAGATATCAAAGAGGACGAGGATACAAGAATAAAGACTTAACTCTGGCAGCGAGTGACGTTGTAGATGAGAAGACTGATGGCTGGTTAGCTTAGCTTAGCATAAAGACTGGAAACAACTGAACTGACAATCATAATAAAAGTACCAACCAGCACCTCTAAGCCTCACTAAGCAACACATTACAGACTGAGCAACCGGCTGCTGGCTCTATTGAACACACAGACAAGAGTGGTATTGATCGTCTCAATGACTATAGCTGTCAGAGAAATTAATATCTTCTGTACTTGTGATTATTTTCACACTCCAGGATTCATTTTTTTGATGGTGGAAGCTGTAAATTGTAATTTGCTTTCTTGAAAAATAAAGCTGCTGCAACAACAACGGCTTCAAACATGTAAAACTTTCCGCTCTTTGTGGCGGAAAAATAAACTGAACTTTTCTGTAACCCTTTCAGAGATGTTCTGGCTTCGTCATATTTCATTAGCATTTAAATTTCAACCATTTCTGAGTAAATAGCAGGTAGAAAGTGAAAATGCATTATGAGGTTTTGGTAATCGTTTCACTGAATGACACCAGCACCAGGGGAGAATATTGCAGCTGTACTGGAAATACCTAAATGTGTCCTGATCTTTGCCAGTTGATCCACAGCATTAAGAAAAATACACTTTAAAGCAACTGAACAGACCCAGAAATACAAAGTGCATTTACTCCAGCAGCTGTTTGACGTCGTGCTTCAGGGTATTTTAAAGGGGATTCTTCCATGAACGTGATTATCTGTCTATCACGTATGCATTCATGTGGTTCCCTGTGAACGCGGTTGAAGTGATTTGCAGGTCTTTGTTTTAAAAAAAAAAAAACAGAATTAAAAAAGCTTTTCAACCAAACACCGAGTTCAGCCGTGAGGCAAAACATCAAAACAGTTTTCAGCTGCAGGCAAGAGTCCAGCAGAGCAAGAAAACAAGGAGGAGAAGAGGGCCGATTCAATCGAATTAAATAGAAGAAAATATGATGAAGACTCCATACAGCCGGCGAACAAGGACGCTAAAGGAGGCTCTGTACGGAAAAGACAAAGAGTTTTTGTTGTGGTCCTTGGGGAGGCTGAAGTCTGACGTATCATCGAGGCCTCAAGTCTGCGGAGTATCGTTACTACAAGGCCCTGCTGCTTCATGCTATCACATCATCAGAACAGGCGAGGAGAAAAGGGAAGTAAGAGTAAGACGAGAGAAGTAAATCTCCCAAATGGGCAAAACGCCACGGACGTGAAGTGAACGTCCACGCCGAGGTGAGACAAAAAGACACAGCGAGACCTGCAAAGCGCCGACACTTCTTCTCCTTCTTTAAGATCCTTTTTCCAGATGGCCCCGATTTCGCTTTGATGAGATCTGCGCTTGCCGGCAGGGCGACGACGAGACACCGTCTCATTTCACCCTCCTGTAAAGTGATGAACGCAGCGTTTCCCCGAAGCCTTATCTGCAGCAACACGGCAACACGCAGAGCGCCGCTCCACTTCCATATCTGCGAACACATAACCTGAGAAATGTGACAGCGCTCGTAGAGCCGACGGCGCCTCAGCCGTTATCGCACAAACAGGAGGCAATGCCTTTAAACGCCGCCGACGCCGCTTTTTGTGTTGAATCCTTCCCGCTCCGTCAGATGAACATGTCATCAGAAACCTGATAGATGAGTTAGACACTCGTATGAATCACACAACGTGCGGCGTTTTAACATACAGGAGGCCTGCTAACCCCTCACCTGACAAATAGGAGCTGACAACAGAGAGGCTCGTTCATTTATCAGCTGAGGGGAAATGGGAAAAAAAAATCCTTTTGCATACAGATTGCAAAGCCTTATGGGAAAGTCACTCAGCAAACAGGCACATCTGTGATAATCTAAATCAAATCTTAGTGGTTTAGTCAACAAGTTTCAAGCTTGGTTTGTTTTTACGGCACATCGAGCAGATGAATGAACTTTCAACTCTCAACAGATTTTTAAATTATTTAGATCTTTAAAAGACGATCTGACAAACGGCTGAGAGGAGGAAACAGAGGAAGGAAACACAGATCTGGTCTGTTTCACATCGCTGTTTTCTGCAGACGCGTTGTCCTGATAGGTGCAACGTGATCTCTCCGAGTTTGTTTCGAGAGTTTATTTACCCGGAGAACGTCAGCCGAGCGCAGCGTCCCCCTTCCTCGCTCATTTGGCCTCTTCCGTTGCTTCCCAGCTCAGCCACGCTCGGCTTTCTGCTGCTCGCTGATGGAGCTCTTACGAGGACGCTGCTTGTTGAGGGAGCGGGAAGCATTATTAATTTATTTCCCTCTAACCACATTTTCCCAGTCTGTCCGGGAACCGGTGACTCTCCGATCACAACCCTGATCTCTAACCCCTGCAGACGGCCGCCCGCTCCCTACGTGCACTGAATCGAATTTAGCATAAAATATCTCATAAATATTTTTAGCTCGCCGTGCATTTGTGAAAAATGACTCTCGCTGTGCGGCATCCTCTCCCTCGGCGCAACGACTTCCATACAGTAACATTTTCAAAGTTGCAGTAACATTTCCAAAAGCTGGGAAGCCTCCATTTGCTGATACAATATATTTTGAGGTTAGAAATTAAACATTAAATTGATTAATTCATTATTATTAATATGTGATGATGGTGGTTTAATTATGAATTAGAACTGCTGTGTTAACGCAGGGTGTTGTGTAATATCGGCAGCACTGCAGAGATAAAGTTTTGATTAACAAAAAGGAGCTTTTTTATGTGTGTGTGCAGCTTCAGAGCAGAGTGTGCAGCCCGCCTGGCCCAGATTTTAGTGAGGACAAAAGGCGGCAACAACAGGCTCATTTCACCGCATTGCTTCAGCGCCGGCACGTGGTGCAGGCAAGCGGTATTGCCCGCTGAGGTGGATATTGAGAAGACAATACAAAAAAGTAGACAGCCCAATCCATTACAAGGCCTCTAGAATTACATTTTCCTCAGATACAGCGGAGCCCTGCGAGGCCCAATACACCATGTTCCTGGAGATGGAAACAATTTGGCCCGCGTTGGCTAATTCTCTGGGACGATGTACTCACTGACAGCAAAGATGGCGCAACACACACACACACACACACACACAAAAAAGAAGAGGCTCACTGAGGGATTTTTGCAACTGAAATTTATTGGACATAACTCAAGAGCGCCGCGCTCGCCGTAACGACGCCGACTTGAAAACATCTGGCCACGTAACCTCTCGCGCGGCTGATGACTGAGCTCTAACCTGCAGCTGTTTTGTTTTGATGACATCACTATAACGGAGTCGTGGTCCCTAATCGTGACATAATCCATCCAAACATGCTCAGGACGACCTGCACGCTGCACCTCTGCAGGCAATCCAGACGCTTTGCTTTTATTATCTGCAACAACAGAATCAATCAATGATCTGCAGGGAGGCATCATGCTGCATGTGTACAAGCTGATCAAATTTCCTCATTCCTTTCCCGTCGCAGGATTTGATTATGTGTTTACGCTTTAAAGTCCCACAGGCACCATATGAAAATCTATTAACCCAGCAGAGCCATTTTATCAGGGTGGAAAAACAACACACTTATTGCGTTGTCACGCAAAGGGACAAGACGAGGTGTCCGCAGCCGTGCTAGCTGCAGGTAAATGCAAGCATATGCTAATTAGCGCTTACATACTGTTCATATTCCATACCTTCGCAGTATGGTCAATTTCAAACTAGTCTTTGCATGCAGAGCAGTGGCAGGAAAATGCACAAACGTGGTGGGAAGGCATGTAACGGTGTCAAGGTCCCCCATAAAGAAATATACACAGATGTGGCATGTGCAGTTTCACAGTTTTTAAGTTTCCATAAAACCTCAATTTTCCCTTCCCGGTGGATCTGAACTCCATTTCTGTTGAAATGTACAAACAAATTGTGGCGCCTATTAAAAAGTATGAAATTTTTAAATATTTGGGTTTTTGTATATTTGGGGTCACATTAGGAAAAGCCAAAAACCAAAAGTTTTGCACAAATGATACACTTGAGCTGATGATGGTGTGAGAGCGATAAAGTAATTACTGTTCACCCTGTAGGGGGCGCTGCCTGTGACTAATGTCAAACTGAGCCTTTATATGACGAGAATCTCCATTTCTTCCCCTTTTTCATTGTTTTTTATTTACATGCTAACGCCTCAATTTCCTGCCAATCCAATGAATTTAAAGGATTAGCGAGCTTGTTACAGCTCTTCAGCACATTTATGACCACAGTCTCTAAACCCACGAATCCCCTCAGCAGCCCTCTGTCGTCCGTCGTCCCAGCCTTCGCTCGTTGGCGCTGTTTTACGGCTTTTAATTGGTCGCTGCTGTTTCTGGTTTTTCTAAACGGTTCCAGTAACAAAAGTTGTCATGGCCTGTTTAATGGTCAAACAACAAGAAGCGACAGCAATTATTTACAGATTTGGAGCATAACGAATGAACATGATGGCTAAAAATATAAACTCCCTCCACAACAATGAGGTTTTGCCACCAAGGGAGGATTATGCGGCAGAGACAAAAAGCAGAGCAGGGCTTTCCCATTCCTACAATAATACGTTCTGCTGGCAGCTGGCGGGTTTTAAGTGTTAGGCTGGGTCCATGTTTGGTTCCATATTGATTTCTGGCCACTAGAGGACAGAAAGCGGCCTCCAGAACAAACGTACTGAATTTTTGCGGCCAAACCATTTTAAACGTACTCCACCAGCACACACAGAGCATCCCACCGGACTCCTGTTTCTCCCCACCTGTTGAATGTTAGTGCAGTGTTCACTGGTGTTGACGTAGCTGTGGTTCAGTCCACCAGCTTCACAGGAAAAACAACTGGGCTGAGGTTTCCACCACTTTCACATCATGCTGGGAAAACATCTGCGGTCCTGCAAAAAGAAAAAAAAACAATCAGCGGTTTTGAAACAGAGGGGCTCAACCACAGGGAACAATGAGCTGAAAGCTAAAAGTTGCAAAAAGCTGCACGCTGGGGTGTTGACTCTAGCGCCCTTTTCATTTTTCAGTGTCATTTTCAAACATTACACAATGTGGAGCTTTCACTCCTCTTACCGAATTCTTCCAGGAGCTTGAATGGTTTGTTTTCATTGCCTAAAATTAGCTGTTAGCTAATAAACACATAATAAACACGAGAAAACTGCAGGTCAATTCATGCAATTATCACATCCAGTCAAGCTCATAGAGGAATGAGTGTTTGTATTAGTCCATCTGCACGGATACTTAATATTAATTGCACTTTCATTTTATAAGGATGTGTCACAGACTTGCAGACAAGAGAAGAACCTCATTATCACCAAACCTACTGCTTAAACCTGCACATGCTAATGTTTTCATGCTAATATCACTCACTTCTGAATCTGCCCCACAAGCCCCATGACATCCGAGAAGGAAAAAAAGTGACAGACGGATGCAATTTCCTGTCAACCCTTGTGAAAGCAGCGTGACTCCAGTTTAGCATTCCTCTAAAATTGGAGATTCCAGCTACTTAGCCCAGTCAGACAAGGCCACTCAGCAAGACAAATATACAGTTCGATCCCAATAATTCGATCATCTCATAATCTCTCGTGAAGTATGTCGAAGTGAGTGGCGTGAGCAGGTAAAAATGAAGCCGGAATTCAATCTTGTATGTTTTTTGGGGGGCTTTAAAAGACACCGTGACTAACAGGATGAGAGATTTCCATCGGCTGTCACAGCGCTGGCAGATTTGCTTTGATTTTTGTTTTCTGAACAGTCGGCACATGAAGACGCTTTGTTCCCAATCTGAGATATCGGTGTGTCGAAAGGTAACACAGAAACCGCTCGCAGGGCTCTTCAAAGGATAGAAATGTAATCTCTTTCAAAATTATGACACTTTTACACTTCATACCACTGGAATTAACCTAAAAACTGAAACTGTGCATGTGGTTAAATGTGTGTAAACGGTCCCCAAGGCCAGCGGAGATCACATGTTCAGAATTGACGTCGGTGGCTGTGGCGAGGCGGGAGGGAATATGGGAGACACTGCTTCCTGTGTTTTCTAACCAGCGCTCCATTCAGCAAAGCCCCGAGCTTGTCAGAGTGACAGCTCCATTGACAGCACACTGGTGACACACTGAACCGGGCCGGATAATAGCAGAGACTCAGACTGAAAAATAGGCTGCCCCAGTTGTCCTTTGTCAGCGATGCCATTAAAATTCAGAGGAAAATAGCTGGTGAGAGACTTGCGAGCAATCGCTTGTGTGGCTGCTGTAGCTGCAAGAGAAATAAAAGCGCTAAGCTAATCCCAATCGCTGCACTTCAACAGCTCCATTCATTTCTTGTGATCTTTTTAATTAAAAGCCTGTTTAATTTGTCTCTTAATGTCGGGGCGCAGCTGATACCTGATCGAATAAATGAAATCGATTTAACTGTGTCCACTCTACAAAGCTCTGTGGCCATTTGTCTTCGCACTGCGTGTTACGTTATACTTTCCTCCCTTGCTCACCGGCCTCGAATCATCGCGCTACTTGAATTCGAGCAGACTCGGGCCGCAGGTTATTTGTCATCCCTCATTTCTTCTTTGATCCCGCTGCTTTCCGAGGCTCATGCGATTCAAGCTACCTCCATCACCCTTCTGTAATTAATAACAGGCTTCTTTCTTCTGGGGAATTCGACTCATTTGTTTTCTTTTTTCCCCCTGTAACCATCCAGCTGTGTCTGTGCTAGTCCCACAATAATCGTTTTTTGGCCTTTGTTGGTGCAGACCAGCAAGGAAATACACTTAAATTCAGTTTGAGAGAGGCGGAGGGGGCTGGAGGGGGCTGGAGGGGGCTGGAGGGGGATGGAGTGGATGTTGTGTGTGCATGCCAGTGGGCAGTGGAGGATTGTTCTGCTGCTTTACTGGCCCACCTTGGACCGCAGATGATGTCACTTTCTATTAAAATAATTGGTCTTGATAGGAAACAGGAGAGCTTTGATATTCTCTTCATCCAAAAATATGAAACTAATTATTATTTGGGATCAAGAAGTTGCTTGTTGGAAAATGCGAAGGGGATATTGCTTTCTTCAGGGATAAATTCTCCTGTTATTGTTCACTTATTTCCTCTGCTTATTAAGCAGAAACAAGGTTTTAATCAGGAAGGAGGCATTAATCACAAACGAAATAGAGCTCAAAGAGCACCGGGAGCAAGAAAACATAGCAGCAAAGAGTGTGTTTTGCCTGGGAAGCGTGCCAGCGCGTGTAAAGTAGGACTTTAGTTCTCTGCACAGCATGTGTTGTTTAGTTCCAAGCCTCCGACCAGCTTTTGCTTCACATGAGGAAAAAAAAAAAAAGGAAGGCAGGAAAATTACAAGTAAATTGCAGCATACTCGAGTTAATCACTTAAGGCTATCAGACAGCGTCACAGTAAATGATTTATGAACCAATTTTCAGCTGACCTGCGCTGCATCAAGATGATCTCAAGGTGTGAACGGACCGGAGGCCGCAAATCACCCGGGACTGACAGTGTCTTTGGGTTTGGGTCTGAATCTGCAGGCTACATACTGTATGTCCCTGTATGAAACCATGTTTCACACATTTCAGGAATATTAACAGTATTTAACCACAGATCTGATCAGGTTCTGGAGTTATTCTGAGGAGGTAACTGTTGAAGTCTCTTGTTGCTGGAGCTGTGTGACAGGACGACCAATAAGTGAGCAAAGATTGGGCGGCATGAGGAGCAGTAAAGATGGATTTGTAGTTACGTCCATAGCTTTGGAGCATGTCGCACATGTAGCTACACCATGGGCCACGTCGAAACCTTTAAGTTCAAAAAGTTTCCGACATTGAGCAAATTGAAGAAAAGCTCAGTGGTTGCGAGGCCTCCTCCTCTGCGAACCTTCCTGCTCCTCCTGAACGTCACTCTCTGACCTACTGAGCGATGAGATACGGTGAAGTCAGACTCACCTGGATGTAACTCCAGGCCTGCAGTACGTGCATCGCCCACCATCGCTCCAGAATATAAAAGCAATGAATGTGTAAAATATGATTAAAGCAGGATATGTCCAGATCACGTAGCATGTAGCATTGCGATGCTATGCTACATCATTTAATCTTTTTCCAGGGTTACAGGCTGGGGGAAGCCTTAAAACGACCACGTATAAAACAAAAAAAAACTGTTCCTAATGGGCACACTCAAAGGCAGCACGAAAAGCCCGCCGTCACGGAGAAGACCGAATCGAACAAAATGTACAAATGCAGTCAACAGCGCTCACTTTGGGGGAAATTTCATTACAAAGATGTCTGATGTGACCTCTGCACCTTGAGCAGGACAGAGCAGCACATGCCTGCCCTGCAGCTCATATTTGAGCGCCTATGTTGGTGAAAGCAGGAGTGCAAAGGGGTGTGGGGCAGGCATGTGCTGCAGGAGAGGACTGATAAGCTTTGCTTGATGTTTTGATATTTTTAATCTGATAAAACTGGTTGCTGTTGCAATCCAGCAGAGCTGAAGCTCTCCTCTCCACAGCTAATAAAACTCACTCTAAGTGCCGGTCACTGAACAACATCGCATTTACAAGCTATGATATAAAATCAAGCCCAGAAGTCAAACGATAACTAAACAACATGAAAGGGATTACATGAATCAGGCCTGTCTTCCAATAAAAAGGCTGCTGATCGTCAGTGTCAAGAGGTTGGAGGTTCCCACAGCCCTGAACGCACCGCAGCACAAAAACAAATGTCAGCAGCTACACAAATCCCAGAGCAGCCTGCAGCAAATCAAATAACGAGCGAAAGCGTGGAAAAAAAACCCTGTTAGGGTTCTTGAACATCATTTATAAAAGATGCATAAACGAAGCAATGAATTCTTCATTCTTCAGCCGAGATGATGAGCAGTTCTGAGGGAGGGGGAGTCAAATACAAAAATAAGACAAATGTGAGGTGTCGAATATTAGCCGAGTGTTTCTCAGACTGCAAACTGGCCTCGTGTTCGGACTATAGCTATGTAGTGGGAGGGGGCTACATCCTGTGAAGTGTTCCACAAAGCTTGAGGTGGATCAAAAGGCAGATTCCCACCTTTTCTCGCTTTATGTTTGGACACGTTTGCCAAATAACTGCAGCAAGACTCTGTTTTCAGTAAATGTGACCTCGATCTTTCCTCTAACCCCGACCGGCTGTTTTGATTGCCCAACCCTCAGCGTGCCGTCAGCATCTTTTATTTGCCATAATCTTTCCATTACGTCAACTAGATGTAAAGCACAACACAAAGCAGCCTTCACGCCTCCTTCATAACTCATTCCTCCTCCTCCCTGTTATAAAAACTCTCTGGCCAGAAAAAATATGTTACAGGCTCGCAAAGAAACACCAAGTCCAGATCAGTGCAACACGTGTAATTACAGGAGTTACCTGTGAAAAGCAGATTTCATATGATCGTCTGGCACTAAGGTGAGCTCTGCTATCGCTCGTCACTGCGAACTCAATAACCTCAGCTGACTCGCTTTAATCACTGAGTGCATCATAACAGAAAACACGCTGCAATAAACTGTTTCCCTCCACGAAAGTGCAAAAACACATTGAACATATATAACAAGAAACATGTTTTCACACCTCTTTATTGGCTGTTTTACAAGTTGAAATCCTCATACAGGATCTGGAACTCCTGACCTGAGGCAGCACATCACCTGGTTTTAAATCAGTAATTTAAACGCATTTTTATCAGAAAGCCTTTTTTTGATTCCCTGACTTGTAACTGATGTGTTGTTTTCTAGTTTTCTTTTGTTCTGTTACCTTTCTTTAATTCATATATTATTATTTATTAGTTTTTAGTTTTAAGCTACCGTTCTTTATGGTTTTATTTTGGTAGAACTTTTTAACCCCATTTAGATACAAATAAAGTTATTTTGTTCATTATTATTATTATTATTATTATTATTATTATATTAAATGGCATGCTTTCACAGATCCCTTCACTTCTTCTGAGTGAGTGAGTGTGTGTGTGTGTGTGTGTGTGTGTGTGTGTGTGTGTGTGTGTGTGTGCGGGCCTTTGGTCTTTGTACACACCTGTCTGCAATCAGCCCATCGCTCCTCCCACTCTACACACCTGCCTCTCATCAGCCTGCTGCATATCAAACCACTGTTCACCTGATTGTTGTCTCACCTCTGCGGATCAACGCTCATCAGCTGCCTACCTGCCTACAACCCTCCCACATCCGGACACCCTCCATCATCATCCCACTTCACCCGCTACCTCATTTTAACACCAAGCCCACGTGTTGTCTCTATCCTGCACTTGGATCCCACTCTTGACCACAACACCTGTACGGGTTCAGATCAAATCAGGTCCAGGTCCAGTTTTTACCTTTTAGCCACTTCTATTTCTTTATAATGGAAAACAAATTATTCTTTTATCAAGCAAAATAGCAAACCTTTGACCCAAATGTGAGGATTGTCTGCCTTTATTCCTTTTATATTTGGATTTTGGACTGTTGTTCAGGCATAATGATGATGGGCATTTTCACTATTATGTGGTATTTTATGAGTTCATTAAAAACAAGTAATTCTTAGTTGCATCATAAGTCACACACAGTAAAAGATATTTTAATATATTTAATATTTTGGCGTTGTGGTTTTTATTAAGTATTAATTCAAACGCATCTGTCCTTCTAATATTGCTTCTTAAAACTACCTTTGTACCACAGTAAATGTTGTAATCTGTAACCAGAGCAGGAAATGATGGTGTTTATGGATGGAGCCACATCTATTTGTATACAGTGAACAAACAGACAAACACATGAGAAATGTGCTGCTGGACAGACAGCAGTCTGAGTGAAGCAGCGTGGTGGAAAACCAGGGTGTGGATGTGTTTTTGGGTGGTGGCTGGGTGGATGTACAGCTCATGTTGCTCCTGCTGCAACTGAAGTCGTTCTCATTCAGCTTCCATAACCTTTAGATTAGTTTTCGGAGACTATGCGCCGCCAGATTTGTGCAGTGTCACCTTGTCTTGAAGTGAAGTGCTTGTTGAGGGGACATGATGAAGTACATGGCAGCGAATCAGAAACCTCCGCCGTGATGTGCTATTATCACTCTCCCCGGTGTCGCCCTATTTCATTTCCACCTTACCACTGACCTTCATTGAACAATGGATCCTGCTGACTTAAAGGTTCCTCTGTCCTTTCTGGATGGATGATGGACGCCCCACCTGTCCTCTTTCACCCAGCACGAGCCCTGAAACAAGGCAGATGTCTGCCTCTGGGGTGGAGAGCCACGCCGCCGCCGATAAGGATAGCCACCGCTGCGGTCTTCCTCTTCTTTTCCGGAAATTGACGGCAGGTTCTTCAATTATTCACACGAGTGAATAATGTCGTTCTCCATCTTTATCTGGGCTTATCCTGACCGCTGATCCTTATCTGAAGGTTGAGTAATGCCAGAGTCGATGGGGGGTGGCAGGGTTTCAATAGATGGTCTTCGTTGTCATCGGATGTTAAACCTGAATCACGCCGCAATTCAGGACAAGAATGACGATGAGAAGTTGACAAGGTTTTTTCTTGTATGTGCTGGACAGCTCAAAGCTCCACTAATCACATTTCTATGAACGATGTGAACGCTGTGGCTCACAGTGACAGCAGCTTGTAGCTTTGCTAAGCTCTGTTAGCTGCTGTTACTTTATGGTTCGCTCACACCGCTCAGATCAACCCGGTTTCAATCAGCAGGCTGCAGCTAAAAAGCTCAATCAAACTGCTGCACACTGCTCCATGACAGGTGGATCAAGCTAGCAAGTTGGTGGAGACCAAAGCGTTGCTAAAAGTGAGTGAACGTTGGTTTGACCTCCATCAGGTGGACAGAAACACCTCTCCACCTGAATGTATAATACTGAATATTTAGGCACCAGAAAAACGTAATGAGGTGGAGTTTAATTAGATCCAGTTGACAGTACGTTGATTTAATCGATCGTTTTCCTGCTGCCGTCCCTCCTCCCCAACCCCATTAGCGTCTTCCTGAGGTGTTCGGGGCCAGATCGAGCATCACCCCTCCAGTGTGCTCTGGGTCTACCCCGGGGTCATGCCCAGAACACCTCCAGAGAAATGCGCCCTAATCACACGCCCGGAGTACCTCAACTGACCGCCTTCGACGTGCAGGAGCAGGGATCCTGCTCCAAGCTCATTTCGGCAACTTGCATCTGTAATTTAATTCAATTGATCATTACCTTAAGCTCATAATGAGAGCTGAGGGATGGAGCATCGACGGTAAACTGAGAGCTTCGCCTGCTCCCGACCCTGAGAGTTAGATGCCCGTAACCCTTGTCGACCCCTCTAATATCCTTGCAAGAGTAAAGAGACTTGTGAAAGCATTCATTAAGACAAACTAGGCTAACAAGAATTTATCCTTCAGCATTAGAGAAGCACTGGAGTGTCTCTCTTTGAGTGATGCTGCTACTTGATACTGTAGATGTCCAGTAATTCAGTTAAAATGGGCTGATGTCGATATTCAGAGTACATCAAACCTGCCCTACCAGTCCCTAAAGGCCAAACTTAAACAGGAGCATTAAAGCTTATTTGCTTCTGCAGGAAGTTTCAAAGAAACTGAACACAGTAAATTCATCAGCAGTGTTTTAATTCATATATATAATGAATAAATAGGAGATCATTTTCTTGTAATTGCAGGGTAATGATCTCTTCTCGGAGAAACAGTCTCATAATAACTGATATTCTGAGATGTTAATGCATGTTTTGATTATGAAACATGAAGACACAAAATGTTCATGTGTTTTTTTTTTTTATTATTCATTTACTGTTTAATAAAATGAGCTTCCATAATAAGTCTCCAGGTCTGCTGAAACTCTGTACGAGCCAGTGGCGTGCATGGGGGGGGGGGGGGCAAGGGGGGCGACCGCCCCCCCTCGTGGCCCAGTTTTTGAAAAACGCGTGCTAAAGTGCCCTCCTGGACTCCAAAACGCGCGCTAAAGTGCCCCTTTGGACTCCAAAACGCATGCTAAAGTGCCCCCTGGGAGCCAAAACGCGCGCTAAAGTGCCCCCTTGGACGTCAAAACGCGCTCTAAAGTGCCCCCTGGGAGCCAAAACGTGTGCTAAAGTGCCCTCTTCGACACCAAAACGCGTGCTAAAGTGCCCTCTTGGACGCCAAAACGCATGCTAAAGTGCCCTCTTCAGTGGCGAGGACACGCTATATGTGCCCTTTTTTTCCTTTCCGCCCCTGCCCTTCAAAAAGTCTGTGCATGCCACTGGTACGAGCCTTTTTAAATACAACACTGGGGTTTAGTTTGTCCAGTTGGCGCAAAACACCCGTGATCTCTGAACACGAGATTAATCACTGAGGTAACCAGGAAAAGGCGATTGTCTTTGGTGTTGGAAAATTGCTTTAATGGGGCTAACATTATTTCTGGTGGAAAAAGAAGGGCCGAAAATCATTTTTATTAGTGTATCTGCTCAGGTCGGCAGCGTGGAACTCAGTTTCACATAAAACACACCTACTTGTCTCCACTGAAAGGTGAAAACTCAGTGATTTATAAAGATTTTGAAGGTGCATTATCAGGCAAAAATGAGAGCCATTCTTCAATATGACAAGACAAGAAAGTACTCGCTCTCCTTTTCGCCCTGTTCAGAGGGAATGTTGACAAGAAAGAGCAATGCCTGTGTCTCATAACAGACAGCACATTCCAGAGCTGTCAGCACACCACAAGCACTGACACACACATAAACAAATCATTATGCTGCAGGGACGGATGCACGGGTACACACACTCGAATATTTTATCCCGACAAAACTTTCATCGTCTGTTCGTACATATTTTCCAACAAGTCTGTCATGGAAACTTTCATTTCTCAGTCCGAGAAGATTAAAATCACAGCTACAATTAAAATGTAAACGCATTTAATTAAACTACAGCCATAATAAATAAATCTTGACTCGCACAAAGGAGAGGGGGGTAGCAATCAGGCAACAGTAACTCGCCCCAAATGGGTGACATGACTCACAGCACAATGATTTAATTTTGAACGGGCATTTATGAGGACAAAAACAATCAAGGGCTCGCAGACTTCCCAGAAGCTTGAGCAAGTATCCATTAGATTCAGTAGATTCTGCTCTTTGATACTGGCAACGCCGCGAGGCAGAGACCCAGCGATTCCACCCGAGCCTCATGACTAATCTCTGACAATGATCTGGTCTTCATAAGGATTACATAATGTGCCATCATTAGTCATGTTCCATGAGCCATATGTTGAGCTAACTGACAATAATGGCAACAATCAGGACGGAGTGGAAAAGCTGTGGAAAGCAGCGCACCGACCGTAGCAGATGGTTTTGTTTTGCCTCTGTTGTTGGTGCTTTTTTATCGCTCCTTTAAAAACAAAAGCTCAACCTGGCTTTTTTCACCCGAGACAGACAGTTTTGGCACCTCTGAGCTCATCCAGGGTTTGAATCCAGCTCCGGGTCTTTCCATCATATCGCACTCAGCTGCTTTTCCCCTCATTCGCCGCTGTGTGCAATCTAAAGAAGCAGAAATGTCTGAGGGTCAGTTAATGCAGGGAAACATTCTCCAGCAAAGAAAAAGACCCCAGCAGAAAGTGCACACAGTCAGGTCTGTGGGTAGTTTTCTGTAAAGAGATACCTGCCACGGGGAGTTCAAGAACTCAACTTTGTAAGCAGGTTATTACGACCCATGTTAAAGTTGATTAGGCAGCGACCTCTAGTGGCTGCAGGAATTGTGGCAAGAAGCAAAGGAGGAAGTCAGGTGACGTAGCATAAAAAGCAAGAAAGTCTGTATCTGGAGGAAGGGGAGGACACCAACCACACATCTAGCTAGCCGCTCAACTCGGTGTAAGTTAAACTTCAGATTCAACATGGTCGCACAGTGGGCTGTGCCAATCACACGCCCAGAGAAATGAACAAACATTAGATCAGAGTGAATGTGTGATGACTGTTTTGCCATTTTCTCACTTTTGGAAAGATGGGAAGGTTTGTTAGGTCGTTAAAATTAGACATTTATTAGTTATGTAGGTTATAACACAGTGAGAGGCTACGCAGAATTAAAAAAACTAAGGATCTTTTACATCTGTGAGGGTAACAGTGCCATCTGCTGGCTGTTTCCTGTAGGCGTCACAGGGAATTGCTGAACTAACACAAAACACATTTAATACGGTTCAAAGCACGAAATGTCACAGGATGCAGGAAGGCTAACGTTGTTTCATCCTGCCAGGTACCAGTAGATTAATTATGCAAGATTAGCCAACGTTTTGCTAGCATTCAGTTAGCATAACATTACCTAGCCCTTTCATTAGCTAACTTCAGTTTTGTAATAAAAGCTTCTCTTTGTATGGACTTTTGTCTTTTGTGGGTGCTTCATACATTTCTGATGATGACAGGTGACAAACTAGAAAATTCCCTCTGGGAAATTTTGAAAGGGACACGGGGTGTGTTGGAGCCGACAAAATTATCTACGTTTTAAAGTTTGAATGAAGTCTCTAGGACAAAGTATGGCCGAGCAGCGGACAATTGAAAAAGGCTGAAATTTGAGAAAACTGCAGATATCAGAGGCAGTCAGTCCCTGATTAATGAATTGCTCTCAGCTGTGTTTCTGTGGCTTTCTCCTTGTCTGTCTCTGTTGATCACCTCAGCTGTCTGTGTCTGCTTCTCTCCTCTGCTTCATGTCTCTGTTAACATGAATTAATGAACTGAATCAATAAACATGAATGGAGCTAATGCTAACAGAGCTAACAGAGCTAACACTAACTGAGCTAACAGCTAACGGTGCGAATATCGCTAACGGCGGTAGCGCTAACAGAGCTAACTGTGCTAGCAGAGCTAATAGAGCTAACAGCGTTAACAAGGGGGCGGGGGGATGGGGTTTTCATTATGCATTTGTCTGTGTGTGTGTGTTTATGTATCTGTCGTTGTGTGTGACTGCGTATGTGTGTGTCTTCGTCTGTTTCTGTGGCTTTCTACTTGTCTGTCTCTGTTGATCACCTCAGCTGTCTGTGTCTGCTTCTCTCCTCTGCTTCATGTCTCTGTTAACATGAATTAATGAACTGAATCAATAAACATGAATGGAGCTAATGCTGACGGAGCTAACAGAGCTAACACTAACGGAGCTAACAGCTAGCGGTGCGAATAGAGCTAACGGCGCTAATGCTAACAGAGCTAACTGTGCTAACAGAGCTAATAACGGCGTTAACAAGGGGGCGGGGGGATGGGGTTTTCATTATGCATTTGTCTGTGTGTGTGTGTTTATGTATCTGTCATTGTGTGTGACTGCGTATGTGTGTGTCTTCGTCTGTTTGTGTGTGTGTGTCTGCTTGAACTACACAAGCAGCCCAACCTGCTCCTACATGGAGATGTGTCTGGTATATGTGTGTCTGAATGTGTGTGTGTGTGTGTGTTTGTTTGTGTGCGTGTGTAACTTCTGCCCCACCTGCTGATAATTACCTCTCTACCTCTCCCACTTTTTACCTGTTCCTGTTCAGTTTTGACGTGCTTGTTTTTAATCACTTTTTAGCTGTTGGTTAGCCCTGCTTGTGTGTGTGTTTGTGTGACTACTGTCTCAACCTTTTTGGCAAAGCGCTTGGTGAAGCTGAGTTTAACTGTTTGTTGGATGGAGATTGTTTTCAAACAATGCCCTTGTTTTGACTGAGCTCGTTAAGATAATCATTCTCAGGCTTGTTGTCCTGCAGATGTGTGTGCGTGGGTTATTGACCGGTGTGTGTGTAAATGACAGTTGCACCTGTTAAACTCTTCCCTTGAAAAGCGGCTTTTTCGCTGTCGGTTTCTTCCGAACAACTTGCGATTGTGTCAAAACCGTAGCTGCTATCAAAAAACCGATTACACTGTGAGATGCGGACAAGTCTGGGCCAGATGTACGTGTGTTTTATGTCCAGATATTCTTTAGAAAAATGACAAAATGGTCGACTTAAAAAGACTCTGCGACTCAGAGAACAGGAGTTTGTATTGTATGCAGTGAGATTTGGGTTCGGCGAACCTCCTGAACTAAATCCTCTGGTGAGAGAACCGTACCTCGTATCAGAGTGTACTATAGATCATCGGACTCCCGAGAACTTCCTGAGTCCGGCCATCTCCTCGTTTTATTCCTGAGACAACAACTTTTCGTTTTATGGCGATCTAAAGACAGGAGGCATTTCTGCTTTGCTCACAAAACAGCTCTGAATTTTAACATGGGACTTAATGGGAGAACAGGAGGGCGCTGGCTGCACAAAACGTCTCACTATTTAAATTCAGTAAGTCTCTCGGCTTTTTCGAGGACATCACACGAAAGAGGACAAGTTTGTCTACAAACTGATCCCAAAATTATGCGTGTAGAGTGTAATTTGTGGCCGTAGCGACGAGAAAAAGAGAAGATTTTCAGATCCTTTTTAGACTCTGTGCCACTCTAGCACGCACTCTAGCACGAACATTCCGCGCAATACACACCCATTATAATCTCAAAATTTCCCGCCAAACGATCACTGTCATTGAACAGTGACTGATCAAAAACTATAGGACCAATCAAAATGTGGATGAACACACCAATAGACCAGACTTGGGTCTACATTTTAAAGTTGAAATGAAGTCTCTCGGTGAATGTATGCCTGAGCTACAGATGTTTGAAAAACTCCAATTTCAATCTTGTTTTTTTCGGCCGTCCCATTCATTTCTTATGGGAAATTTATCGCAGTTTTTCGCGTCTTACGACGCGAAAAACTGCGATAAATTTGAGAAAAGTAATAGCACACCGATCCCGAACAATACGCACGTTTTGATATATAATTTGCGAGGGTTTTCTCAAAGCTGCGGGGCGAGTTTGAGGACGAAAACTTGGAGGAAGATGAAAAATAACTAGAAAATTCCCCCTGGGAAATTTTGAAAGGGACACGGGGTGTGTTGGAGCCGACAAAATTATCTACGTTTTAAAGTTTGAATGAAGTCTCTAGGACAAAGTATGGCCGAGCAGCGGACAATTGAAAAAGGCTGAAATTTGAGGAAACTTCCCCATTCATTTCTTATGGGAAATTTATCGCAGTTGTTTGCGTCTTACGTCGGCCTTCGATGGTCATAGCTCGAAAACCGTAAGAGATATCAAAATGTGCCGAGGGTCATTTTGAGCCAACAAAATTATCTACGTTTTAAAGTTTGAATGAAGTCTCTAGGAGAAACTATGGCGAAGCAGCGGACAATTGAAAAAGGCTGCAATGTGAGAAAACTGCAGATATCAGAGGTAGTCAGTCCCTGATTAATGAATTGCTCTCAGCTGTGTTTCTGTGGCTTTCTCCTTGTCTGTCTCTGTTGATCACCTCAGCTGTCTGTGTCTGCTTCTCTCCTCTGCTTCATGTCTCTGTTAACATGAATTAATGAACTGAATCAATAAACATGAATGGAGCTAATGCTGACGGAGCTAACAGAGCTAACACTAACGGAGCTAACAGCTAGCGGTGCGAATAGAGCTAACGGCGCTAACGCTAACAGAGCTAACTGTGCTAACAGAGCTAATAACGGCGTTAACAAGGGGGCGGGGGGATGGGGTTTTCATTATGCATTTGTCTGTGTGTGTGTGTTTATGTATCTGTCATTGTGTGTGACTGCGTATGTGTGTGTCTTCGTCTGTTTGTGTGTGTGTGTCTGCTTGAACTACACAAGCAGCCCAACCAGCTCCTACATGGAGATGTGTCTGGTATATGTGTGTCTGAATGTGTGTGTGTGTGTGTGTTTGTTTGTGTGCGTGTGTAACTTCTGCCCCACCTGCTGATAATTACCTCTCTACCTCTCCCACTTTTTACCTGTTCCTGTTCAGTTTTGACGTGCTTGTTTTTAATCACTTTTTAGCTGTTGGTTAGCCCTGCTTGTGTGTGTGTTTGTGTGACTACTTTCTCAACCTTTTTGGCAAAGCGCTTGGTGAAGCTGAGTTTAACTGTTTGTTGGATGGAGATTGTTTTCAAACAATGCCCTTGTTTTGACTGAGCTCGTTAAGATAATCATTCTCAGGCTTGTTGTCCTGCAGATGTGGGTTATTGACCGGTGTGTGTGTAAATGACAGTTGCACCTGTTAAACTCTTCCCTTGAAAAGCGGCTTTTTCGCTGTCGGTTTCTTCCGAACAACTTGCGATTGTGTCAAAACCGTAGCTGCTATCAAAAAACCGATTACACTGTGAGATGCGGACAAGTCTGGGCCAGATGTACGTGTGTTTTATGTCCAGATATTCTTTAGAAAAATGACAAAATGGTCGACTTAAAAAGACTCTGCGACTCAGAGAACAGGAGTTTGTATTGTATGCAGTGAGATTTGGGTTCGGCGAACCTCCTGAACTAAATCCTCTGGTGAGAGAACCGTACCTCGTATCAGAGTGTACTATAGATCATCGGACTCCCGAGAACTTCCTGAGTCCGGCCATCTCCTCGTTTTATTCCTGACACAACAACTTTTCGTTTTATGGCGATCTAAAGACAGGAGGCATTTCTGCTTTGCTCACAAAACAGCTCTGAATTTTAACATGGGACTTAATGGGAGAACAGGAGGGCGCTGGCTGCACAAAACGTCTCACTATTTAAATTCAGTAAGTCTCTCGGCTTTTTCGAGGACATCACACGAAAGAGGACAAGTTTGTCTACAAAATGAGCCCAAAATTATGCGTGTAGAGTGTAATTTGTGGCCGTAGCGACGAGAAAAAGAGAAGATTTTCAGATCGTTTTTAGACTCTGTGCCACTCTAGCACGCACTCTAGCACGAACATTCCGCGCAATACACACCCATTATAATCTCAAAATTTCCCGCCAAACGATCACTGTCATTGAACAGTGACTGATCAAAAACTATAGGACCAATCAAAATGTGGATGAACACACCAATAGACCAGACTTGGGTCTACATTTTAAAGTTGAAATGAAGTCTCTCGGTGAATGTATGCCTGAGCTACAGATGTTTGAAAAACTCCAATTTCAATCTTGTTTTTTTCGCCCGTCCCATTCATTTCTTATGGGAAATTTATCGCAGTTTTTCGCGTCTTACGACGCGAAAAACTGCGATAAATTTGAGAAAAGTAATAGCACACCGATCCCGACCAATACGCACGTTTTGATATATAATTTGCGAGGGTTTTCTCAAAGCTGTGGGACGAGTTTGAGGACGAAAACTTGGAGGAAGATGAAAAACTAGAAAATTCCCTCTGGGAAATTTTGAAAGGGACACGGGGTGTGTTCGAGCCGACAAAATTATCTACGTTTTAAAGTTTGAATGAAGTCTCTAGGACAAAGTATGGCCGAGCAGCGGACAATTGAAAAAGGCTGAAATTTGAGGAAATTTCCCCATTCATTTCTTATGGGAAATTTATCGCAGTTGTTTGCGTCTTACGTCGGCCTTCGATGGTCATAGCTCGAAAACCGTAAGAGATATCAAAATGTGCCGAGGGTCATTTGGAGCCGACAAAATTATCTACGTTTTAAAGTTTGAATGAAGTCTCTAGGAGAAACTATGGCGAAGCAGCGGACAATTGAAAAAGGCTGCAAATTGAGAAAACGGCAGATATCAGAGGTAGTCAGTCCCTGATTAATGAATTGCTCTCAGCTGTGTTTCTGTGGCTTTCTCCTTGTCTGTCTCTGTTGATCACCTCAGCTGTCTGTGTCTGCTTCTCTCCTCTGCTTCATGTCTCTGTTAACATGAATTAATGAACTGAATCAATAAACATGAATGGAGCTAATGCTAACGGAGCTAACAGAGCTAACACTAACAGAGCTAATAACGGCGTTAACAAGGGGGCGGGGGGATGGGGTTTTCATTATGCATTTGTCTGTGTGTGTGTGTTTCTGTATCTGTCATTGTGTGTGACTGCGTATGTGTGTGTCTTCGTCTGTTTGTGTGTGTGTGTCTGCTTGAACTACACAAGCAGCCCAACCTGCTCCTACATGGAGATGTGTCTGGTATATGTGTGTCTGAATGTGTGTGTGTGTGTGTGTTTGTTTGTGTGCGTGTGTAACTTCTGCCCCACCTGCTGATAATTACCTCTCTACCTCTCCCACTTTTTACCTGTTCCTGTTCAGTTTTGACGTGCTTGTTTTTAATCACTTTTTAGCTGTTGGTTAGCCCTGCTTGTGTGTGTGTTTGTGTGACTACTTTCTCAACCTTTTTGGCAAAGCGCTTGGTGAAGCTGAGTTTAACTGTTTGTTGGATGGAGATTGTTTTCAAACAATGCCCTTGTTTTGACTGAGCTCGTTAAGATAATCATTCTCAGGCTTGTTGTCCTGCAGATGTGTGTGCGTGGGTTATTGACCGGTGTGTGTGTAAATGACAGTTGCACCTGTTAAACTCCTCCCTTGAAAAGCGGCTTTTTCGCTGTCGGTTTCTTCCGAACAACTTGCGATTGTGTCAAAACCGTAGCTGCTATCAAAAAACCGATTACACTGTGAGATGCGGACAAGTCTGGGCCAGATGTACGTGTGTTTTATGTCCAGATATTCTTTAGAAAAATGACAAAATGGTCGACTTAAAAAGACTCTGCGACTCAGAGAACAGGAGTTTGTATTGTATGCAGTGAGATTTGGGTTCGGCGAACCTCCTGAACTAAATCCTCTGGTGAGAGAACCGTACCTCGTATCAGAGTGTACTATAGATCATCGGACTCCCGAGAACTTCCTGAGTCCGGCCATCTCCTCGTTTTATTCCTGACACAACAACTTTTCGTTTTATGGCGATCTAAAGACAGGAGGCATTTCTGCTTTGCTCACAAAACAGCTCTGAATTTTAACATGGGACTTAATGGGAGAACAGGAGGGCGCTGGCTGCACAAAACGTCTCACTATTTAAATTCAGTAAGTCTCTCGGCTTTTTCGAGGACATCACACGAAAGAGGACAAGTTTGTCTACAAAATGAGCCCAAAATTATGCGTGTAGAGTGTAATTTGTGGCCGTAGCGACGAGAAAAGGAGAAGATTTTCAGATCGTTTTTAGACTCTGTGCCACTCTAGCACGCACTCTAGCACGAACATTCCGCGCAATACACACCCATTATAATCTCAAAATTTCCCGCCAAACGATCACTGTCATTGAACAGTGACTGATCAAAAACTATAGGACCAATCAAAATGTGGATGAACACACCAATAGACCAGACTTGGGTCTACATTTTAAAGTTGAAATGAAGTCTCTCGGTGAATGTATGCCTGAGCTACAGATGTTTGAAAAACTCCAATTTCAATCTTGTTTTTTTCGCCCGTCCCATTCATTTCTTATGGGAAATTTATCGCAGTTTTTCGCGTCTTACGACGCGAAAAACTGCGATAAATTTGAGAAAAGTAATAGCACACCGATCCCGAACAATACGCACGTTTTGATATATAATTTGCGAGGGTTTTCTCAAAGCTGCGGGGCGAGTTAAGGGACGAAAACTTGGAGGAAGATGAAAAATAATAATAATAAGAAGAAGAAGAAACGCGCGGGATAGTAATAAGTGACTCGGGGCTACGCCCCGAGTCACTGGCTCCTGCAGCTATTTCATAGCTGTAGGAGCCAGTGACTCGGGACGTTGCCCCGTGTCCCTAATAATAACTAGAAAATTCCCCCTGGGAAATTTTGAAAGGGACACGGGGTGTGTTCGAGCCGACAAAATTATCTACGTTTTAAAGTTTGAATGAAGTCTCTAGGAGAAACTATGGCGAAGCAGCGGACAATTGAAAAAGGCTGCAATTTGAGAAAACAGCAGATATCAGAGGTAGTCAGTCCCTGATTAATGAACTGGTCCCAGCTGTGTTTCTGTGGCTTTCTCCTTGTCTGTCTCTGTTGATCACCTCAGCTGTCTGTGTCTGCTTCTCTCCTCTGCTTCATGTCTCTGTTAACATGAATTAATGAACTGAATCAATAAACATGAATGGAGCTAATGCTGACGGAGCTAACAGAGCTAACACTAACGGAGCTAACAGCTAGCGGTGCGAATAGAGCTAACGGCGCTAACGCTAACAGAGCTAACTGTGCTAACAGAGCTAATAACAGCGTTAACAAGGGGGCGGGGGGATGGGGTTTTCATTATGCATTTGTCTGTGTGTGTGTGTTTATGTATCTGTCATTGTGTGTGACTGCGTATGTGTGTGTCTTCGTCTGTTTGTGTGTGTGTGTCTGCTTGAACTACACAAGCAGCCCAACCTGCTCCTACATGGAGATGTGTCTGGTATATGTGTGTCTGAATGTGTGTGTGTGTGTGTGTGTTTGTTTGTGTGCGTGTGTAACTTCTGCCCCACCTGCTGATAATTACCTCTCTACCTCTCCCACTTTTTACCTGTTCCTGTTCAGTTTTGACGTGCTTGTTTTTAATCACTTTTTAGCTGTTGGTTAGCCCTGCTTGTGTGTGTGTTTGTGTGACTACTGTCTCAACCTTTTTGGCAAAGCGCTTGGTGAAGCTGAGTTTAACTGTTTGTTGGATGGAGATTGTTTTCAAACAATGCCCTTGTTTTGACTGAGCTCGTTAAGATAATCATTCTCAGGCTTGTTGTCCTGCAGATGTGTGTGCGTGGGTTATTGACCGGTGTGTGTGTAAATGACAGTTGCACCTGTTAAACTCCTCCCTTGAAAAGCGGCTTTTTCGCTGTCGGTTTCTTCCGAACAACTTGCGATTGTGTCAAAACCGTAGCTGCTATCAAAAAACCGATTACACTGTGAGATGCGGACAAGTCTGGGCCAGATGTACGTGTGTTTTATGTCCAGATATTCTTTAGAAAAATGACAAAATGGTCGACTTAAAAAGACTCTGCGACTCAGAGAACAGGAGTTTGTATTGTATGCAGTGAGATTTGGGTTCGGCGAACCTCCTGAACTAAATCCTCTGGTGAGAGAACCGTACCTCGTATCAGAGTGTACTATAGATCATCGGACTCCCGAGAACTTCCTGAGTCCGGCCATCTCCTCGTTTTATTCCTGACACAACAACTTTTCGTTTTATGGCGATCTAAAGACAGGAGGCATTTCTGCTTTGCTCACAAAACAGCTCTGAATTTTAACATGGGACTTAATGGGAGAACAGGAGGGCGCTGGCTGCACAAAACGTCTCACTATTTAAATTCAGTAAGTCTCTCGGCTTTTTCGAGGACATCACACGAAAGAGGACAAGTTTGTCTACAAACTGAGCCCAAAATTATGCGTGTAGAGTGTAATTTGTGGCCGTAGCGACGAGAAAACGAGAAGATTTTCAGATCGTTTTTAGACTCTGTGCCACTCTAGCACGCACTCTAGCACGAACATTCCGCGCAATACACACCCATTATAATCTCAAAATTTCCCGCCAAACGATCACTGTCATTGAACAGTGACTGATCAAAAACTATAGGACCAATCAAAATGTGGATGAACACACCAATAGACCAGACTTGGGTCTACATTTTAAAGTTGAAATGAAGTCTCTCGGTGAATGTATGCCTGAGCTACAGATGTTTGAAAAACTCGAATTTCAATCTTGTTTTTTTCGCCCGTCCCATTCATTTCTTATGGGAAATTTATCGCAGTTTTTCGCGTCTTACGACGCGAAAAACTGCGATAAATTTGAGAAAAGTAATAGCACACCGATCCCGAACAATACGCACGTTTTGATATATAATTTGCGAGGGTTTTCTCAAAGCTGTGGGACGAGTTTGAGGACGAAAACTTGGAGGAAGATGAAAAATAATAAGAAGAAGAAGAAGAAGAAACGCGCGGGATAGTAATAAGTGACTCGGGACGTTGCCCCGTGTCCCTAATAAGAAGAAGAAGAAGAAGAAGAAACGCGCGGGATAGTAATAAGTGACTCGGGACGTTGCCCCGTGTCCCTAATAAGAAGAAGAAGAAGAAGAAACGCGCGGGATAGTAATAAGTGGCTGGCTCCTACAGCTATTTCATAGCTGTAGGAGCCAGTGACTCGGGACGTTGCCCCGTGTCCCTAATAAGAAGAAGAAGAAATGCGCGGGATAGTAATAAGTGACTCGGGACGTTGCCCCGTGTCCCTAATAACTAGAAAATTCCCCCTGGGAAATTTTGAAAGGGACACGGGGTGCGTTTGAGCCGACAAAATTATCTACGTTTTAAAGTTTGAATGAAGTCTCTAGGAGAAACTATGGCGAAGCAGCGGACAATTGAAAAAGGCTGCAATGTGAGAAAACGGCAGATATCAGAGGTAGTCAGTCCCTGATTAATGAATTGCTCTCAGCTGTGTTTCTGTGGCTTTCTCCTTGTCTGTCTCTGTTGATCACCTCAGCTGTCTGTGTCTGCTTCTCTCCTCTGCTTCATGTCTCTGTTAACATGAATTAATGAACTGAATCAATAAACATGAATGGAGCTAATGCTAACGGAGCTAACAGAGCTAACACTAACGGAGCGAACAGCTAACGGTGCGAAAAGAGCTAACAGCTCTAACGCTAACAGAGCTAACTGTGCTAACAGAGCTAATAACGGCGTTAACAAGGGGGCGGGGGGATGGGGTTTTCATTATGCATTTGTCTGTGTGTGTGTGTTTATGTATCTGTCATTGTGTGTGACTGCGTATGTGTGTGTCTTCGTCTGTTTCTGTGGCTTTCTCCTTGTCTGTCTCTGTTGATCACCTCAGCTGTCTGTGTCTGCTTCTCTCCTCTGCTTCATGTCTCTGTTAACATGAATTAATGAACTGAATCAATAAGCATGAATGGAGTTAATGCTAACAGAGCTAACAGAGCTAACACTAACAGAGCTAACACTAACGGAGCTAACAGCTAACGGTGCGAATAGAGCTAACGGCGCTAACGCTAACAGAGCTAACTGTGCTAACAGAGCTAACAGAGCTAACGGCGTTAACAAGGGGGCGGGGGGATGGGGTTTTCATTATGCATTTGTCTGTGTGTGTGTGTTTATGTATCTGTCATTGTGTGTGACTGCGTATGTGTGTGTCTTCGTCTGTTTGTGTGTGTGTGTCTGCTTGAACTACACAAGCAGCCCAACCAGCTCCAACATGGAGATGTGTATAGTATATATGTGTCTGAATGTGTGTGTGTGCGTGTGTGCCTGTGTAACTTCTGCCCCACCTGCTGATAATTACCTCTGCACCTCTCCCACTGTTTACCTGTTCCTGTTCAGTTTTGACGTGCTGTTTTTAATCACTTTTTAGCTGTTGGTTAGCCCTTTTTGTGTGTGCATTTGTGTGACTACTGTCTCAACCTCTTTGGCAAAGAGCTTTCTGAAGCTGAGTTTAACTGCTTGTTGGACAGAGATTGTTTTCAAACAATGCCCTTGTTTTGACTGAGCTCGTTAAGATAATCATTCTCAGGCTGGTTGTCCTGCAGATGTGTGTGCGTGGGTTATTGACCGGTGTGTGTGTAAATGACAGTTGCACCTGTTAAACTCCTCCCTTGAAAAGCGGCTTTTTCGCTGTCGGTTTCTTCCGAACAACTTGCGATTGTGTCAAAACCGTAGCTGCTATCAAAAAACCGACTACACTGTGAGATGCGGACAAGTCTGGGCCAGATGTACGTGTGTTTTATGTCCAGATATTTTTTAGAAAAATGACAAAATGGTCGACTTAAAAAGACTCTGCGACTCAGAGAACAGGAGTTTGTATTGTATGCAGTGAGATTTGGGTTCGGCGAACCTCCTGAACTAAATCCTCTGGTGAGAGAACCGTACCTCGTATCAGAGTGTACTATAGATCATCGGACTCCCGAGAACTTCCTGAGTCCGGCCATCTCCTCGTTTTATTCCTGACACAACAACTTTTCGTTTTATGGCGATCTAAAGACAGGAGGCATTTCTGCTTTGCTCACAAAACAGCTCTGAATTTTAACATGGGACTTAATGGGAGAACAGGAGGGCGCTGGCTGCACAAAACGTCTCACTATTTAAATTCAGTAAGTCTCTCGGCTTTTTCGAGGACATCACACGAAAGAGGACAAGTTTGTCTACAAAATGAGCCCAAAATTATGCGTGTAGAGTGTAATTTGTGGCCGTAGCGACGAGAAAAAGAGAAGATTTTCAGATCGTTTTTAGACTCTGTGCCACTCTAGCACGCACTCTAGCACGAACATTCCGCGCAATACACACCCATTATAATCTCAAAATTTCCCGCCAAACGATCACTGTCATTGAACAGTGACTGATCAAAAACTATAGGACCAATCAAAATGTGGATGAACACACCAATAGACCAGACTTGGGTCTACATTTTAAAGTTGAAATGAAGTCTCTCGGTGAATGTATGCCTGAGCTACAGATGTTTGAAAAACTCCAATTTCAATCTTGTTTTTTTCGCCCGTCCCATTCATTTCTTATGGGAAATTTATCGCAGTTTTTCGCGTCTTACGACGCGAAAAACTGCGATAAATTTGAGAAAAGTAATAGCACACCGATCCCGAACAATACGCACATTTTGATATATAATTTGCGAGGGTTTTCTCAAAGCTGCGGGGCGAGTTAAGGGACGAAAACTTGGAGGAAGATGAAAAATAACTAGAAAATTCCTCCTGGGAAATTTTGAAAGGGACACGGGGTGCGTTCGAGCCGACAAAATTATCTACGTTTTAAAGTTTGAATGAAGTCTCTAGGAGAAACTATGGCGAAGCAGCGGACAATTGAAAAAGGCTGCAATTTGAGAAAACTGCAGATATCAGAGGCAGTCAGTCCCTGATTAATGAATTGCTCCCAGCTGTGTTTCTGTGGCTTTCTCCTTGTCTGTCTCTGTTGATCACCTCAGCTGTCTGTGTCTGCTTCTCTCCTCTGCTTCATGTCTCTGTTAACATGAATTAATGAACTGAATCAATAAACATGAATGGAGCTAATGCTAACAGAGCTAACAGAGCTAACACTAACTGAGCTAACAGCTAACGGTGCGAATATCGCTAACGGCGGTAGCGCTAACAGAGCTAACTGTGCTAGCAGAGCTAATAGAGCTAACAGCGTTAACAAGGGGGCGGGGGGATGGGGTTTTCATTATGCATTTGTCTGTGTGTGTGTGTTTATGTATCTGTCATTGTGTGTGACTGCGTATGTGTGTGTCTTCGTCTGTTTGTGTGTGTGTGTCTGCTTGAACTACACAAGCAGCCCAACCAGCTCCTACATGGAGATGTGTCTGGTATATGTGTGTCTGAATGTGTGTGTGTGTGTGTTTGTTTGTGTGCGTGTGTAACTTCTGCCCCACCTGCTGATAATTACCTCTCTACCTCTCCCACTTTTTACCTGTTCCTGTTCAGTTTTGACGTGCTTGTTTTTAATCACTTTTTAGCTGTTGGTTAGCCCTGCTTGTGTGTGTGTTTGTGTGACTACTTTCTCAACCTTTTTGGCAAAGCGCTTGGTGAAGCTGAGTTTAACTGTTTGTTGGATGGAGATTGTTTTCAAACAATGCCCTTGTTTTGACTGAGCTCGTTAAGATAATCATTCTCAGGCTTGTTGTCCTGCAGATGTGTGTGCGTGGGTTATTGACCGGTGTGTGTGTAAATGACAGTTGCACCTGTTAAACTCCTCCCTTGAAAAGCGGCTTTTTCGCTGTCGGTTTCTTCCGAACAACTTGCGATTGTGTCAAAACCGTAGCTGCTATCAAAAAACCGATTACACTGTGAGATGCGGACAAGTCTGGGCCAGATGTACGTGTGTTTTATGTCCAGATATTCTTTAGAAAAATGACAAAATGGTCGACTTAAAAAGACTCTGCGACTCAGAGAACAGGAGTTTGTATTGTATGCAGTGAGATTTGGGTTCGGCGAACCTCCTGAACTAAATCCTCTGGTGAGAGAACCGTACCTCGTATCAGAGTGTACTATAGATCATCGGACTCCCGAGAACTTCCTGAGTCCGGCCATCTCCTCGTTTTATTCCTGACACAACAACTTTTCGTTTTATGGCGATCTAAAGACAGGAGGCATTTCTGCTTTGCTCACAAAACAGCTCTGAATTTTAACATGGGACTTAATGGGAGAACAGGAGGGCGCTGGCTGCACAAAACGTCTCACTATTTAAATTCAGTAAGTCTCTCGGCTTTTTCGAGGACATCACACGAAAGAGGACAAGTTTGTCTACAAACTGATCCCAAAATTATGCGTGTAGAGTGTAATTTGTGGCCGTAGCGACGAGAAAAAGAGAAGATTTTCAGATCGTTTTTAGACTCTGTGCCACTCTAGCACGCACTCTAGCACGAACATTCCGCGCAATACACACCCATTATAATCTCAAAATTTCCCGCCAAACGATCACTGTCATTGAACAGTGACTGATCAAAAACTATAGGACCAATCAAAATGTGGATGAACACACCAATAGACCAGACTTGGGTCTACATTTTAAAGTTGAAATGAAGTCTCTCGGTGAATGTATGCCTGAGCTACAGATGTTTGAAAAACTCCAATTTCAATCTTGTTTTTTTCGGCCGTCCCATTCATTTCTTATGGGAAATTTATCGCAGTTTTTCGCGTCTTACGACGCGAAAAACTGCGATAAATTTGAGAAAAGTAATAGCACACCGATCCCGAACAATACGCACGTTTTGATATATAATTTGCGAGGGTTTTCTCAAAGCTGCGGGGCGAGTTTGAGGACGAAAACTTGGAGGAAGATGAAAAATAATAAGAAGAAGAAGAAGAAGAAGAAGAAGAAACGCGCGGGATAGTAATAAGTGACTCGGGGCTACGCCCCGAGTCACTGGCTCCTGCAGCAGAGCTGCAGGAGCCAGTGCCTCGGAGCGTGCCCCGTGTCCCTAATAAGAAGAAGAAGAAGAAGAAGAAACGCGCGGGATAGTAATAAGTGACTCGGGACGTTGCCCCGTGTCCCTAATTACTGTTGACAGTGACACATAATGACAGCTATGCTCCCAGAATGCTCTGCAGTTCCCGTTCCCTGTTTACATAGCATCATTTAACACTGTAAACATGTGTGTTCATTCATGTTTTGTCTGTAAGTTTAGCATAAAATCAATGAACTTTGGCCGCCGTGGTCAAAAATGCAGCCTGAGGCCCAAATCACAGCTGTTTGCATATTAAATATGCTTCATATTTCCTGTAAACAGAATTCAGCACCACAGTTGCTGAATTTTATTCAAAATTGACCCCGAATCTGAAAGTAAACCGGTTTAAGCTGAAATTGTCAGTTGTCTAGGCAGTGTAACCTTTAGCCTCCACCCACCGTTCGAGGCAGACGTGACACAGCTTTCTGCTCTGTGATTGGATGCTTCTGGACAAAGTTCTCCTCCTACATTTTTCATGTGCACATAAAACTTTCCAGAAGAACCAGATAGTTTCTTCTTCTGCACTGATGATTCAAGTGGGAGGATTTCGATGAGTCACGTCACATCGTCCAAGGGAAAAACGGACTTTTACTTCCAGAACCAGGACGGCCCGAAACATCTCCTCCGAAGCTGTGCCGATGCTTGTATGTTACATTTTCGTTTGTTTAGTGAAATACACGGCTCTCGTACTTAATCGCTCTAATATAAAATTCTCATAAGCCTTTTAGAAATAATTAAGAAAAAATAAAAAGCTGTGAGTTTTTCCCGGGAAAGTCTACGGGGGGATTTCGTGATCAGCATCCGACATCAAAACAAGATGTTTTTTTCCCTTGTCGGAAAATACACATCAACATTGTTTTGGAGGACGTCTCAGATCTGAGGTCTGAACATGAAGGATGAAAGTGAGAAAGAAACTGGAATGACGGAGGTAAGAACTAATCGAGGCAGATGTTCCTTCCCCAGAGGAAAATGCCCCCCCCCCCATCCCTCACCATCCACAGATGAATGTTCCCAAGGTTGCTGGTTGGAAAGCACTCAGCATCCTATCTGTTTTGATCATCAGATTTCTGACAGCACTACTGATTGTAGATCACATAGCATGTTTGCAGCTCGAGTCCCCCCTCCGCCTCCACTCTTGATTTGCCTCGCTTGCAGATTTTCCTCCATATGCAGCACTTTGTTGGATGGCATGCATCTCCTGATGAATGGGGGGGGACCTTTGGCCCCTGCAGCAGCGGTTTGAGAAAAAGTGGAAGCTATAAACGTCGAGCCGAGCTGCAGGCTAAAACTGGCATGAGATTATTCACCCACTGACATCCCATACCATCTCGAAAACTTTTTTTTTTTTAAATGCCTCACAAGAAAATAATAAATCTGATAATCATCTGCATCTCTACAACATCAGCCCTTCTGCAATTCACAAAAAATCACAACCTTGAACTAAAAGAACAAAACCTCATAACCCAAAAAACCCTGCAGTCACTCATTTTCCCGAGTATTGTGCCCAAGGCTGTAAAAATCAATCTTGGACCGTTCTCTCGTTGTCTTGTTCCGAGCTAGAAACACTACGCCAGATTTGCTCAACCTGAACAATTAGAGCTGACCCGTAGTCTGAGCATTACTGGCGGTTTGGCCGCATGTTTCTTCCTGGCTTTGTCACAGCGGGTCAACCAGAGAGAGGCTTGAAGAGCTGGTACAGCGAGGCTTTCCATCACCTCGGCTGGTTACAGCCCCGCAGAACGGCCCATATGGAATCCATATGCGTGGCCGGCGTTACCCTGAACGGGTTAACGCCGGTCACGGCCAGGCTGTCATGCTTCAGGGGCGCGACGGCTTTGATGGACCACCTCCTCGTTTAATGCCGGAGCCACCGGGAATCGGTCAGGCGAGCTCTTTCCTGGAACATCTGCGGCATGTCGGATGACTTCAAGCTGTGTTTTTAGAGCTAAGTGTTTGAATTAAGGTGTCGTGTTTATGTCGTGTTCTTAGCTTTAGGAGAAATGTACGCTAACGTCAGTCTAAGCGACGAAGATAAATGCCGAACAGTCAGTAAGTAGGTTTTGGTATGTTGAAATTCAGATTTATACTGATATCACGCTCCTCTGTGACCATTTGTTTGGCACAGTTTGTTTTCCACCTCGTAGCCCTGTAACTCTTCAAAAGAGCTCATGCGCGGCAGAGCGGGCTAATTGGGTGGAAACGTGTTGACATTTCACCAACATGTCGCTCTAGAAGTAGCATGAGATGTATCCCATCAATTATTCAGATGATCTAAGCATGACTAAGACGAGCATGCACTGGGCCACCCTGGACGTACGCTGGCCTCAAGAGCTAATGGCTCATTTGGAGAACGTCTGCTGCATCTGCCTGGTGTGTTGCCTGAAAACTCCTGCACGCACTCATGCATCTCTCACCCGGAAGACGGAGTTTGCTTTAGGTGGCTGGCTGCAAACATCTGTGCACGACCGTGCAGCAGGAGAGTCGTTCTTATCCTGCCGCAGAGAGATTCCTTCGCACACTTCCCCGTGCAAAAATTAACTCTAAAGTACAGCCGAAGATAACACGAGGCCTTGGCAGTCAGGCTTAAACAAATCAAGTGGGTATCTTCCAAAGTCACAGTCCGGTTAGCGCAGAGTTCCCTCACTGTGTTAATGCCCTCCACCACAGATGAGGAAACTGTGTGTGGAAGGAGAGGATACACTTTGGTGCATAAAAGACTTTAACTTGTGAAGATCCTCTCTTGATACACTGTCACTAAGTCAAACTGAAGCCTCTCTGATGGATTATTTGCACATAATGGAAACGAATGTGGATTTTTTCCCTCATCTCTTACATTAAAATCGGCTCAGACAAGGATTTATTTGCAGCCAGTATAGACAGAAGGACCAGTTGCAATGACCAGTAATGCCTTCAAATGGAACATTTAATGCAAAGTGCAGCAGCAAGTTTCCGAGTTACTGAACGCCTATTTTTTAAGTTGCTCAGAGGTACTTCACTGGTGATGATGAGGAACGTTTGATACATAAAAAAAAACGCAGAAAGATCAACTCAAACAAAAGAGCTTTGTAAAATGTGATTAAAATGAAAATGGACTCATATTTCCACATTCTCCCAACAGCTGAGTGGACGTTCCTGATGTCAGACGAGGCTCACATGTGGATGTTCATATTTCCTGCATAATCACCATAATATGACACGAACGCAGTCGCAAAGAAAGAAAGAAAAATCTGCTGATTTGACTGCATAAATCTGCGGGTTGAACTCCTCTCGTATGAAAGCCAGCAGATCATGGAAGCCCCCTCCTCTCTGAGCCGTTCTCAGCACCTAAAAGCATCTCAGATTTCAAAGCCTGATATGAATCCCACATTTCTGCACGCATGCATTTCACCGCCACTCTGTCCCACATCTGTTCCTGTCCCTTCCTCTTTTCCAGCACGCTGTCCTTGGACACTCTGATAGGTCCTTAAAATCCAATTTATCATTATTATGCATTTCGGTGAACAGCCTCCAGCCATTATTGAAATGGCTGTGGGTTCAAACCAGCGAGCGGTGAAGCCGGCAGAGAAACCAGAATTGATCTCCAAACGTGATCGTGATTAGGAGCAAATACTGTACAGCAACTATCTGTGTGTGTGTGTGTGTGTATGTGTTGGGAGAAGGGAGGAGGAGGGCGTGTTGCTGATGGGAGTGGTCATGTACAGGATGCAGTGTGGCAGGCTGGAGGATTGGGAGGAGGAGAAGGGGGAAGACGGTGGCGTTCATTACACGCATCGGTGCACACACATAACCCCGGCTCAGACACACAACCATCACTCACACACACACACACACACACACACACACACACACACACACACACACACACTTTCCTGCAGGCAGAGGACAAACTGCCTGTGATTCACCTTCCTGCCTGTCACACCTCACACAGACCAACGTGAACACAGTTACCTGCTTTCCTCTTTCTTGCACAGGACTGCACGTGTGTTACATCCATCCCCCTCTTTTATCTTTCTATCTTTCCCTCCCTCCTCCGTCTGATTCCCTCAGCAACATCAGTCCTGAGCTCGAAGATCAACACAAAATTACTCATGTTACCACCAAAAAAATAAAAAAAAACTTTTGGAGCGCAATTACGTCTCTCAGTTGCTTTTAGCAGCTTGTAAAAACTTGTGAAGGGCTTTAAAACACACAAACGTCTCTATAACTCGTTGTTTTTACAGAGAGGGTCTGGTGGTAAAAGTCTCCAAAAGACAAACAGAACTGGAGTCGTAGCCGGATTAAACACGCCTCAAAGGCAGTCAGATGTAGAGGATGACAAGGGTTCAAATGAAAACACATCAAATTCAGGTTTTCACTCATGTCTGACGGACACGGGAGCTTTCATGTGAATTATCACACACAAAATATCGTTTTGAAACACGTGAAATATCTAAAAATTCTACATTCATGTAAATTTGTTGCATGTTAAGTACAAAATGTGTTTATTTTGATCCTTTTTTTTTTCTTAACTGTTTAGAATAGAAAAAGAAAAATGCTTTTTGTTTTACTTGCTTTTTACTGCAGCTAAGAGGAAAAACTGGGCTCATTATTTTGGCTTATTATTGTTGAAAAATAAATAAAACCAGGATTTTAAAGGTTTTCGTAATAATACAAAAACACGTATATTTGATGTTAAAAACACAACACTATTTGACCACATGAATACTACATTATTTATTTAGCTATTTACAGTTGACCTTGGTGCACAACTAGCAGCTCAAGTGCATTTTATCGCCATATTCTGCATTTTTTTCATCGATCAATGTCACAAAAAGACTTTGTTCACTCTAGATGAGGAAACATAACATTCATGGAGATGTAAATTCCAGTTAAATTCATTTTAAACAGCTTCTTTTTGACTCTGATGATCACTAAGGTCAGTCCCTCCTGTACAGGCCTGCAGCGTGCCACCATCTTTAAACTATTGACTGTGGAAGGTGCAGGGAACCTCGCTGGTTTCCATCACTGCTCGTCTTCATCCCATTATAACAGATTCAGGTCAGAGAACTTGACAAATGATTGGCTGTGTCTCGGTGACCCACCGGCCCAATCAGCACAGGACGTGTGGATGAAATTGCGGGGCAGATAATGTTGCTTGCAGACGCATCATTAATTACTGCCCTTCTATCAATATCTAATTATACTGGCTGTCTGGCTGAGCGAGAAGGAAGATGAACCTCGTACTGGAACTCTTTATATTGGCAATATAGCCACCAAGCCGTGATGGCGTCCCTCTTAAAGCAGCCGTTTTCCACTCGGGTCATCACTGCCCAGAGCTGCCGGATTTCATTTGAGCTGTTTAATCAGAGGCTATTTTACTCTCGGGATGCAAAGTGAATGCAATTAATTTCCATTAACCACCTGGCAGGAGAGATAAAATAGCAGCAGTTCGAGTCTGGCAACCACTGCCTTAAAACAAAGCCTCCCATTCACTCCTCGTGTGTGATCTGTCTGTATTAAGATAACAAATGTTGGATTTATTTTCATGGGATATTTTTTGCAACGTGACAACTTTGAGAAGCCGTTGCTGCAGCTGTTATCACAGCATTGAAGGTTTTAAGTGAAAAATGAGCAGATCACTCTCAGCTGATGATCAGAGTTTACAGTAAACAAGGTCCTCGTGTGACGGCAGAAAATCCTCCAGGTAAAGGTGACGACAATGGAGGGAACATGCAAAAAATGCTGCTGAATGGGCTCCAGAAGCAACTAATTTATGAAGAGAACGCCAACTAACCAAACACTGTACAATTTTCTGAGTATTTAAGAAAAACACATAATTCCACAATATATATTTATTCATTTATTCATTTAATTTTATTTTCTGTCAACATTATGTGCTGGTGCTATCTACAGAACTCTGGTGGAAAATCCAAATGTATTGTACTTTATTTAGGTTTCTGCTTATAAAATGCTACATTTTGTCTAAAATCCAACATGTGTACTATGAGTTGAATCAGAATTTAAAACCACAGATTTACAGAAATGCTACATGGGGCCATGACCTCCTTATTGAAAACAATGACCCAAACAAACACATTTATTATTACTGATATTCTTATAGAATTTAACCCAGTTTATTATTATTATTATTATTAACACAAAAAATAACTTTGCATACATTCTGCAGACATTATATTGTTTTCCTGTTGCAGAAAATGTTTACTTACTAAACTTCAGTGGCTTTATTTTGAAGAGTTGGTAAGTATTGGTCTAAGATTTGTTTCACCAATGATCCACTGTTTTTTTTATTTATTCATTTCAAAATGTTCTCTGAGGATTGTACACTGAGAGATAAATTCTCTGTCACTTAAAACAAACAAAAAGTCAGCCGACTGCCAGTGTTTCTGTTTCTAAATCTCCACCACTTGGAAAACGGCGCCACAAAGTCTAAATAAATTCTTGAAACGATGAGCTTCAGGTACTTATTTTTATCAGAAAGGGTATTTATAGGGTATATAATGCCTCAGAAATAAAACTGTTTGTATATCACATCAATAAACGAGCTGAAAAGGAAGGCACCGCCAGATAGAAGTTTGGACCTGTAACAAAAGCACCATTAAGGTTTTAATCAGCGCAGTAGGCAGAGACACAGTGCATTAGCTGGCATACCGAGCTGGGAGCAGGCTGGTTATTTTGGCAGTTAGATCATTGTTGCATTAATGTGTTTCCCTCAAGAGGACGATGCAGCTGTCCTTGAGTAAAGCACTTAAATGCTATTGCCTCAGTAAACACTCGGCTGCCGAGCGGTCGAACTCGGGGAAGGACTGCGGATGGATGGGCCTGCTGTTGTGAGGTGGAGGTGAAAGCTGGGCTAAAAGAGGCAGCAGCGTTTTAATAACGTGCAGTACACCTGAATCCAGAGTGAAAACCTCATATCGTATAAAGTAAGATAAGACGATCCTCTGTTCATCCTCCAGAGGGGAAATTCAGGAGTTACAGCAGCACAAGGACCAAAAAAGTACAGAAAAATAGAGAAGTTCACAAATAAAGAATTGAAAAGCATATAAAATAAAAATAAAATAGGAACTACACAGAGCAATTCAACTGTACAGCAATAGCAATAACGGTCCACATACAGTGCCCACAACTGGTTGCTATTGAACTAATGCAAGTGCAATACTGAAGCACAAAGTGATGTGATTAGCTGCAGCAAAGTCAGCAAAGTATATTCAGAGTAATGTGATACCACCAGCTGCAACAGTGTACACCAGGATGTTACATAATACGATTATAGATAGCTCCAGCAGCTGAGAGCAGAAAAGACAAAGAATACCCATCAGTCATTACATATTCATACATACATGTGTAACAGTGCAGAGGTAGCCAACTAAAATAATGCAAATAGTGCAAATTAAATGCAATTATACTGTAAAGCTGTAGCTCAGTTATGGATCAGTTCATTCACGAGGGCTGAAAGGTGGACGAGTGTTTGTATTAGTCGTGTGTTAGTCATTAGCTGGAAGTGTGAGGCTTCGCCTGCTGACCCCTCCTGTCCCGACACTCAGGGACCGGTTGTTCAGCCAGATCGAACCTGGCAGGAGGGACCTCCTGTTGTGGTCCTTGTCACTGCAGAGCTGGATCAGTCTGCTCCTGACAGAGCTCAGGGGGTCGTTCAGAGGACGTGAGGTGTCTTCAATGATGCACGACAGTTTGCACAGAAAGCTGAAGCTATAGTGAGCTTTAAAAAATCATAGCTCACATTTGCGTCTTCATAAAATGACGCGTGTAGCAGAGCTGTGGAGGACAACAGGATATTTTTGAGATGGTCATTGTGTCAGATTAGGAGATTAAAGAGTCATCAGTTCTTGGCCGACCACATGTTAGACCCCGACCAATCACAACTTGACATACAGCACAGTAGATCAGCACACACCAACACATGTCTGTGTCTGTAATCAGAGTTTTATGAATGAAAGTAAATCTGAAGTCATTCATCACCTCTCACACTGTGCTGTAGGTGGGCCGTGTCTTCTCCGAGTAAAACCCACTCAAGGAGACCCGAGCACAGTCAGACGGGACCCAAAGAGGAATCAGACCGGATCAAAAACGGTCAAACCAAACAAAGGAAAGAGCAGTAATATAATAATAACGTCCTAAAAATGAAAGTGATGTCATATTTGTTTACATGCTTCAAAGTTATGTTTTCACCTCCTGGACCAACAAAACATGATGATCAAATCAAGTTCAAAGAATGAAGCATATGTTTTATTACTACGTGATCACATGATCTGATCCACTTGTTCATCATGTCTGACTCAGACCACACAGCATTTTTGCCTGCTAAGATGATTATAGACTCACAAAGACATGACAGACTGCGCCTTTCCTTTAGCCTTTACCTGCACGACGGCATCAGGAAGCTGGGGGCGACTTCCAGGATCCAGCCTGTAAAGGAGCATCTGAAGTGGTGCGTAACACGCTGGCTGTCTCCTGTTTGGAAATACCAAAAAAAAAAACAGGAAAAAAAACACTGTGACCTTTAATCTGCTTCACTGCTCCACCTCGCAGCACCAACAACATCATTCCTCCTCCACTCGTTCAACGCTCACAACACATTGTGGAATCTGCAATCTGTGTTGTGCTGGCAAACGCTGCCTGAAACAACATGTTATGTAGCGCGCGTCGTACAAAGTGTAGGGCCGTGACACCAGAATCCAGAGTTCACGTCCAGACTGCGCTTCTGTTCAGACAACAAAAGCACTTCTGTGAAAGTTAAGGAAAAATCGTGACTGCTGCTGATTTTTTTGTTTTAAAACAGGCCGTGATCTTGTGCCAAACATTAACCAAGTGCCGCCAGTGCCTGAACATAACCATAAAACAGCTGAGTAACGCTGTATGCACTACCATTGGGTAGTTCATTGCAAGATGCCCAGTTTGGTGGAAAACATACGTTCAGTATCAACATTTAGCGACTTTTGCGAGATAATTCAGTGAGCTTTATGTTTCCTTCAGAACTTCAAACAATCAGGCTGATATTACAGAGTCTGAACATGACATTAGACATGCTGACACTAAAATAAGACTCTACTGGACCCCAGTAGACTGAGGATAATTTAGCCTGATCCAGCTCAGGTGGACGTGTTAACACCTGTACTGGTGTGATTGGTTTGCTGCACTGCAGCTGATTCAAACGTCTGCAGACTCAGTTAAATGAAATAAAACGCCATTCTTCTCTCGCTCCACCATGTTTAGAGCTGTGAACGGTAGCTCGACTCTCTGATGGGTCAACGTCACAGAACACATCATAAAAGTCATCAGACTCCAGAGAGAAGCAAAAAAAAAAAGGGCTTTAGCCTCCAGATGCTACATTGGTTGCTTTCATCTACATGGGTAGAGCGCACATCTGCGGAGCCGCCGTCATCCAGCTGACCTGAAGCACCAGACGTGTGATGTGATGTCATGTTTCCAGCAGCTAAAGTGGCGAGAAATAACAGAGCAGGTGTCCAGTGTCTGAAATATCAATATAAATATCAGCTTGCAGTGTCAGGTCCTTACAGCCGGATACTAATGGATTCTGATTTCATACTCACAATTTTTGCAGCAACATTCAACGATCGTAAAGGCAGAAATCCATCACAGCAGAAGCAGAGACAGAAAACTCCCCTCTGACAGCAGCCTCAATAAAGCAGCATGTGATGCATGCTTTCTTCATCCTCCTCAGCCATCACCGTCATCGTTTTCATTTTCTAGGTACAAAAACTTTCTTTCTTGGAAATCCAGCGGCTGATGCAGGTGCGGGCGATTAGACGGGCTGAGTGGAAACAGACAAACGACAAAAAGGAAAACGACAAAACATCTTCTGTAACTTTTCTGCCAGAGAGTCCAGATGATTGGGAAGATGGTGGGTTTTTCTTCCCTTTTTTGAGGCTCATCGCTACATTTAAACTACTATCAGCTATGTGAGGCAGCACAAACCTCACTAAGAGGGCTGGAACAAGAGCTTAGACTCAGGTTTATTTGCATCGACACAGCTAAGAGAGCAGCTGAGTTGATCTCCTGTCAGGTGGGGTTTTCTATCAATGCGTGGGTGGGTGACGGCTCTGTTTGAGACATAAAAAAAATCAATCACATGTCAAAACCCGTCGCCAACTCTCATCCCAAATCCTGTCGTTCATCCTGTTTTAGCAGTTTTTTGTTCTCAATCGCTCTCAGGTCACTGTGACCCAGTCAAGCTATTGTTTAATACCCGTCCCCTGAGATCACTCCCTGCTCCCATCCCCACTTTAGGTTTGGCATGTTGCTTCCTGTTTCCCTCACAGCAATCTTTGTTGCACCCAGAAACCTCATTCAACTACCAGCTTTATTTTACTCAACTGATGCAACGGAGTTCGTTAAACGCGCCGTGCAGGTTTTACATCATGCTGCAGTTGTTGCCACAGAGACCACATAAGAGCAATATCGTTTCTTGTGTCCAGGAATAATAGCTTCCTCCTCTGCGGCCAGTCTATTCCGGCTACTCCTTAACCTGTGGCCTCCTGTTCCCCCGTGTAGCCTCTCGCAGAACAATCACAGCTGATGCACTTGGGCACAATACTGAAAGCAGTGATCACGACTTCTGCGTTAGGAGTGCTGAGAAGTCCTGAAGTTTCTAACGTCCTGTGATTATAATTATAATCCTGATATTAATAATTCTAGTAATAGTAAGATCATGTGCTTCAGCCTTTGATTGAGTCGGTGTGCAATAATAAGAACTTTAAAAGATCTATCAGAATATTTAACCCTGTTGCTAAACATGCATTTTCCTTCTATAACTGTAAGCTACGATACTTGCCTCCCATCAGTGAGTGTATCCTATGTGTGTGTGCAGCAATGTTAATGTTAGCCTATGCATATAATATCAGTCTAGATAGTGTCATAATGTACATCTGGATTGCAGTCAGTGAGCTGTAGTGTTGTTGAATCTCTTCAGCTAAACGTTAGCAACCCGAACCAGACTGGAACCGCTCACTCTGTGCATCCCTGAACTGACTGAGAGCTCGGCTGAATCGACCGAGAAATGAACAGATCATTTCAGGAAGCGATTCATTTTGGGTCGTTCGCCCAAAACATCAGTTCTTTTGAACACGTCCGGCAGCACCCGTCTCACCTTCCCGTTGCACTTAGAAGAGCGTGAAAACCTCAGGCACCTGCAGGTCAATTATCGTCAGCAAACCCCTGAGCGCAGATTATTTCACAGACAACTTCTGGGAATGATAATCAATGCTCCCGGCTGTCAGCAGGAGCTACGTGGAATTATTAAAAAGACCTGAATGGCTCCTGGGGGTTTGTTGAGAAGAAGGAAATGTTTTGTCATTTATTGCATTGTTCAAATGCTTCTTGTTACGCTGCCACATCAAATGGTTCTCCCTCCTGTGTACACCAGTCTTCAAATCTTCCAGGGAGGCGCAGAGGCAGGAATGCTGCGTCAATATTCTTGTCGGCAGGAGATGTCGCCTATTATTTTCTTACAGAGACAAGTTCATGTGGCGTTCTTATAGGGACACATTTGCGCAGACCTGTGCAAACCATGTTAAGGTAAGATACAATATAATAAGAGCCAGTTAATTGACTCCCGTGGGGGAAACTGGGTCACGGCGGCAGCAAAGAACAGAGAGCTAAAGAAAATGAATGAAAAGGCAATTGAGGATATAAATATTTATAAGTCTCTGCGATGCATATAAAAGTTTCCCGTTTAAAGAAACATCACAATGATGGAATCTGACAGACTGCAGTTTAAACATTTACATAAAATGGAAAAGCGAAGAAGAATTGCGAGGGTGTTGTTGTGAAGAGGGAAATCCAATCCGAGCAGTTCTTCCTCCATGAGCAGGTTCACTGTACATGAAGCTCTGCATACATCTCCTGCCACAGACTACAGAGGATTATAGAGACTTCTGCACGTACAAATTGCCTCAGATCTCTGCTGACGTTACTGTAATTTCATGCTTATTTTAGATGTCCTTCTGTACTAATGTTCTCACACGCTGCAAAGGAGGCGAGGCGGTGAATTGAAATCCAACAACCAGCACAAGCAACAACACTTCGGTTTTCTGACGGACGCTGACGTTTGCTGTGTGGTACTTTGGTGAACAGCACAGAGCGAGCAGGTGAGAGGACGGGCTCAAACAGGTGGGCGGCAGAGGTTGGTAGTTTGGAGGAAAGTGGGGAAAAAAGTCAGAGCAGACGTGTCAGAACTACACCCGACGCCACTCTGCAGCTGATTTTAACAACAACAATTTTAATGAACCACTCTCCACCAGTGCATGTGTTTAAATCTGCATTTAAAAATAGTGTTTAATTTGTTTAAAGCAGGAACATTGGCCCAGGGCTCTATTGGCTTGTGTTGACTGACCAACAATTCAAAACCTGAATAAAATTGGTGGTGGTGGTGAAGTTTTTTCATTTGTTTTCCCAATAATATGCACCCATAGCAAATAAAACATCAAGGCACATTCAGGCACATACAACACTTGGTTAATGTTGGTTAAATGTGTAAAAAGTCAATTATAACATCTTTGTTGCACTAACACACACCTTCTGAACATAATTTTGATAGCAGTTACACAATGATTACCTCAAAATGTAACTGTCACAATCATTTTTAGCGTTTAACAGGGATTTGCACCTTGACCTCCTCGTTTAAAGGTCTTTGAAGAAAAGCTGCCGTTTTGATTTCAGGGCTTGAGAAGCTACAACCAGCTAATGTTCGTTATTCTCGCTGGATCAATCACCAGCTCTGCACGATGTTACCGAGAACAAAACAAGTCTCCTTTTTCGGCCCCGCACTCATCCGAACTGCTTAAGCTGCTCTTTCCTTTCGTACAGCCCAGATGAAGCGAACGTCTGCCGCCGATTAGCTGACCTCACGGCCGAGAACATCGGGTAAACAAAACAAACCCTTTCAAGGATTTAAATGTGTTGGTGTTGATGCTGAGCGGCGGGGGAATCTGTGCAACAGCGTGTTTTAATTCGACTTAAATCCTCTACATCCACACTTACCAGTAATCAATGCTGCTGATTTTTTTTTTTTTTTTTTTTGCTTCCAATTATCAAAATGCGAAGGAGGCAGAGTGAGAGCTGCAGCTGCCGGCGACTGAGCGCGGGATTAAGGTTCATTGTATTGAGAAAATGTGAGAAATGAGAAGCAGAAGAGCAGCGTTTCCTCGTCTGCAGGATTATCGGGCCAGCCGTGCTCAGATGTGGCGTTCCTCGTGTTCCTGCAGACACTTGACCTCAGGGGGAGAAGACGCACTCGACACCTCAAAATCCACGTCTTTGTCGGCCCCCGCGCCGATCTGAAAGCAATTAAACCAGTTCCACATGCGCAGCGTATCTCTGTCGCTGCACACTTATTACAGTCTGATGAATTGTAGCTTCAGTGGGCACAGAGCAAGTTCATGAGAATATCACTGTAATTAGCGTCTGTGAGGCCTAACTCCAATGAGGGTTTTCAGCTTCCCAGCACAGTGTTGAATGTCCCACTCTAACGCATGAATAATTTTACTCAAATACAGATAAATTCCACAGAACGAAATGGATTTACTGGAGTAAAACAAAGTAGATGTACCAGATAAGTCATTTACAATGATCCTCAATGAATTACTTTTAAAGGAAAACTCCACTTTTGACAGCCTTTTTTTAATATTTGTGGACAAATTATCTTTTTATACTCTAGTGCAATAAGATTAACTTTACTATAATAAGATTTTGGTCCAACACGAACTTGAAGAGTCAAACATTTTTGCTTCTACAACCTCAGCCTCTGTTGGCGAATCAAAACAAAGATGGCAGCCTGCTCGCTACTTGGATGGAGAACGAGTGAAAAACCTTTTTTAACATTCAGTGGATGAATTTCTCTTTCATCCAGATGGTTTGAAGATTCTGGAAATACCTTCAGATCAACAGACAGGCGATTGAAACATCTGCACTTAATGATCTTTCAGAGAAGCTGATGGTTACCTCTGCCACTCGAATGTGCGCTAAAACATGTGAGGAACAAAGTGGGGTTAGGTTTAGGCGGCAAAATACAGCGTGGTGAAATTTGACCATCCCCGAGGAGCAGTGGGTCGCCATTATGTGGCATCCAGGCACCAGCTCCTCGGTCAAAGGCACTTATGGGATAATTAACCTAAAATACATGTTTTTGGTGGTGGAGGAAACCGGAGCCCCTGGAGGAAACATGCAAACGCCACACAGAAAGGCCCTTCCCCAGTCCAGAGCTTGTGGGGTGACCGTGCCAACCCCCTATGCTGCAACAAGCAGTTATGGACCCCATTATGGGTGTATTCACTTCAGCTTTCACTTCCACATAAGTGGTGTAGATAACTCGTTGTGACCCCTGAGAATTATCCTGAGGCCCCTTGGAGGGTTTCCAAACCCCAGGTTGGGAACCACTGGTTCAGATTTGTTTGCGCTCATATTTCTTGTTCAGTCAAACTGCCTTGTTGCCATGGCGCCATGCCCAGATCTCAGTAACTGGCCCACATTGTGAAAACCATTTACAGCACCAGATATTTCAGGATGGATTCCAAGTGATTCCAGCGCAAAGATCAGCATCTATTTATTTCCAGGTGGTCACGATGTCTGATTAGTTGATCACACACAACATGTTGAGCCCAAACCAACTTCAGCTCTTTCCAAACACGCATCACGAGAGGGACCAGAGGCAGACAACAAGCACGGCGTCATCGCACAAACTAGGCCAGCGTAGAAAAACATTCTCACATGCGACCGCTGCTGTCGTGGCTTCATGAGGTGTCCTAGATACAAAATCAGTTGTCGTTCACGATGGCACAAAACAGACTAACATGACAAACCGTCGTGCCTGACGCTCATTTTTGTTCCAGGCAGCTCACGTCTGTCACATCAGACCATTACTGGGATGATATCATTCAGCAACAGCAGCCTGTCATATAAAGAACGCATGTAGAAAATATCCATTCTTTTGTTGCTATTTTGGTCTCATTTTATTCATTATTTCCTGTCAGAGAAAACATGCTTCAAATTATACTCTAACTAGTGTAATATGTACAGTTACTGTATGTTATCACAGTGATATCATCACTTATTTACTGTCACACGCTCATTGCTTTCCTTTCTGCATCACTTCAGCAGCTGCAGTCGCTGCAGCGGCTTTTAATACGATTATCTGGTTCTATTACTGAGGAAATGTTTGGTCCGGTCAGCCGACACCCTCTGAATGTCAAGCTGCTCCGTAGGTCTGACGTACGGCGCCGCGCGTCCACGCCGGCAACCTGGACTCTCAGAGCCCCCCAGTCAACACGCCCCAAGGACGAACCAGCAAGAGACTGAAAGCCTGGAGCATTAATTATTCAGAGTGGAGACGGTTGTCTGTGGCAGATAAATGTGTTTTACAATTCTACTCTTCCTTTTCAATACAATTTCAGCTGGAGGGAGGAAAAGAGGAGCGCAGTTGTCCATTAATATGCACTTTATCCCCTCAAATGAACAACCCCCCCCCCTCCCAAAACAAATGCGATTCACTGAACTGAATGGCAGCGAACGCAAAGAGGAGCGAGAGAGAGGCCTTTGAAAAGCTGCGTGCATGTGTGAATGGCAAACTGCTGGCAAGAAAACCTTGTAACCCTCATTTTGATTTTCATAATTGCGCAGAAACTGAAGGATTTCATGATCATCAGGACCAAGAGGCTGCAGAGCAATAAAAAACAGGATTTTTCTTCATTTATTGTTAAAATGAAATGAAATTCCATTAGATTTAGATTGTTTTATTGTGCAAAGTCACCTCATCTGTTCATTTTGTGTCTGAATTTAAGCTTTTATTCAAGTGAAATAATATTTCTTTAAATATCAGAATTAAATTGCACAAATCAGGCTTTAGGTTTCACTGCATCCTCACATCCTGTAATCACCGATGGTGCTGGTTCTGCAGTTAGCAAAGTCATTACCTGAGGTCAGAAACACCATCAGCATGGCTTGTTTGGCATTGCAGTAATGTGATTACTTTTTTTCCTGTAACAAGTAGATAAGTGATTTCAATTAGAAATTCAGAGATTACAGTGCATCCAGGAGCGCTTCATTACTGCGACAGTTTGGAAGTCGGCTTGTTTGCTGTCTTATCAGGAGTTTGATGAGGGCTGATATCGCTGCTGCAGAGCGTGTTAGCTGTGGGAGCTGCAGGCAGCTAGCCTCCACCAAAAGAGGAGAAACATGACTCCAAAGTTTGCGTTTAGATCCGCAAAAACCAAAAACAAGGCGATGGAGATACAAGGTTTCCCCCTCCAACAGCAGTGATGTGTAAATTATGCAAGTGTGCTTCTGAGTATGTAGGCAAGCATGTGTGTGCTGAGTGTCTAAATGTTTATGAGTTTGTGTGTGTGTGTTCGCCATCAGCGCTGCATCTGCGAGCTGCTTCGGGTCTGGCGTGGGCGTGAAGATCTCCGTGACAAAAGGCTCCACCTAAACGCCTCTACTACTTATCTTCCTCTGGGTATTACAAAGCATCGCAAACAACTGCCGAGCGGCGTAACTGACAGCAGTCACATTATTGCAGCACGACTGGCGATAAGGCTGCGCCGCAGGCCGCTGTGCGTGGCCTTTGTGCAGCTTTCTAAACGTGGAACACACACGGAGAACCGAGAGGTTCGCAGGAGAATGTGTGAAATCGCTGTGATCTGACTCCTCTCAGAACAAACTCACAGAGAGCTGCTCTGCCAGGATGTCGCCGGACCTCCTCGTCTCTCTGAAACAAAACAAACATGCCTCTGTGCCAGCCGCCCCCCCTCCTCACATCACACAACTCACTCACATTCTTCACTCTTTAATTTCACCGTTCTCCCAAAACACAGAAGCCCCCCCCCCTCGCTGCCCATGTCCTCACTAAAGGTTACTACAACACGTTTTCTGTGTCATCCAGCAGAAGACGAACCCTCACTCTGATCCTCAGCAGCAGGGAGCGTATTCACAGATTTTACACCAGGTTAAATCTAATACATGGGCGTGTGCTTAGGTGATGATTTGTATTTTTGCACAGCCGAGGGCTCTTCATTCTCTCCGTGGGAGGCTTTCTTTTAAGGGCAGCGCCGGTTTTAGCCAAATCTCAGTCCTCCTCTCTTATTCCTGAGTACTTTCAAGTCATATAAAATGACTTTATGGGACGGTTTCTACTCCCAAGACGGCCCAATAAAAGCAAACTAAAACGGCTGATGTATGCGGCCTTTGGCTTTTCAGGGGATCTTCAATGGCTCTCAGATTGAGCTGCTGTAAGTAATCCTTTTGTCTGCTGGGTTACCTTATGTGGCCGCCGCTGTTGCTGTGGAGAGACTCAAATAACAGCCAGCTGCTCCAGAGGTGGAGCTGGGCAGCTTCCAGCTGAGAATGTGTGCAATTGCATGAATGTGAAGCAGGCCTTCACTGGAAAACAACATGCGTGCTCAGCAAAAGCCTTGGCTGGGAGAATTAAGGTTAATAAATCCTCACAGCTTCCAACAGCTAAGTCATGAAGGAAACCCTGTTCTGTGCTGAAGGTTTCTACCAATTATATCAGATTATCTGCCCGTGAACGCTGCGCTCTCTCTGAAAACTACTGTCCCAAATGTCGGAAAGCTGCCTCGGAGCGGTTGCCATGGCATCCTAGTTAACTCGATGCAAACCTTAGATGTGATTTGCTTTTTATCTTCCTTTTTTTTGAGCCAGTGAACCTGTCATGGAGAAAAGGGCCAAATGTGCACACAGAGTTCAAAGAAAACCTAATTCTATTTGTCACCGCTTTAAACCCGAGGGGGAAGCCGGCAATTGTGTTGCTTTCTTTTAGTGGGCAAAGTGGGAAAAACACAGCTGGAGTCTGGTGAGAACAGCAGCAGTCGGGGTTTGAGCTGCTCCACTCAGCACTTCAAATCTCAAAAGACATTATTGGAATTGTGCACAACTGTGAAAGAAATATCCCCTCCTTTGATTGAAACTGTTGTGAGGGTTTTTTTTTCTGCTTTATTATTTCCACACAAGCGCAGATCTGCTGATGGTTTGTTTTCTTGCGGTGACGCTTGTTCCGACAAAAGGGCAGAGAGCAAAGCCCAGAGAGACGCGAGCTGACTGAAGCGGTGACAGAGCGAAGGATGAGTGCTGGTTTCTGGGGAAGAGGTCGTGTCTGGGGGGGGGGGGGGGGGGGGGCTGATCGGCTCCGTTTCTGTAGGGATGGAAATGAGCAAAAAGTGGGATATCTCATTTAGAAGATGCTTGAGGATTCTTCCTTCTGCGTGCTCACGCCACACATGTGTATGCATGTATATGTTTGCATTTTAAATATGCAACTGCTGTCACCTGCAGGGCAAACACAGCACTGCACGCCGCCCTCGCTGTGTCCTGATTTGTTTTTCTCCGCCAGAAAAGTCAACATCATTAAAAATAGATGTGGACGGAACAGAGCAAACAGCTTCTCCTCCGTCATGAATTATGTTTGCATGGATTTCTTCCCACAAATAACATCCAACGGGTTGTTAATGACGACTCGACAAAATACAAGCAAGCCCTGTCGGTTTTCCACGAAACAAATTGATAGCAGAGAACAGAAAGTCCAGCTTGAGTCATGACAGACAATGCTTCAAGACGAGAGTTTCCAGGAGCAGATTAAGATCATTAGGAAACACAAAGCAAAAATTATGACTGTGATCAGAATCGATCAGCCTGATGGAAAAAGAGGAAACCAGAGTCCAGGTGGAATATGGAAGCAGTTATATTTTGTCTTCCAGTCGCTCCTCTTGTGTTACAGGACCGGAGTTCAGCTCCAGCATTTAAATATCTGTGTCTGACTGGATTGGAAGCCGACAGCTGCTTCTCCTGCTGAATGATGATGATGATGATGATGATGATGAAACACACCTGAATCCGCCATTCAGACAAACACGTTTTTCCTGACAGTGAATTCAGAACAGCACATTGTTTAGTATGCAGATAATATTGCTTGAACTCGAGGGGAATAAAAGTTTGTGAGCTGCAGACTGTGAAGCTTTGATTGCAGCTGATTGTATCACACTGTTTTCTCAAGTTCTACACCAAACTTTGAGTTGTGACTGTTCTTCTTCTTCGTCTTGTATAAAAAGCAGATTATGAATTACGACTTATCATCTTCTTCAGACCTTTTCCTCCAATTAAACAATGTTTTGATGATGAATTGCTTTCTCCCCTTTGAAATGTTGATTGATGAATTTTAGATTGCAGGGGAATGAAACCTTTCACTTTTTCAAACACATCTATTCAGTGATCTGCTGTTTCATTTCACAGATAAGCCAAATAATTAACATGTAAAGCCACACGGAGACCTGTTTTTCAGTCATTTCTTCATTCATCGCCTTCTTTCAACAACTGATACCAATTATGTTTGAGTTCAAAAGGGGATTATGATCATGTTGTTGGACTTCAAAGGCTGACGTCAATCTGTCCCCGAGGGATTAATGTGAAAACCCGCCAGCTTTCAGAGATGAATAAACAAACATTTTCCACATTTTCTCCTGCCAAACATCTTGCTTGGCTATAAAAATAACATAATTTTCAAAGACGCTGAAACAGCTTCTGATCACCTACCAGGGCCAGAACAAGCCACTGTGGGCCCTGAGCAGGATTTGAACACAAATCCCAATATTGAATCTCAAAATCTTTGTTAAACCACATTTAAAAAATGTCTCAGCGCTCCTAAATCCCAAATTTATAATCCAACATTTGTCACAGCTTCCCCAGTTTTAAAAAGCATCCCACAAATGTAAATATGCATGTCCGATCCCCAAAGGTCACAGAGCCCCTAAAGCCCAACGTAGCTTCACCAAAATGTATTTTACAATAATTTGTGTACAGCAACACTAAATTCTAAGGTCCTGCATATTATTCTCTATATTTGTTATTTGTTATGAAATAAAAAATATGTTATCGATCCCAAAAAAGTCAAACAATTTAGTGTGGTGTTCCTAAAAGCATTTAAAAAATGTTATTACATTACCTTAAATCACAAGGTTTAGTATCTCAGATATGTTATTTAGCTCTCCCATAGCTCTGATAGTAAAGGTAAAGATCTCCAAAATAAATGCAAAATATTGGAAAATGTGTTTACAGCAACACTAAAGCCCAACATTTAGTATAACCCAAAATTTATGATTTCTGACTATCCAGTAGCTGCATGATGATATTATTATTATTATTGTTATTACACTGGGAAGCACTGTCGCCCCCTGCTGTCACTGATTTATATAGTTCTAAACATTTCCTGGAGCATGGTAGCATTGTTTATGTGGAATAGCATCCACTGAATGTGCTATTTGTTATAATCTGAAGATTTTTATCACATCTTCATTATGACGTCCCAGTTCACGACATTTTGGGATTTGGCACTGAATTCTGACAAAAACAGAACAGAAGAAGCTCAGAGTTTCAGCCCCTGGGGGCTGAGGGGCTCCTAAGAGGCAGGCTGTAGTCCAGATGTGCTGCCCAACCACCTGGGAAATCAAAAGTGGTGGCGGTGGAGTAAAAAGCCAGCGATATTTTTAAGATACGGGGATGATGAAGCACGTTTTCAGAAAGAGTCCCCTGAAAAATCTTCACAATGCTGCGAAATACAAAGTTCAAACCCCGACTCCCTTCTCACCTCTGCACAGGTGACCAATCACAGCATGAAGCAGGTGTGAACATCAGTTCGTCTGTTTCACAAAGTTCCAGAAATCCACAGACCCAAAGAGGGGAAGGGGGGGTTTCCAAAGCTACTCAACCATCCAACAAGCAGCTCTGACGGAGTAAACTGACCCCTTCAGCAGCCACTTCATTAGCTTCTGCTGATGCATCTCTGCAGGCTGCAGCATCACAGTTTGTTTAGTGATGACAAGTAACCACGACTGTCCAGAGGTCAAGCGCTAAACACACAGAGAGAAAACAAACTGCAACATGAACATAAACTACATCTCAGTGCCCCAACATGTCATGTGTTAATAGTAAGTTACTCTTACACTGTGTCCTATCTGCACAGCGATCCCTCAGGAAGCGTTTCCACCCTCCTGCACATTTATCTCCCATTACATGTCCTGTATGTATACAGCAGTGTGTTTCTTGGGACAGCACAACGATGAACAGCATGCAGGGAATGCAAACAAACCATTAACCTCCTCTTGCCGAGCAGAAAAACAACCCACACAGCGAGCATTTCCTAAATACTTTCTCCTGCTTATTTAGGCAATGCTGTTTAGGCTCGGAGGATGATGCAAACGATAAGGCCACAGCATTTTGCTTTAGAAAGGAACCGCAAACAAAACAGTTTGTTAATATTTTACAGTGGAGGAGAGGGAGGGAGATGGAGAGGACGTCAGGAGTCTGGATGTTAAGTGGTTTAAAACGTGTTTGTGTGGAGTATGAATAAATAACGACAAACAGCAGCAGCGCTGTCTTTCTCCTTCTCAGTTATGTTCACAGTTGCAGCTTTTATTATTGGCCGGTAAAAGATCCTGTGCTGCCAACTCGGAACGAGGGAAAAACATTAACTGAAAGAAGGAAAAGAGAAACATCTGGTAGTTACAGTAAAAAAAAAAAGATGCTAAATGAACATACAGAGGCGCTTTAAGATATGGCGCGATGCACGAGTTCAGTCATGGAGTCGAAATCAGGCTCCCACACACCCAGCGAGCACAGGACCCTTCTGGAAACTGACCAGCACGCACCATGAGCAATCAGATGTGATTGTGCTGGTAATTGGAGAGGAATTTTGTGTGGCTCCGTGGCACAACATGGTTGATTGTGTTTGAATAGCCTCTGATTGATTGAAGCCTTGTTGCAGCCAAGCTGTGTCCCGTCCGGGGGTGAAATGGTTTCCACAAATAAAGAGTGATCCACTTCTCCTCTCAGCTTTAAGTTCAGCCCGACCGCAGGGCTGGAATGACTCTATTGAAAAGTCCCAGTTGGACGTGCATGTCAACGGTAGATTTTAAAATGACGAATGAGTAAGCTGGTGAAGGCGAGGCACCACGCTGTGTCAGAAATAACACTGTAGGACTTCATCTGAGGCATTTTTTTTATGTTGGAGCATTTCACTTGTTACAAGCTTTTGTGTCCTTGATTATTTTGATAACATATAACATCTAACTCAGATTTTATTTCTGCTTCTGAGTTGTGAATGTGCATGCAGACACGCCAGCACGCTGTGATGTGGTACAGACTCTTACTGCCAGTTTCACGCAATTTCACTGATTGACAGATTGTGGCGGTAACGCCATAGACTGTGAAAACATGGCAGTAGCCTCCATAGTCCCCACTTCAGCCACAGGTTTCTGAAGAGCCATTGTGAAGGTCAGTGGCAGTGGCTTTGGCCACCGTCATCTTTGCAGCGCCTGACTCCACCAAGCGACAGGTAAGAGGTGGAGCATGGTTGGAGCTGAATTAACAGAAACACAAAAAACAGGCTGTAAACATGTTTATTTCTGCTGTTAAGTTGAGCATTTTAATATGGGGGTCTATGGGGATTGACTAGCTATTGGAGGCAGCCTCTAGTGGTCATTTGAGGAACTGCAAGTTTTGACACTTGGGCAGTGGCTTCAGTTTTTAACCCTGGAGGTTGCTGCTTGGGAAACTCACAAAGAAGCGTAGCAGTGCACCTACGAAGGCAGTGACGAAGAAGACAGCAAACACTGATGTAAACAAAGCAATTCAAAAGTCGCTTTTGCAAATATTTTATGAGGAAAGAAATTCATTCAGCAGGCTTCTCTGGCTTCAAGGATACTGAAAATGCATTTTAGGAAATGCATTAAATGTAAACATAACTCCACAGGGAACCTTTAATGCAGTGAAATAAGACAATTTAGTAGGCCTATTTAAAGAAACGTCAGTAGAGGATTTTCCCCCATGCAAGCCAAGACACTGCGGATGAATTTGGTGGAGAAAGAGGAGACCTCTCTCTGCGGATAACTGCATGGATGTGACCTGTGGTGGGATTCCTGCAGAGCTGACAGGACAGGACTGTGAGCTGAGTCACATTTTGGGGCCGGCTCTGAGGAAAATAGGCCGCAGAGAAGTGAAGTGTGTCAAGAAAGCCATGAAATGACAGCTGAAGGCAGTAAAGAGCGGTTTTAGAGACTGATAGCGGCGGTATAATGGATAAGTCAGATGGGTTAGAGTAGTGGGAACACCAAAAGGTGATCCTCAGATGACAGCTCAGGATATATGCAGAAATATGTTAAGAAAACGCACATGAAAGTATTCTTTCTGAGTAAGTTTTCAATGAGTTTTTAACTACTTGTTACGAGAAAAGACCATTTTGAAGGCTAAATTTGAGAGGCACAGGACAGGACAGATGTTTTTGCTGGACTGGGACATGGAGGACAGGGTCGCTGGGTTAAATCCAACACCCAGCTGCTCCAGTAGAGATACTGACTGGCCACCAGCACTGGGGAACTCCCAGTTGTGTTTGCGTGTAAAGCACATTAATAAAAATCAAGTTGCTGGTGAAAAAACAGCATGCATGCTCCATAAACCTGCTCCCTGGATGCATTAAGGTGACGATTCAGAAAAAGCATCATTTATTCTGCTAATCGAGCTGCAGGGAAAAGAGGAAAAGTTGAAAACCATATGTTTCAGTTGCGATAATGGCAGCACAAACCCCTTAATTCTAATAAAGATAGTATTTTCTCATTTTTCAACTGCAGCAAACTCTTCAGCTCTGAGTCAGACTGAATTGGAACGCGTCCAGATCCACTTAAAAAAGCGAGTTTCACATGATTGAACCTGAAATAGAACAAGACAGCCATAAAGAGCTCCCCTGCACACTTGGATTGGGCCTGCATTGCTGGAAAAACCTCATGTCTCCAATTTTGATGATCTGAATGTTTTATTTGTGTCCATTTTCAGCTCAGAAACGTCAGAATTGGGGATAAAATGTGGAAAAGTTGTTGGTCTGTTGGTGTGACAGACAGACTCGACTTGATTTTTGAACCTGTGACAAATTTGATTTATTTTTCCTCTTCCTATACAAGGTTTTCATGTGACGGCAGAGAACGTACTCTTTACCTTGGCCATTACCTGAGAAGTAACCTCTCTTCTCTCCCACTGTCATACCAACTCATAGCTGATTTTAAGAACTCAATACTATCAAAGAAAAGCAATAAAAGTCTCTTGATACCAAATGCCTTTCTGTGACATTTCAGGAGGGCGATTACACCTGCTAAAACAATTTAAAGCCTTGAAGGATCATTGAGCATCAAACGATTCTGGGCTGGGAGTTCATTTTCCCATGCTTAAGGGACTATAAGGGAAGCTTTTACACAACCCGTCCTCCCCACGCTTCACTGCGGAGCCCGTCCTACTTTGAATAGAAAGATGATGGGTTTGAGTGACCTTGGCGTGCTGTGGTTTGTCTCGTCACAGAGCAGCACTCCCGTCCAAATCAATGTCTCCCAGACTCGAGTGCTGCCATCCCTGAGCAGCAGAGGGAAAACAAGACCGCCAGGAATCCACACACACACATACTCATACACACACACCACCACCACCATCGTCACGCCACCCTCACTCCACCGCCGTGACATCAAGATGACAGCAGCACCAACATGGAGAAAAGAGAAAACAGAGAGATGAGGAGCGTGAGGCAGGAAGGTCTGGTGATTAGCACAGGTCTCACAGCCCCACCTTGTGTTCAAAGGCAGGAAGTGACACACACACGCAGCACATGCACACACGCACGCACACACACACACAAGGGTGGAGAGAGAGAGTACTGCTATCCTCATAGAGTCAGGAAAACCTGACTGCTCAGGTGGTGAATCACAGCAACACAGATGTGTCATTTACAAGGCAGTACAACAGGCTCACACACACACACACACACGCACACGAACGCACACTCGTAAAACTGGAACAGATGCCTATTATTGAGTCTGACTGATTTATTTGAATGCAGCGTTTGGGGGGAGAATCTTTCATCATTCATGCCAGTTAAGCATGTTGAATTGAACCGAACTGAATTGAAAGTTAGAGTGTGTAAAGTCATTTTCATGCCTTGTCATCACCCGTCACGCAGCTGGCAACTGCTACTATATTTTCATCCACGCTGTGTCAGTCAGTCCGCCGATCTGATCTGGACTGAGGTATGTCAGCAGATATTGACTGAGCTTGAATTATAACCATTTTGATGATGCATCACCTTCTATCTGCGCCACCATCAGGCAAACTTTAAATCTGACCAGTACTCTGGTTGTCACATACCTGCAAAGCATGGCATTCCCATCAGCCACAGATGTACTTTTTGTGTTGTGCTAGTTACCAAATGTTAGCATGCTAACATGCTTAACCAAAATGGTGAACATAGTAAACATTACCTGCTAAACATCAACATGTTAAAAACTGCTCCACCTCCTCCGATAAGACTGTAAAGGATCAAAATCGATGCAGCAGAACCAGAGATGTCGTCTTTTTTTGCTTTAGGCGTTCTTCTTCCTTGCCAAAACCTGGCGCCTGCATAACCCACAATGCAACTCGACCACCAACTGCTCAGTCGGAGATTCGGGCTTCTAATGTAAGTAGCGACTAATGTTTGCCTGGACCTTCTAGCCTGAAGCAGAGATGAGAAGCAGGTTATAAGGTCACTGGGAACTTGTTAGCATGCTAACGTTAGCATTTCGCTCAAAGTTGCACTGTGTCGAAGTGCAGCCTCAAGGAGCCGCTAACATAGCCGTAAACGCTCAGTTTTTAAATGTACCGTTAAACAGCAAACAGTGAGTTTTACAGATCACAGCATGGAAATGTGATGGCTCGCTGCTGTGCAGAACAGAGGATGAGATCATGGTGAATCAGCAGTACAGCAGAACGAATAAATCGTGCTCTTGGCATGAAAAACATTATAGTCAGCCAACTGACGTGAACGGATTTACTTGTACATGAATAGTGAGGATGCACTCGGTGTGTACAGTGGTGTATTCGGTGTCTAAACTGATTTTCCGCTTCTTGCGAGCGTAAAACAAGCTGAGCTCGGAGAAGATTGGGGAGTGACCCTGTTTAACATGGCGCTGGATGGTTCCAAACGTTTTTTAACTTTTTCATCTATGTGCCACTGCGGGACAGTAAGAGCCTGATTTTAGCCTGTTTCCAGACTCCCATGTTGTGCACCAAAGTGAGTCATCATGGCGGCAAGAAGATTTCATCATATCACGAATCACATGTTTATTTTTCTCATTTAGTTGGCTCAAAGAGTCTACTTCATTCATCATTCATGCACATTGTCACAGATGGATTTCGTTCTCTCTCTCTCTCTGTTTGTCCCTTCCACCCTCTGCAACATCTGGGTCAAATCCAAAGAACACAATGTGACCCCACTCAAGCATACTTAACACTTATCCATCCAATCTGCAGGCAGGTCCAGCAACAAGGATCTGCCACGGGACTCACAGCCTATTGCTTCTGGATTGGAGCAGGGGTGACCAGGGGGGGCTAGCGAACATGGAGGGCCAGGTTTTGGATTGTTCTAGGGGTTAAACTTTATCCACAGGATTTCCATCACAAAAGCCTCCTCAGCAGCGAGCAGACGTGACCTTGGGGCCTGCCAGGGACAAACTGAGGAAGTGAATTCACTGAAGCATCCCCCATTCACGTGTAGGCCTTATAGGTCGCTGTCTATCACACCGAGTACCCGACCCTCGCCCCACCTCCTCCTCCTCCTTTAACACTGGCTAGAGTCCCTTTGTTATGCTGATCTAATGACTGTGGAGGGTAATCCAAAAGAGCTTCATTAGAATGAGGGTGGCATGTTACGCAGTCAGCTAGATCTGAACTGACGCTGTGCCCCATACCTGCCAACATGGGTGAGCCTCAAAGGCGGTATAGCAAAACCTTTTTTTGTTTTTATAATTCATCAGTTTATTTTAAACTCATAGTGGAAATTCCTTTCTAACTGAAACACCCCCAGAGATTCAAACAGCAATCGATACACTGCCCACAGACATAAAGCAGCAGTGCCTCACAGGAAACATGCGCCACACAGAGATAACATGTTGCTGCAAGGCCTCTTTGCAGATGATGTCTTTTTTGACATGGATAGTCCGGGTGATATTGCAGAGAAGATAAATATCTCATTAGGAGCAGCTGTGAGAACAGTGTTGTGGTTGTACAAATATTTGATTATAAATTAGGTAGCACTTGCATGACAAGTCATTCACAGCCAAGTAATGGTAAAAAACAACATTTGAATGAGTTTGCCATTGAAAAACATTGTTTTTATGGTCTTGGATGCTGCTTACAGGCCAAGGAGCTCATTGTGCTTCAACTCATACTTAAAACAGAGTATATCTCAGTTTAATGCAAAGTTTGTGTGATTTGTCATCCAACCACGTCTGAAGAAAATAGCCACACTTAAAGGAAAAAACAAGAATGAGAGAAAGATGAGGGAGAAGCTCAAATCCTGCCTACTGTCACACCTCCACACACCTGGCCAATCATTGCATGAAGGGGCCGTGATTATCAGATTGTCGGTATCGGAAAGTGTGTGAAAGGTGTAGTTGGAGGGGTTTCCAGGTGCTGTTCAATGATCCGACGAGCACTTCGTTTGAAGAACACTGATTCCTTTACGCAGTGATTGGCCAGGTGTGCGGAGATCAGAAAGAATCAAATGCAACACCATGAATTTCCCGGAGGAGAGAAAGGTACAAACACTTTGGTCCATACTGAAATATCACAACAGCTACTGGGTGGATCATTCAGTTTTCTGCAGAAGTTCATGGTCCCCTGAAGATGAATCCTACTGACTTTGATGATTCTCAGCTTTCCCTGTGGCATTGCCAACAACTCTACCTTTTTACTTATTCAGTGAAACATCTGAAAATCTACTTGATGGAGTGAAACAATTTTTTTTGTCCAGATAGTTCATGGTCCCCAAATGATGTATCCTGTTAATGCTGGTGATCCCCTGGCTTTTCCTCTAGTGCCAGCATGAGGTTGATATTTTGGCTTTTCATTAAAAGACCTCAGCGATTATTGGATGGATTGCTGTGACATTTGGTATTCATGGTGTCCAGAGGAGGATTTCATTGGAGTCATTCTGTCCAATACTTTGGTTCATGATCAAATACCGACAAAACCTAAAACATTCCAAACAGCATCAGATTAGTAATTAGCAATGTTAGCATGCTAACATTGTGAACACTCTGAACATTAAACCTGCTGAACTCAGGGCGCTGCTGTGCTGAAGCACAGCCTCACAGAGCATTGCACTTCATATTTGTCCTTTCAGAGTTGCAGTTAAACCTCCTCAGACCAACAGAACATTTGGTGGGTCCATTATTACAAAGTCCTGTTGTGCAGACAGGGATTGTTCAAACCCAGAGCATAATTGATAATTCTAGTCTAGAGCCCAAAGTTTCCAAGAATACCAAATGTTATTCTGAATTACAGGGGAATGTGTTTATAATGATGCAGAAGACGTCTGGAAGAGTCCATGTAATGTAGCAGCCATAAGGAATGATTCCCCAAAATTAGCAGGTGTAATACAGCATCACTAAAGAATAAGAACATATAAATATGGAATACATATATATATATGTGTGTGTGTGTGTGTGTATAAAGTTACACTCACTGACCACAGTGTAGCATCATAGCTTTAAGTTATGGTTTATATAGATATACATATATACACATATACTTTGAGTTTTAATTTATTACATAGAAATTTATGTAAATATTATGGGAACATAAATTTGGTCAGAAACTTTTTGGCATTTCTTTCTCTGATAAAATGTCTTTGTAATCAGTGGGAAATGGGGATAAAAGGCACAACCAGGCTTTATTGGCAGGGCTGCATTATCAGCCGTGCAAAGTAGACAACTGCCGCAGGGCTCCAGGCCCCAGCGGGCCCATATTCATCGTGATTTGCATGTTTATGCATCAAAGAAAATGAGTCATGCTCATGATTGTGAGATGCTCCGCGGTGGAAAAGTCACAGTTTAGCAAATTTTAAACGCAGATGTATGTTTTTTGAATTCTCGAGAAGCTTGTAATCTATTGGCTTGATGCTGCGACCATGTGTGAATACATTGATTTCCCGCGCTGGATCAAGAGATCTGACAAAGAGGCAGCAACAAGAGGAGACTTTGACCTGGTGAGCATCCATTCCACACCCCCTCAAAGGAGATCAATGCTTGAAAACCTTTGAAGAAAACATTCATGGTACTTTTTACTACATTATCACCTCTCTTTACCCACACTTGATAATTTTCTCTGCAAGGCTTTTATTTACTTTAGCACTTCTTATAATCTCTAATAACTTGTTGCTGGTTACAGTTCAACAATGTAGTGATGAGGGGATTAGATACTCCATCCATCCATTATCTATACACCGCTGAATCCTTTGCAGGGTCACGGGGGGGCTGGAGCGTATCCCAGCCGTCTCTCTGGCGAAGGCAGGGGACACCCTGGGCAGGTCGCCAGCCTACCACAGGGCTACACATATAGACAGACAACCAAGCACACCACTCATTCACACCTACAGACAATTTAGAATTATCAATTAACCTCAGCATGTTTTTGGACTGTTGGAGGAAGCAGGAGAACCCGGTGAAAACCCACGCTGCACAGGGAGAACATGCAAACTCCACACAGAAAGATCCCAGGTGGGATTAGATACTGTTAACTCTAATTGTAAATCGCTTTAAATGGTGTTATTTACTTAGTAAAAAGAAGTGAAATGCAACAGCTAAAAATCTAAGTTATGATTATTATGTTGAATTTGACCCAACATGGAGCAGGCAGCCTTTTGTAAAAGTCATAAATTATAGCTTGTTTCAACATTACAAACCTTTCAGAGCCAAGTACACTCATGTCGGTCACATTTTCAGGTGATAAATTACACAGTGAAAATAAGCGTCCCCGCTCCAATAAATCTCTACGTAAACACAACGAGAATAACATGCCTGAGCCTTTATGTGTTTTATTGACCTCTGAACAATCATCCCACGTGGAGGTGAGACCGTGAAGCGTATTGGATAATCGTGATTTATCATATTTCTTTATTTGAAGACGCTCTGCCAAAATATGCATCGCTGTAATTAAATGACATTTCACACAGGAGGAGCGAGTTTCACATTGAGAGCTGGTTTGGAGCCAGTTCTTGAACAATTTATTCCTCCTAGTTTACGTCGGAGCTTCCCCTCAGGCGTTTCTACAGATCTCAGTTGATTGACGCCTCGCGAAGGCGGAAGAAAAGAACAGTGCTTCCAGTAAACCATTACCTCTGACTATGGGGTTATTAATCCAGACAATAAAGGCTCTCGCTCTCAGTAACCCATGTTTTACATTTGCAGTGTGGGCTTTCAGCCGGCGCTCCACAGAGAGCTACAACTGTGCAGGAAAATTGTTTTGTGTTTTACTCAAACAACTGACAATTTGAGTAACAATGAAGGATAACAGTGTCAGCTTTATGGCTTATTAACCAGTGATGGAGGAAGTAAACGCAGTATTAGCAAAATGTGCCGAAAGGATCAAAATAAAAGCACACATAATTCAGAGAAATGGCTCCTGTGAGTGTTACACCATATATATTATATTATAGAATTATCACTACTGATGCATGAATTTGTAAGTAGCATTTAACTGTTATACTTGATCAAGGTGGAGACAATTTTAACTGTTTTTACCTCATGTTTTATATGATCATGGGTTTTGTACAAAAAAATTAAAGTGTAAATGAACTAAAACTGTGATATAAATGTAGAGAGTTAAACGTATGACATTTCTCTCTGAATGCAGTGAAGTGGAAGTAAAGATTAACGTGAAATGCAAATTAAAACCTCATAATCGTCCACTGTCATTAACAGTCGTGTCTGGGTTTGTTGTCTGTTGCACTGTGTGTCCCTCCTGTGTTCCTGTACACCCCTGCGTTTCCCTCCACCCCTGCTCTGCATCAGCCTCGTTAGTCCTGCCCTGCTCCCATTGTTCCCCAGCCCTCAGCTCCTTCCCAGTTCCCCTGTTTCTTTCACCTGAGCTTCTCTGCCCGTCTCTCCACCTGCACCTCATCCCCACGTCATCCTCACGTTGGTCCAGTTTTCAGTCAACTGCTCAGTTTGCCTGTCCTCTGGTTCTGTTTTTGCTTTTTTCAATAAAGAGTTCTGCATTTGATCTCGTCCGCCAGCTGTCTCCTGCATTTTGGTCCACCTGCTCAACTCTCTTTGTGACACAATCAAAGATTTGCAAAAATGGTATTTCTTAAGTAATGATCTAATACAACCCTGATACTAAAAAGGCTGGGGCGTTGTGTAAAACATATTAACTGAATGTGGTCATTTGATAATCCTTTTTGGCATATACTCAATCAAAAACAGTACAAAGATGATATATTTCATGTTTGACCTCATTGATTTTTGTAAATTTCTGCTTATTCTGAATTTGATGCAGCAACACGTTTCAAACAAGTTGAAACAGGAGCAACAACAGACTGGGAAAGATGTTGAACACTCCAAAAACACCTGTTTGGAACATTCCACAGGTAAACAGGTTGATTGGTAACAGGTGATAGCATCATGAGTGGGTATGAAAGGAGCATCCATCCACTCAACGCTCTGTGAACACATTATTAGATTAGATTAGATTAGATTAAAGGAGATTAATACACTTTGTAAAACCGCTGTCGGTGAACATACATTGCATCCTGTTTTTATGCCCATTTTTTTGGAATCAGGGTTGTGATCACAATAAAATTGTTATAATTAGTCAATTAAAGTGTCACATTTTCTTTATTTTTTTTATTTCCTTTTTTTCTTCCTTACCAAAATATGAACTAAATTATTTCTGAACAGTTTCAGTGCTTTTACATTCCCCTGTCTTGGCACAGAGGGGGGCCCTATAAGGAAGCTGTAATTTGAATTGGCAGTCATATGGTTGCACTTATCTTGTTTTAGCTGTTTTGCATTAAACATAATTAGGGCCATCAAATGCCGGTAAAGGCAAGACACCACTTGTAGACCCTCCGCTGAGGACTTCTCACATGTGACACCATGACAATTACATGTAAATTAGGCCGGCAGGAATGTAAGTTGAAACAAATGTTCCTGATTGGGTCAGATGAAACACTCACCATCCCTGAGGGGGATGTGGGTCATTTCAGCAGCAGAAGTGAGCATCAAACACAAATACAAGACTACAAGTAAAGAGCATTAGAGTAAAGGTTCAGGTTAGTGAATCAGATAAATAAATGGAGAGGCAGAGCTGGAGCACATGTGTGTTTGTTGTTATTATTTCACACTTTTTAGTTTTCAGTAATTCATTTTCACATTCACAGGATTGTTTATTAATGTGTGCAGTTCCTGTGAATAAACCAGAGATCACAGTTTCAGTTAAATGTTTTCCAACCAAAGCCACAATCTTCCTGTTACCCTCAACCCAGTGCCTAAACACGACCAGGAAAAACAGTTTAACAATCAGCGAACATTTTTTCAACCTGACGGCATTCCTTCATCACTTCATCATGTCTTAATAAAGATATCTAGAAGAAAGGTTTGGAAAAAGATGCAAGTCTACATGTAAATCTGCATTATAACCTGTTCACATATACTGTATATATATATTCTATATTTTCAAATATTTATTAAGTTGAAATCTCCCATGTTTGGAAATGGGATTGGTAGAAATCTACAAAACTGCAAACAGTCTTCATCAAAAACCCTTTAACTCCTGTTTAGAGAAACAGAAAAAAGCAAGTTTATTAGAGCATTTTATTTTATTTAAAAGGAATCCAACCTATTGGAGGCAGTTAACATTATGAAGGTTAATAAAATGACACGTTTAATAATTGATGTGTGGAGGTGTGTTTAATGACATACAGATTTTGTAACGTGTGTGATTTTATACACCAACAGTTTATTGAAGTCTATTAAAAGTCAGCTAATGGCAAGAGTAATGGCTGCAAACTGGATTCATTCCTTCTGTTTTGAACCAGTGTGGACTGAAACCTGGTCTGCCATGTGGTTGCATTTCAAACTGTGGATGGGAACTGGAGTCAGACACAGGATAAGTGTTTTCATGCTTTGTGGGCAAAGACTGAGTGGACGGGAGGGTTTGCAAAGATTCACAGCGAGCGAGATTTCACTTACTTTAAATATTCCATGAAAGTGCTGCGGTAGCACAGCGTTGTTTGAACTAAGAGAATCGTTGAGTAAAGTATTTAATTCATGCATTGACTTTTCCGCTGCAGTCAGAAAATCACAGAGCTGTTTCTTGTTTTTTGGGGGTTCGGCTCACCAGCCTGTAGTTGGTCGATAATATTGTTCTGCCTGGTGTAGAGCCTCAGGCCATGTTCACATCTGTTACACCGACACAGACGAAACTATTTTGATTTAACGCTGCTTTTATTGATGGATGACATGGATTAATGGGGACTGGTTCAAATTGGAAGTTACATATGAATGATGCCCTCTGGAAGGGTGTATATACTGTATATGTGTGTTTATACATATATGAGCATGCATGCATGCATGCATATATACATACATCAATATATTTTTAATGTGCAACAAACCAAGTCTATATTTGCCTATATTTTTGGCAATATTTATTCTAATACTCTTTGCATATATGTGCATATGTACATGTACATAGCTTTCTATATTTGATTTGATTTTATATTATTTTATCTGTTGTTGATTTTTTTTTCATCTCTTTTATTGTCTGTTTTGTTCCACTTGTTCTGTTTTTCTGCCTGCTGCTGTGACAGGTGAATTTCCCCGGCGTGGGATAAATAAAGTCTTATCTTATCCAACTTCATATCTTCATGTTGCTTTTTGAGTTGAATTTTATGCTTCTCGTGACAACTGTGAGGCTGATAATTACAGCATTTCACTGGCGCGGTGGGAAAACTCAGCTCCACACATCCCCTCAAAACAATAAAAAAAAAAAAATCACCTCAGTGAGTTTCAGTTCCTCTTTCAAAGGCAATGATGCCACTGTCATTTAGAAATCTGAGGTGCTGCACAGCCTTGTGCGTGACTCTGCTGTGCACAGTTGTCACAGTAATTTTCACCATGGACTCTGAAGATTTTCATACTATTCTTAAGAGAAAAACAAGTTTGACAAAAACATCTCAACCTAAGGCACATTTTCTAGCTTTAAACAATGTGTGTGTATGCATGTGTGTGCGCGCGCAACAGGTCAGACTCTGAGTGGCTTCAAAACCAGTTTTAAGCATACAAGTTCTTTCTTGACCTTTGGCAACAATAAGCCTAACCAAATAACCTAAGCTCAAAGATCCACTTAGAGCTTTGTCAAGCTTTCTGCATGAAGGTCTTCTTCACTGAATGATGCTACTGAAAGCTCGTGAGTGGACCTCTGAGCTTAGATCATTTGTTAGACTTTGTTGTTTTCCTGCTCTTGCTCCCGCTGCTCATGTGAAATCATGAAGTATTCACCTGAATTGGCATGTTGGACAAATCTGCTCCTGTTTGTTTGCATGTAACCTCAAAGCTTCTGATTTTCGCTTCATGTTCAGCCTGAAAGCACATTTAGGACTCTGTGCACACACCGTGGCTCTGCTCCAAAACAAGGGAATCTTTCCCATCTCCTATCATCCATCCTGTATGAGGTGTCTGCAGCAGTGCATGGGGATGAGAGGGCTTCAAACACTGCATAAGGGACTTTGGAATCGTGCTACCTGGACAAAGGCGGTAGAGTTAATGGCTGATACTTACCTTAATGAAATGAATGCATTCTTGCCAGCTCCTTTTTTACAATGCAGAATTGCACATTGTTGTGTTTAAACGTCACAGCGCTATGCATTGTGGCTTATTCCCTTGAGCAAAGTCTGTAAACTTGCAGACTTAATGGAAAGTGCGCATAAAGAGCTCAAAATGTAAACCAGAGCGCTCAAACAGCCCTGGGCCAGACTTAACAGGAGAGTGCGTCAAAGTCTGAGTGCGTAACATGAAACTGAGCCTGAGTGCAGATTTCATCCGGTGACCCCACTCACCCACACTGTCAATGCGTGGTTGTCTTACATTTTAAGTACCAGTCAGTAGGGCAAATTAAAAGATGTTTACACAGTTAATAAAGTGATAGTTAAAAGGTTGTTGGAGAAAGAGGAGGGTTAAAATGTTTTATCCTGATGACCTAACTTAGTCCATATTCATGTGTAAAACAGCATGATGTTGTGGTTTACACTTCTGATATGATGATTATATAATGTAACATTATCAGGGCCTCCTGACCACATACATACTTGACACTCACCATTGTTGGACCATTTCACCAAAATGAACCAAGCTGTGCAAACCAGGCTACATATTTTAGTCATGATAACTGTCTGCTGCTGGGCCCTAAAGGCAGGGACACCAGATCCAACAAAGACCAGGTTTTTCCCATGTTAGACTGGCGGTTCTGTCCAGTTCTGTCCATCTGCAGCTCTGCAGCAATGCTCGAGGGGTGGGGATTGGATAGAAATAATCTACCAGAATACTGAAGAAAGTTGTAAACTGCGGGGACCAGGCAGCAAACTCTGTGTGTCCATATGGGTGGTTACTGGAACTGGGCCCGCAGTACCTCACCCTCATTCCCAGAGCACCAAATACCGCCCTTGGCATCTCATGCAGATGCACAGCATACCTTTTAGCGTCTGTATGAGACACGCCGGGCTTTCAATGTGAACCCATCTGCAGCAATATTAGACAGCCTGAACAGCTGCTGAGGCCGTCCCTCTCATCCCAAGCCTTCCTGCCACAAAACCTTTCTAACACATGGTTAATGTTGTGAAAAGGTCACAGCTTGGTTCAGTTTATGCACCAAAACTACTCGGTTAGTAGGAAAATATTTTCACTGTCGGTTTGTCACAGGACACAAAGCCCAAAGTGAAAGTCGTGTGTGTGTTTGACCCATCCACCCACCACACCCTCCTCCATCATCTTGCTTGCAGCATCTAATATTGACGTGGCCCGGTGCTTCTCATGCAGAGGCTAAAGGGTACCTTGCGAATCTGTATGAGATGCAGAGGGGCATGACAAAGCGTCAGTATTTGATGCCCCGGGCATGAGACCAGGCTGGGTAACCCCTGCGCTGTGTGCATTGCAACAAGGGAGGAGAGGAAAATGCGGGGGGGGGGGGGCAACATTTCCTGCACATGGTTCTCGTTATTTCTAGCTACACCTCTGCACACACACAGGAGACACTGATAAAGACATTTTATGCACCGTTTACATGCATCTGCACCAGCATTGTTGTCTTTATTTTTAGCATTTTAATTAATTCATCACAGAGCATGGCCTCGCGCAGGCTACTTCTCCTACCGATGCAGCCCGCGTGCACGAGCAGTGCGCGCAGGCCGGGAGCGCGCGCGGAGGCGGTCCGGGCTGCCTCAGTTTTCTGTAATCGCTTTTCTGCTGCTGCTACCTCCAGTTAAATAGCTAGGACACGGGAGCGAGCAGACGGCCGTGTGAGGATATACTTTTTTCGGTACCTTGGGATTACGACGCGGAATTTGCAGCATCGACGGCCAGCCGCCAGGTAATACCGACACACGCGTTCAGCGGCCCCTCGTAGATACGCGAAAAGTAAGTAAATGTCCCGTGAAAAGTGTCGTTTTCCAGCGGAGAAGGAGGAGGAAAAGGGGTGGCGGGGGGGGGGGGTGGATGTGTGGGACGAGCCTCCCTTTGTGCCGAGGCAGGGTCACTGCTCTTCAACGCACAATGTGGACACTCCAGAAGCGGCGAGGCTCCGCACGTTTTCCCCCCGCCGCTCCGCTGGCCCTGCCGTTCACCGTCCTCCATCAGCCCCGCCGTCGGCTCCTTCGGACGAGCCCGGCCAGAAACGCCTTCTTCTCTGCGCATTTTCCTTTGAGTTTAAAACACCGAGGCCTGTTCTGCTTTTTTTTTCTTTTAAAATCACCCCTCCGCGGTAACGTAACGCACCCGACTTCCCGCCTCCTCCCCCTTTAGCCTTGTAATGTTAGCTAGCTTCCAATAATGTTTACGATCGCTTTTGTGTGACGGCTCGGTTTCAGCCCCCCAGTCGACCCCTATCGTGTTTTCACCCCCGCTGATGTTGACCCGCCCGCCTTGACCGAGCCGTTAATGTCTCCTAACATAACACACAAACATCTGAACTTGTCTCCGTTGGTATTTTTTTTTTTTGAGGGGGGGGCGTAATGTGTCCGCATCGACCCTTCCATCTCTAACGGCTGTTGAACCGGGTGCATCTCAGCCGTTGATGCCCCTGATCGTTACCGCGAAACGCCCCCCCTCCCCTCCCCGGGAAAGACGAGCTGTCCGCCGCTCCGCTTAATCGTTTCCATTAACTTCTTTTCTATCAGTTAGCTCATATCTGCCTGTTTTTATAGAACATCTCAAGTCCAGCATAGCCGTTTAAACGCGTCTGTGAAAGAGGGCTGAATTATGTCCAACAAACCGGGTCGACGCTCGTCTTCATCTTCATCAAGTGTCTTGTCTGATCTGTCACTGATAGCATGTGTCTTTCTTCTTCACCAAATCAGCCTGCGAGGCTTTCATACGCTATTTAATCCACCTTGTAGGTCACATAATTGACCCAAAAACCACATTATTATCCAGCATTTGTTTAAAGAAAAGGGGAAATGAAGACACAGGGCTGCAATATGAAGCTAAGCTAGTGAAGCTACTCATAGAAAGTCTTCCAAACAATTAGCCTGTAATATATGACCCTGAGTGGCTCATTAGGGTGGCTTATTATATTCTTTTTAACAAGGGCTCTATACATCTGTAATTCACAGCACTATAGGCTTTGACAAATGCCTTTTCATCAGCTCACACTTTGCACACCCTCTGTTTCAACTCTCCTCCACATCCAGCTGTACATTGATTAAATTAATCCATCTTCCTGAGGCCTCCCTTAAATCGTATTGGTGAGATGGAGCAATTTGACGTTAAATCATCTTCTGATGGCGGAAACCTGCTTTGCCTTGCTCACGTTACATGCCATCCATGTTTTTTTTTTTTTTTTTTAATCAGGGCCCACGATGTCCAGCGAAGTGCAGAGACCGGACGACAGCCCCAGCACCAGCGGGGGAAGCTCAGACATCGAACAAAGGGAATCGGTACCACCTGAACAGGAGCGGGAGCAAGCACAGCCCAAAAAGAAGGAGACCAAGATCTCGAGTAAAACCGCCGCTAAACTTTCGACTAGTGCCAAGAGGTAAGAAAGACAAAAGCCTGAATGTGGCTCCAGAGAGCGAGAGTTACGCAGGGATTGTTTGTTAAACTAAAGGCCTCTCTCCTTGTGCCCCGGGGGTGTGAAGGTATATAAAAAGACTATAGTCCCGCAGGCATTGTCATCTCAAACATACACACTATTCAGCGCGACACTGAGCCCACAGAAAGGTGCTACCTCACACAGCTCCGCACTCGAGTGTCGTTGCTGTCATTTGAAAGAGATATTCCCATTCCAGCCTGTTTGTTTCAGTAGATGTGCCTCATGCTTCACGCGGCGCTCTCGTCTCTCCTCCACCACCAACACCACCACCAACACTTACCTTCACCAGTCTTAGCACTTATTCCCAAAAAAAGACAGGCGATGACAGAATTATGCAACCGCATGAGCACAGGGTTGGCTGAGGCCGCTGAGGCTTTTTATAACAGTGACTGATGTTATGATCATCTCCCTTTTGTGCGTCTGTGCTTCACTTAAAAACAGTCTCTGTGAGGGCCTTCGGCACAACAAGGGGGTTTAAACGTGGGGAGGCTTCACCGTCATCTGAAGTGTTGTGTTTATATTTAAGTGAGTTTAGCAGCAGTGTTCGCACTCACGGTCCACATCATCAGTTTTTGCGCATTTATCTGAAAGTCTCAAAGCAGTCGTGTTTATCCTTGTGCTTAGAGTTCCTTTTAATTTTCTCTCTGCACCACAGACAATGATTACAATGACAAAAAATAAACACTTTATTCATTTATTTTGTATTTAAACTGGAACTCTAAAACGAGTTGCCTGGCTTTACTTTATTTATGCCTTTCATATGGACAGCATATGAAGTCATCACACCGTTTACAGCCTGCATGCTGATATTTGGAGTAAGTGCAACGCTCTCAGCGGCTGTGTTGTTAACAGCTGTAGGTCCACATGGTGGAAGGTGGGATTAAAAGCAACATTTACCTCATCACAAGCTCGAAACACTGACTTCACATGTTGGGAAAACTGTCTGTCCCTTCTGCTTTTACCCTCTGGAGATTTGCTCTCCCAACGCTGATTTTAACAATAATCTCTCTCTCCTCCAGGATTCAGAAAGAACTTGCAGAAATAACACTAGACCCACCTCCAAACTGCAGGTAAGAAGATGTTGTCTCATCAAAGCATTTCTCTAATGGTTCATCAGCCTGTATGTACAGATGCTCACGCTGTAATGAATGCAGAAATGTGTTAAAAAGGAAAGGCCACGCTGCAATGCACTCACTTTTGTCTCCGTTCCATTATGCCGTTGTTTGTGTTTTTTGTTTGAGATGGTAATCTCAGGTGAATCAGAGTGACTGTAGCCCATTCTGGCGCTGTTGTTGCAGCATTATGTACGCTGCAACCTCTGTTGAAAACACGGGCTTTTAGATCACAGTATTATGGTTGCGCTGAAATGGTGGAAAATGAGCAGCAGCGCGACTTTAAAACCTGTTTCGATTCTCGTGTGGTTCCCCCCTCGCTCTGCTGGGGATTTACCACAGACAATGGTTATTGTGTGCTGCTGCCGCGGCTCTCAGCCCTTTGAGGAAGAGATATGGTCGCTAGCGAGCGGCAGACCACATGTGCATCAGTCTCTCTTGACATGACAAAAGGCATGCCTTTGGGATGCGGCACAGGAGCCAGCTTTTTATTAACTTTAAGTCATACAAAGTGACATTGATTAGGGCTTTGTTTATTATAATATGGTAATTACTCAAATCAGCTCTCTGATTCAGCACTCCAGTGAAAATTTAGAAAGAAAATGGAAGCCGGTCTGCGAAAGATTGAGGACACTTGTGGGAGAGGCGGTTGTTTCCTGACCGTGCTGGATTGGCCGTATTCGTTCGTAGGCACCTGCTTAAAATGATTAAGGAAAATGGCGTTGTATGACTCATCTGGCGTTTTGGAATTACTGCACCCTAGACAAGCTTGTTTATTGCATGAATTAATCACCCCTGCTGGGTCTCATCAGAACCCCACGATTATTAATGATAAACATTGAGCTAACCTTTTCATTCCAGCTCACAGCCCAGTTTTGTTATTGTACTCGAGGCTAAAAGAGATGTTGTTTTCCTCGAGGACTCTAATCTATTTCAAACCCCCCTCCCACATTCCCAAAAAAACTAGGTTGGCTCACATGAAGGATTTAGCTGGAGGACACGAGTAAGTCATTTGAAAGTAAAATAATCGCTAGCGGAAATTTCACAGTCACCGTCTTAGTGGGGAACTAGTTGCCTGGGAAACAATTAAGCTTCTTCAAGATAATCCTTTTCTGTGTGTGTGTGTGTGTTCCCTTTTTTGTACACTCAGAATGATACTAAAATCTAATAATGTGTTTTTCTGTGATGCACCCAAATAGATTAGCCCTCTGTTAACAATGACGGCGGGTTCAGATGCATCAAACAGCAAATTTCTCATGCAAGCGATCGCAGCACCATTTACATTCTCGCATGAACGAGTGCTCACGGTGGAGCCAGTGTCGTCATTTGTATGCCACATGCTCCTCGCTCCCGGCCAGGTTAGCCTGAAAGGTTATTCATTTCGTTCCCCGCGACAAATGGAGTCACAGACTGTTGGCCCCCTTCAGGAGGGCTGACAGAGAGTTGTGTTAAAGAGATTCACTTCGGCACATTCAACAAACGCGACGCTGGGGGGCCAGTTGATGTATGTCATCTCATCTGTTTCTCGGCTGAGGAGCCCCTCGGACTCCCTCGCCACTTTGTCCTGGTCGGAGAGGATTTGCCGTCCTCGTCGTGTAGTTAAAATCTGCAGTCTCCTTCGTATCACCTACAGTCTCTCCACCATCGCCGTCAGGGATGTGGAAGGAATCACGCTGCGTTTCTCACTGCAAGATGGAAAGCTTTCCTTTCCTTTCAGTGTGGATGTGTGCTAAGAGCCAGAATTTACCATTTAACGCTCTGGATGTGTTGAGGATCTAATTTAGCGAAACATCTGTGGCAGGAGGTGCCCATTTGATCAGTCTAATAAAACGCCCACGCCTTTTCTTCTGGCATTCATCTGAGGTTACTGTGTTAACCCTCAGCTGCATTCAGTATTACAGTGTTACAATAACCTGTCTGTGTTGATCAATCACACACTTTCTAATGTTCCCTGGCTTTCTGTGAAGACTCTAATATTAATGCTTAAGTTGTTTAAAAAATCAATTTCCATACAGCATGAACAAGACTGTCATACTTTTAGTGCTATGTCACTACTTGGAAAATGCAAACGAGTATTTAAATTCGTCTCCAAGCTTCATCTCACTCTCGGCATTGTGACAGCTCGCTTGTCACCTTGGCAGTTGTCATGCATCAAGCGAACAGGAACACGCTGAAGCCCAAGAGGATTTGACATAGCAATTATTCTCACTGTCATATACTTCAAGTATATTGTACAGCAGCTCATGTTTTCACACCTATCGTTGCAAATGAAGCAGCATCTGAAAGGAAAAGCGTTTTTCCTGCCTGCAAGTCGCACAAACATTGCAATAATCTTAGCGGGAATAAAACTTTGATTAGATCCACTAAGAGAGAAATATGACGTGCTCATCGGTGTTGCTGAATTTCCAGCGCTGTAAAGATTCAGATTCATGCTGTTGTCATATAAAAGTGTAGAGCTGTTGACTCACAGAAGGTGTTTTCAGCGTTTGTTTGTTTGATTTTTTAGTTTGAGTCGATTGTTCTGAACCAGAGTCGTAGTCCTAATACTCCTGGGTGCTTTTTCGCCTGCCTTTTTCTGTTTCTTGTCTAGCTTTACACTGAATGCTTGACATTAAGGCTGCAGCGAACAATTACTTTCAGCGTTGATTAATCTACAGATTTTTTTCTCAATTGAAATTTTCATCTATAAAACGTCAGAAAATGAAAAACAAGTCCATGACAATTTCCTGAAGCCCAACATGATTTCTTCAAAATGCTTGTATGTTGAACCAACAGTCCAAAACCCAAAGATACTATATTTACAATGCTATTTAACACAGAAACGCAGAGAAGCCTCTCTGTCTCCCCGAGAAGCAGGATCCAGTGAATGTTGTGTGATGAAATGAATTAAAACAATTCTGAAAAACAAATGAATCAGTAAGTTTGAGCTTTTGCTGAATTGGTTAAAATATTCTGTATGTCCAAAGTAATTCTCAAACTGAAAAAATCGTTCTGCTTTATATGACATTCCCGCCTGGATCACATTCCATCTCTCCCACATCCGATATGCTCCTGTCATAAAAAAAACCTTTCTGTGTCTCACTTTATATTTGTCCAGCTATCACTTCTGTCTCATGCATCGCTGCTGTATCACAGGAACTGTTTTAACTGTATTTGTTACGCCGTGTCTGTGACTGTTACTATTTCT